>NC_142135.1:44031842-44346710 GCF_024610735.1 Ursus americanus
GCTTAATCCAGTTGAAAGGCCAGGCAGAGAAGATAGAGAACAGTAAGCTACTCAAAGTTACTTTACAGACAGAAGTATTATGTCTTGGTGAGAAACCAGTAAAGAGCAGCCCAGCAAGATCTATACCTGTAGGGGAGCTGCTGATGGGGCAGCACTCCAACAGGAAAATACTGAAGAAGGGAAAAGATTTCCCCCTCAAAAAGAGAATAACATGCGCAAAGATATACTCCAAATATGCAGATATTTGTGGCTGGAGAGTTTGGATATTATGGGAATGGTGCTGGAAATAAGACTAAAACTATATTGTATGGGTGTTTGGATTCTAAGCTGAGGGATTTACATTCGATCCTTCTTGTAAATAGGTACCCACTAAAACTGTGTCAAGGAAATTAAATTTCATCAAGTTTAAAATACCTTTAAGATACCTGATTATCATGTCTCAACTTGCCAATTGTGGAATACTAGCAGAGATATTAAAAAGCAGAGATATTAAAATGTGAAACAATATGAAGTTTAGAATTGATGTAAGTTATCAATTGCAGAAGCCTGATGACTTTAGATATCTAAGGAAGACAAAAAACCTTGATAAAATCTGTCTTCTGTGTTTTATACCCTTCCTCTTCATAAATCAAAGGATTCTGTGTCTGAAAAAGTAAAAAGACTGTTAATGAAAATGAAAATATTTGAACGGTATTTACTAGTGTTCGTGGCTCAAGAGGTTAAATAATGGGTTTAATGAGGCCACTGACTTCAGAATTACCCTAAGTAGGCCAGTTAATCACCAAGAAAAATCATTTTTGCTCAAGGCCATAGCCTATACTCCTCACTCAAGTATCTATTTTGCAAATGCATACTACTCTCCAGAAAAACAACAGGCCATGGGGCGCCTGGGTGGCTCAGTAGTTAAGTGTCTGACTTAGGCTCAGGTCATGATCCCAGGTCCTGGGATGAAGCTGCATTGGGCTCCCTGCTCAGTGGGAAGCCTGCTCCTTCCTCTCCCACTCCCCCTGCTTGTGTTCCCTCTCTCACTGTCTCTCTGTCAAATAAATAAATAAAATCTTTAAAAAAAAAAAGAAAGAAAGAAAAGAAAAGAAAAGAAAAGAAAAGAAAAGAAAAGAAAAGAAAAGAAAAATAACAGGCCAAGCAGAATCACAAAATTACAGAATGGAAGAGTTGGGAAAGGTGACAGAAGTTAGAAAGTAAAATCCCCCCAGTGCATGTATCCCCTCAACAACCCTCCTCACAGCCTGCCATTCAGTCTCGACCTCCACATTCTTTCCTACTAAACTGTAACCCTCATGAAGACAGATACCCTGTCTTCTTCACCACTGTAGCCTCTTGAATCATATACTGAGCTCAATAAATATTTCTGAACAAGTGAGTGTCCTTGTGGGGGAATTGTACCACCCACGTAGCAGTGCCCATCTTCGGGGGAGAGCTCAAATCAAAAGAGAAGTCTGTTGAAACTGCACTAAAAGCCACCTCTGGTGCCTTCTGGTAAAGTCTGTCCCCTTTTCCTTATGTAAGTCTTGCAAATACTTATAGGCAACTTCTCCAAACCAAACTTTGCTATTTCATTCCACCCAATTTGCCACATACCATTGTTTCCAAAACTTTCTACTGTCCCCTATATGAACTACTTTCGGTCACTTCTTTTTCTAAACTATGGCACCCAGAATGAAATATAGGTCTTTCCCATTGTTGCCTAGCTAACCCAAAGTACAGAATTCTCCATGACTAAATCTATGCAAAATCCTCCAGTCCTTGGGAAAAGCACATCAAATAGCAAGATGATGCTGATGACATATCCTTCAGAGAATGTAAATGGGTAAAATCATGAACTTCCTCCAAGAAGGTCTAATTAATTTATTAAAGACACTTCCATGAGGGACTGGAATGCAAAGAGAAAGTGATGCACTATATTCCCCTTGCAGTTGGATCCGCACTAAAAGATTTCTGGGAGTTTTCTTTTCTGAATGGAAGCTAAGTGCATTCATTAAACCTGGGAAGTTCTGAGTATTCCAATCTGCATAGTGAATTGGAACTGCAGTAGCCTGAATATGAATGGAGATGAGGTAATTCAGTAACATGAAATGGGAAATGCAGTTTAATTACCCTAGAGAATATTTTTGCAAATAAATTACTTCTACTTTTATGACAATACCAGATTATGAACCCATTCACCTTAATGTTGGTTAATGAAGACTATAAAGCAAGTCATAAAAATGCTCTGTTAGCAATGCTGATTTTAGAAACTCCAATCTTATAGAAAAATCTTTCTTACTACTAAAATCCTTTGTAGTTCAAAAGTCCTAGAAATAAAAGGATTCCCATGCATTTTAGAAGATCCTTCTCACCTTAATTCAGGAACCAAAGAATTTGGGAACAGTAGTGAAAAGTATTTCTCAAGTTGCTTCAATCTACATAGAACATAAGCTTCTTTACTAGCACCATAAAGTAGAATTTAATCTAGAAATGGCTGAAAATAGTCTGAAAAGAGATTATCTTTTGAAGTGATAGCCTGGGACAATAGACCAGTAATAGTTCTGGGAAAAATATTGTCTATGGAATTATATTTCTGCTATTAAGAAAATTCCATATATATAGTGGGTGTGCACATGTACGAGAGGAATTTTTATCCCTTAGAAAGACAGAAGGTACATTTTAATAGTGAATGCAAATAAAGGGAAATAATAATCTATTTTTACTCATTAGATTAGCACAAAGTTTAAAAGGCAGTAACACTCAAAACTAATGAGTCTAAGTCATCCTCAGACTCTGTTCATTTGAATACGAGTTGCTACAAATGGGGAAAAATAATCTGGAAATGTGTGTTAAAATTTTAAATATGCACACTTCACTAATAATGTTACTTTTGGGGACTCTGTCCTGTTGTAATTACAAACACATGTATCTAAGATAAATGGATAAAAGGTGTTCATTGTAACATTATTTGTCACAATAAAAAAACAGAAATAATCTGAATGTCTATAATTACGGTTAATAAAAACATTTGACTCTTAAGAAAGTATGAGTTAGATGCTGATGTTAATATTAGAGGGATGTCCTTGAATTAGTAATAAAATTTAGAGTAATATACAGAATATAGCCTCTTTTCTGTGAAACTGAATAACAATAACAAATCCATATGTGTGTATTTGCATGTCTGTATTAGCATAGGATATTTAATACTGACTACTTCAGGGTAGTGACAGTACTAAGAGGTGATTTAAAAGGGGGCTTTAGATCTCCATAATCTACATTAGTTCCCTTAAAAGCCACTCCACATGAACATAAAAAGTAAAAAGTGTGCTTGCTATTTGTACACAGCTACAAGAAAGACACCCATTCCTTTCTCACCCTCCCACCATGAAATCACCACACCTAAACATTGCCACATGGAATTCTAAAGTCATCATAGCTTCAGAGAAATGAAATGGAAAAGAGATGGCTTTCTCATGTACGTCTTTTTTTTTTTAAGCCCATGTAATATTTTAAAATGAAACTCATAATAAAAAAAAAGTTGTGGTGGAACTATTTAAGAATTTATACTAGAGTGTGTGCCTTTGTGTGCCCATGCACCCATCAGGGGGGTTAAGAAGAGGGTTTCAGGAAGGAAATTAGTCATAATAAATAAAAGTATATAAATGTTTTCTTTTCATTGGCTTGTTTAACTCATGTGGTTTTGTTTTGGGTTTTTTCCTAGCCTTTTTGTCTCAGAACTGTACCCAAAGTCAAGGCATTGTTAGCATTAGGACCAGAAAGTGTCAGAGTGCTTCTTCAAATCATTCCATAGTCAATGCTTTCTCATACTCTTTTCCAAGTTTATCCCCCAGTATTTGCTTCCAAGTTCACATATCATATTTTTCATACAAAGATCATGCTGCTAATATGGTAGCAAACAGGACATTTCTTAGAATTAGTTTTCCAGGAGTTATGAAGAGCTTGCATCAGCTAATTGGTCTTTCACTCCCAAGACCATTTCACCTAATAACCCGAAGTGCCCTCCATGGAACAAAGTTTTCTCCGTGCTTGTTATCTAAGTAAAGCTAGATAACTTAAGCTTCAACTCTCACAGGCAGAAAAAAAAGGAGGCTTGGGGCACCTGGGTGGCACAGAGGTTAAGTGTCTGCCTTCGGCTCAGGGTGTGATCCCGGCGTTATGAGATCAAGCCCCACATCAGGCTCCTCTGCTATGAGCCTGCTTCTCCCTCTCCCACTCCCCCTGCTTGTGTTCCCTCTCTCGCTGGCTGTCTCTATCTCTGTCAAATAAATAAAATCTTAGAAAAAAAGAAAAAAAGGAGGCTTATGCAGGCATATTAACTTATGCATACTTCTATTATATCCACATGTACTGTCATCTGTGTGTATATGACCATATCCCCATAAGTCTAAGCTTCAAGAAGGCAGCCACCATGTCTTTTATTTTCCAATGTCTAGCAGAGTGCTTGACATAGTAAGTATCAATAAGTGTTCACTGGACAAATAGAAATACAAATAACTGAACATTTTATGAACATCTATTTCCTCCAAGAAAGAGTTACATTCTTCTTGTGAAAAATAAGAATAATAGTATTGCTCTGCATAATACTCTCAGGCACTAAATGTGAAAATCAGATAAGGTAACTAAAATGAAAATAATTTGTGTACTGCCAAGTATTATAGAAGAGAGAACTCCATTGAGAAGATTATTAAAAGAAACCAGCTTTCAAATAATGGATCTCTGAAAAGGATACGCATAAAAAACTCCATGAACCCACTACTGGGTAGAGTTGTAGTCTGAGAAACACAAATTTGAGGGTTCTCATACTTAATTACGCAAGACTAAGAAAAAATAGAGCTTGGTGAATTCACTTTATTTCACTTTAAGTCTGTACTGGCTATATTTGGGTTTTCTCTTGTTCCTTCATTTTGCTTTCATACCATTGTAAATCAGATACTTAAGATATGCCTTTAGAGGACCTCAAGGTCTCAAAAGATTCAAAACCAAACACTTTAGAAGTATTTATGTAAATGATAAATTATCTAAATTTATCACGTATTAAAATTGTAACATGTATTCAGTTAGGTGGTTTTTTCCAATTCTGATGGTCACTTCCAGTTCCTGAAAAATTATTCAACAAAGATTGCTTGGCATAGAAAGAAAACACATGTGTTAAGGCCTCCAAATGGGGTGTTGGCCAGGTCACTAACTCACCTACGTATAAATTTGGACCAGATTCTTGGTTTCTCTTTGCTATGGCTTACTCTTTCTAAACTCATAGGAAGTAAACCATAGTATCTCTAAGATCACTTCCTTCTCTAACATTTTAAGATATTTTTTATTTAATTCTATCACTTTACAGTTATAAGTCTACTTCAAGCTGAAAAAAAAAAAACCCACATAATCCTACTTCATCATGTTTGTGGGTCTTGTTCATATAAACCATCTTAAGAAACATTCCTAGGATGACTCTCCAGTACAACATAGAGTGGTTGATATCAATATATTAATTGTACACATTAATCAAAGTAACCTAATACTTGCCAAGCTTTCACCTGACTTTGTTTAAACGAATACTAAATGTCTCAGAGAAGTCTCTCTCCCCATCTCCCCCCCCCACACGCATTATTTAAATGGTTGTATTCTTTATCAGCTTTCCTCTTGCATCTGAAAATCAAAACCTCTTTATGTTATTTCACTATAATATTCAGCAATGAGGATACTTTATGGATTAGGAGAATGTGGGGGGAAAGGTATCTGTTTTCAGCCTTCGGTCTTTCAGCTAAGAATCTCCCACCACCTGCTGCTTCCTACACTCTAAAACTCCTTCTCCAGCTAGCTTTCCTGCGAGGAGAGGCGAAAACTGGGAGGGGAAAAAGGTTGGTGCGAGCTAGAGGCGGGAATGAGGAATGGGAGGCAGGAGGAGGCGTGGCCCAGTTCGGCCGTCAGGATAAATACTGAGAACTGGGTGCGGGGTGTGGAGAGAGAACTCCGGAGGACCGCCTGAGCCGAGCAGCACCGAGGACAGCTCCCGGCAGCGCCTGCCCACGTCTTCCTCCGCAGCCCAGATCGCTTTCACATACACACACATACATACACACACACACACACCCTGAGGTTCTTGCTCACCCCACACTAGCACTGACATACACACACGCATACTCATACACGCAGACACACACTCGGCTGTACGATGGCAGAATCCCACCTGCAATCCTCCCTGATCACAGCCTCACAGTTTTTCGAGATCTGGCTTCATTTCGACGCAGACGGTGATTATCTTCTCTTTTTTTAACTGTTTGAAGACCCCTTGTCCCTGCCCTTTTCCACCCTTTCCCCTCCCCTGAGCCTCCTGATCCTATTATCCCTTCTTTCTTTACTTCTTCCGCCACCCCCCTAATCTTATCTCTCCAGCTGGCTGCCAAACCATCAACTTGAAAGTTTATGTATTTTTTCTAGGTTATCCCAAAACCTTCAACTTTTTTTTCTCTCCAAGAATGTTAATAGTACGAAAGCGGGGGAGGAGGGGAGTGAGAGAGAACGAGCAGAGATTGGGGGACACTGCACCCTAAAGTTTCTATGGTTACACTTAACATCCGTACCATCCTCCTTTGCCCTTAATGGATCCAAACTTTGACACACGAAGAGGGCAGCGCTGCCGCTTCCGCATCCTTTCAGGGTTAATCAGTGTGGAGGCAAGAGAGCCTCGCAGGTGGCCAGACCTATAGCGGTCATGAAATTGAAAGGGGAAGAAACTCAGAATGAGATGTCTGATACCTGGGTGCCTCTTTGTCTTTGCAGGAAGTGGCTACCTGGAAGGAAAGGAGCTGCAGAACTTGATTCAGGAACTCCAGCAAGCACGGAAGAAAGCTGGATTGGTAGGTTTAAGTTTGCAACCAAGGAAAAAGACCTTCAACCTTAAAACATAAATATTCTAGAGTTTTCATAATAAGACAGCGAGATCCAGTGGTTTCCAGGGAATGTAGACTGAGGGAATGTAGATTTATTGACTGAGAAAGGAGAGAAAAAGCACCTTTCCAGATTGTGTAAGGGGAAAGATAAAAGGGGGAGAGAAAGAGATCCCCTAAAGGGAAAAACCTTACACTAGGAAATCAGAGCATTTAAAATATAGATTCTATACCTGTACTTGCTTTAATAATGCTTAAAAGAAAAGTGTGGGTGCATGAAATCTTTTAGCAGATCACCTCCTCTTCGATTGAGTTCTAGTAGGTAATTTTTAACTTCTCTTTAGCTGCGTGAGAAGTGGGGGGGGGGGGTTAGAAATGCATTTCTGCCCCTTGGTGGTCAGGAAACAGATCTGCAGATTATGGATCTCTTGTTTTATTGCTACTTATTGTGAGGTTGATGTGGTCGGACAGATAAGAAAATGTTCTGTCTTGACCTTTCTCACTGAGGGAAAGTTGGACAACTTGCAACATAATAATGAGCAAGAGCTTAAGATGTTCATTTCTGTTGAGAGGGAGAAACCCAAAAGTCAGAGATGTAAAAAGTAAAAACAATTTTAAGAATTTCATGTATTTTTAAAAAGCAAAGCTATACTCTGATTGGAAACAATTAATGGGGTCTTGAAAACAAGCATATTTGTGATTTAAGCCATTAGGGAATTAAGTAAATGACAATTATTACCAATTATGAATGACTTTCTGTGGGCATAAATTTACCTGTTAAGATCTTTTCAGCATAAAAATAAAATATACCTAGCTTTAGAACATAGATGGGATGATCGTACAGAGAAAATAGGATCAGAATTTTGCAGTGCATTGGAGTTTATGTAAGACTACATTTCAGAAGACAGTGTTGGATTTGGGCTAGTTAGAGGTTAAAGATCTTTGGTCTTTTAACTACTGGCTAGGGATTTTACATTACAGATATATATATAACTTTTATGTCTTTAGAGGAAAACATAGGTGTGTGTGATCCTTTAGCAGATCACCACCTTAAGCATTGATATAGATATTTTAAAAATATATGTTACTAATAGTTACCTTTTTGTTCTAAATTGAAAATTGTGTGATATACATCTCTGTACAACATATTCAAAAGACCACCAGAGGACTCTAAAAATGTATTATAATGCATTACAGAACTATCGGTTGCTAAAATCATGGACCAAATGGATTTAAAACCAGATAACACTCTGGGGATTGTTTTACACAGATTTAATATTATATAAACCTGAAAGTATAATAGAATGGGATCAAATAAAATAGAAAATGCTTTATATACTCTCTCTCCACACCCTCTCTCCTTATATATTACCATAAATAAATGCATGCAATATTATAGCTCTATAGATGTTTGACTAATAAAGCAAAAACAATTCCTTATTTCATTTAAAAATATATATTTAAAATCTGTTTGGAAAAATCTTACTTGCCATAAAATTTCAAATTAAAACATTTTAAGCCACTTCCAGTAGCTAAGTGATATTTTAATTTTTCTAGAAGTAATTTTAATATTGTGATTTATTTTCAATTTAGAAATTCAAATATTTAGAAACTACATTTTTTCAGATTTTTCTTTTCTTTTTCCTATTTTAATATTTGTACTTTTTTGTAAACAAATAACTTCATGTTAGAGTTCTAAAGATTTTAAATTTTTTTCTACAGCCCAGGCTCCAATTTTAGGCTATTGGCAATTCTAATTATTAGATATTAATCCAAAAATAGCAGACTTGAGCACAAGTACAAGATTATATCAAGTTGCTTAACACATTGATTGTTGAATATTTTTCTGGGTTATGTGTATAGGCTTTGGAGAGGTAAAAATCTAAATTGAAATCGGGATTGAGAGGTTCCTGTACTGGACAAATATGTCCCTGTACTACTGACCCCATTGTAGTAAACCTTTTACATATTTCTTTTTTTTAGAATATAAAAATTTTCATTTCTGGCCACAGGTAACAAATTTCATTGTATTAAAGGAAGCAGTGTTTGGCTTATTGTATTAATAATGTGAAACTTAAAAAATGTCACTAATATAAGTGAATATAACATTTTTTAAAAAGACTTTGTTTATTTGAGAGTGAGAGAGAGAGCACAAGCAGGGGAAGTGGCAAAGGGAGAGGGAGGAGCAGGCTCCATTGAGCAGGGGGCTTGATCCCAGTTCCCTGGGATCATAACCTGAGCTGAAGGCAGATGCTCAACTGAGCCACCCAGGCACCCCAAATGAATATAACATTAATGAAATATAATAACCCAAAATATTTTCAAAACTATCCTTTTATACTAAACATGGTATTTTGTCTTTAAATTTGCATTTTTATAAAGCTTTATTATTGTCATTGTCTTTACATTTTGTACTGTTTAAAACCTAGATTTTGACATAATTACCATCCAAGAAGCTCACAGACTGAATGTCAAGTCTGCTAGTTAAACTAGTGGTATTACACAATTTTAAGATTTAAAATCAAATTGTTTTTTGTTTACTTTAAGGTATGTGCAAAAATAAAAACTGATGGTCCCACTAATGCCAAGGGGTAAACTCTTTCCTTTTCTTACAGTTATTGCTTTAATAAAATTTACTAAATGCAAATTATGATTAATCCATAGAAGAGTTTTGTTTTAAAGACTACATTATATTATACACAACTAATGAATCATCGAGCCTTACATCGGAAACCGGGGATGTACTGTATGGTGACTAACATAATATAATAAAAAATCATTAAAAAAAATAAATAAATAAAGACTACATTATAATTAAATTGCTTGATTACCATTTGTCACCTCAGTTCTACTATGGATATTTACTTTGGTTCAAAAATGATTCTGCAACAACTAGTAGTAATGATACTCAGCCTCAATATAACTCTTAAACTATATTAACTACCTCTCCCTAAAGCAAACTCATGGGATAGATAATACCATTATCTTGTTAGTTATGATAAAAACTGAGACCTTAATATACTTTCCCAAGGACATAGAATAGGACATTAGTAAAGGCTGACCTATTTTTGCTTCAGTTAATGCAACAGGGCTATCTAAAATGGGCTATGTTGGAGACCCAAGGGTATAAATTCAACATCCTGAATACTAGTTCTATATTCAGATCACTAGTTTACAGTTCATGGCCCTCTAGTCTGTCAATATGTGAAGAGATTATGTAAGCAATAGAATAGATTGGACAAAATAGTTCAAATGAGATGAAAGCATTCGTTTTGTCTCTTAAACATATCTTCTTGTACAAAAATACACAGGAGAGAAAACATCTCAGAAAACAATGAAAACACTACAAAACCACTCCCTAAGTTATTCTGGGAGGCAAAGATCCTAAACATATAACCAATAGCTTACAATAAGGTTATCAAATTGTCTGTCTCTAATGAAAGTACAAATAGGTCATTTTTTTATCTGACTTAATTTTTTTTAATTGTTCAATTTATATATCAGTAAATGCCACTTCTGTGTTGGAAACACGAAGACACTGGAAACACTGAAGAGTGACAATGTGAGGCACTCTTCGACATTCACATTTCTTGCTTGTCCAAATGGAAAACACCTATTATTACTCCCCATGGATAAAACATGTTAAAATAAGGAAAATGTTATAGGGCAATTAGTTGGAGCAATATAAAAGAATCTTTCCTGAAGGAAGAAATGTTTAAAGTACATTATATTTGAATTCACTAACAGTTATGAATTCAGTAACTCTGACTACATTTTCAAAGTTTAGCACATTCTCAAAACTCATAGAAGATAAATCAGTAATTGATTCAGAAATGATAATCATAACCCTTTCATTTGAAACCAGTAAATACTGTGTCAGTTATATCTTCAATTTTCATGAGAATAGTTCATCGGTGTGCATAATTCTAAATGGTTTCAATTCCAGTTTTTCTTCGTAGAAGTTATTAACACCATCAGAAGCATAGTTGGTAGTTTTTTAAATAAACTTATCTTCTTTTACATAATTTTAGGAGTTATCACCAGAGATGAAAACCTTTGTGGATCAATATGGGCAGAGAGATGATGGAAAAATAGGAATTGTAGAGGTAAGGAACTTATGCATTTTTCTGATACACTTTTAATAAATGAGCTGCATTTTGTACTTGAATCCAACTCAAACAGGATATGGCAAGACCAATTTGGAGAGGCTTATTTTGCCTAAGTAAAATATTATCTTCTATTCAAAAGTATAAAATCAAAATGCTCAGAAATGAAAGAGGCCTTAGAGTTTGCTTAATCCAGAGCCTAAATTTAATATATCATGAAACCAAAATGTGGGGAGGTGAAATGATTTGGTCACATACCTGTTTGCTGGCATAGGCACAGTTAGAAGCCCAGGTCCCAGACTTCTGGATGAGCAGCTATGCCGTTACATTACCTTACCTCACTTGGATAAAACACCAACCAAGTACATGGTTCATTGGTACTTCTTATTCAACAGTGTAGAATTTTCTATGTATTTGTAATCCCTAGGACAACGGCAAAAGGCTGCATCCTGCTTCCTGAAATTCTATTTTAGATTGGCAGTTGACCTTAGTTAAAAACAAAGAACTTCACTGAAGTTAATGAATATTTTATGATGTGTTATAGGTAAGGGTTTAAGTCTCTAAAAGACAGAACTGCGGGTGTCCAATCTTATCTTCTGATGAGCACTATTCGTACGGAGGACCACTTTCGTTTATGAATCAAGGAAGCCAGACTTTGAGTATGCTCAGTTCTTAGGCATTCTCAGATTGTGTGCAAGAACTGTTGCTTTCCTTACTTGTACTTTTTGAAACTGGTGTCTCAGCTACTTTATCTCTGCAACCTATTAGAGAAATTGAGTGGACAGCTTTGTCAAGAAAAATAAGGTTTTATTTTTAAATATGCCAAATCAAAAGTATAATTGTATTATTATAATATTCTTAGTGTATTAAGTTGTGATGTATTCTGGCTGTCAACAACATGTAGTCATAATTTACCCTTGATTCAGAGAATTAACCTGGCTTTCAATTAATTGATTTTATAGGACATCTGTCATGTCAATGTGAAATACTTATTTTTACGCAGCTACTACAAAAGGAGTTAAGATAGGACATACTATTATTACCTTTATAATTAAAACATTTCCCCAGAGTATACACTTTCCCTCTGCCTATGTATAACTCATTACAATATAAATAGATAAATTAACAGTACTGGGACTTACAGGTTAACATAGAGGCCAACTAATCAAGATATGAAATCATTAAGGATAAGAAAACTTTTAAATGAACATAAATGAGATGAGGTAAATCTATTCAAAATGAGTTGGAAAATCTAAAAAAAATCAGTGAAATTACAGATGTGGTTATTTCAAAGTTTGGCATACTTTATAATTCCAGTAGAGAAAGGACCATCATCTTATATTTAACATACCTCACCTTAAAGGACTCCAATGGTCTCAGCTATTTTACTTAATTTCTTCAGTGATAGATTAAATAGTATAAAAAAGCATGATCCAATTCACATGCATTTCACACTTTTAAAAGGACTAGATGAATCTGTTTTGATTTTTACTATACATAATATATCACTTATGAATTATAATTTGAAGCCCTATTTGAATGAGAGGCTGGGGGTCACTAGCAGATGCACCGTCCTAAAGTTTGGAGAAAAAAAATTTCTCTAGAAGTTTGAGATAATAAACTATTATAGACAAGTTTTATGTGTGAGAAAAGATAGGTAACAGAAGAGGTTAAAGAAGTTAATGACGGCTAAAATGAAGAACTGAGGAACTTTTCTAGCAATCACAATAAGAAAATTTACATTAGTATGACAATATATAATTTCTAAAATACATTCTCTCATTTGATCCTCATAACAAAATAAAGTAAGCCTAAATATAATATGAGGACCTATTTTTATAGTTGGCTTCAATAGAATTTGACTGAAGTTAAAGAGAAAAAATAAGAAATAAATGGTGAAACAGCCAGTACCCAGCCATGTTCCTCAAACTACTCTGCCTTTTTTAAATAATAAATAATCTGTGCATTTTCTGCATTAAAAGGAAATAGTTTCGAGCTTCAGTTGGTTGATTACTTAGGGCAAGGCTTTGTGCATCCTGTTCAACCAGGCTAAACAAAGTATAGAGAAGTTATCCAGCCAACGCATTTGAAACATGATTCAGGCAAAACTCTCAGATCAGCTGAAGAAGAAAGAGTCTAAAGGGAGAACTTTCTAGTAAATTCTTATGTGTCTCACTTAACTATACCAGGACACAGAATTTTTTGCTGAATGGAACTCCTGGGGAAAAACTAGCTAAAATTCCTCATTTTAAGGATGAAGAAACTGCAACCCAACAGGGCTAAATGATGTGTCTAAGGTCCCAGTTGGCAGGGAGTGACAACACTGTATACAAGTCTAGATCTGAACCTGATTCCAGATTCTTTTCATTAATCTGAGTTACCAGCCACACGCAAGAGGAGAGGTGTTGATTAGTTTGAGAGAAGAGAGTTAGAATAGGAGAACAGAAAGAAGGATCACTGCAGGCATTCATAGGCCTGTTGATTCGGTCTAGGTTGGGTAAGTAGGAGTGAGGACAGTAAAGAGAGGTTCTGAAAATCATTGTAAAGAAGAAATTGAAAGTTACAGATAACATATTGAAAAAGAGGAAAGGAAGAGTGGGAATGCCCAAATTTATAACATGTCGCTAATATCACCAGGAAATTGTATAAAATAAGTCCATCTTTTCTTTTTCCAACTTGACGTGTATCACTTGATAAGAAATCCTATATACAACATGGGAGACAAATAGGCACACGCTAGCCAGCCATGATGGGATGGGAAACCCCATGTTTTCCAAAATTTGTAATAATCTACCTACTCACATCAAGATAATATAGCTTTAGTGTTCAAAGAGGAAAGAGGTTAGTTTTTCCTATATATTTAATAGGTATACTGATGGGCTCCTCAAAATCTAATCAAGGTAAACCAAATGATATTCATGTGGTAGTCTGCTTTCCTATTGGAAATGAGCTGAAGTGATTTGACTTTAATTGAAATAGGTTATTCAAAAGATCAGAAAATATAGTGGTTAATTTTCAAAGTTCTATCCTGAAGTGGACTGACCTTGCCAACAACATGCTTTTGCTATCTAGAAATATATAAAAAGAAGGGTAGTATATCGATGTTGTTCTTCTGAACTTTTAAAATTTCATGTCTTTAGATTTTAAAATTCACATAAATACAGTTCATTTATAAAGAGATTGTTAATATGAACTCAAAACAGGAGCACTGAAATTCTGAAATACTTTAACAAATACCATGACAGTCAAAAAATGTTCTAAATTTATTCAGACTAATAGCTCTATTGCAGAGAGGCTGATTAAAATAATTAGAAAGGAAGACTGAATGATTCAGCAGATAATGTGAGTACCAGAGAAGAAATTTCTAGTAAGTATAGATATTTCCCTTAGTTGGATATCAAATCTCTAAGCTCTTCACCTGATCCCTTGGGCAACATGTGGGAGCCTACCATCCTCTTCAATTTTTTTGTATGTATTTGTCCAGGTCAGTGCATTCACTGGCAGAGGGGGGCGGGAAAGAAGAAGAAAAAAAAAAGATCTAAAAGCTATTTTAATCCTAAAACCATAACATCTCTCCCAGGGAAGCAGACACTACTTTCCCTCTTTTCTTCCACAGTAGGATTTGAGCGTAATAGTTTAGCTATAGTGAATAATTTTTTATGGCAGACTACTTTTCCACCTCAGAATTTGGGGAAATGGACAGTAAAATCAGATCAAAAACATCCCTCTGGATAAATATTTTTAAATGATTAGGAAAAGGTTTTTGAGTAAAGATTTCAATGGAGGGTGATGATTATAGACAAAGGCCTCAAAAGTCCAGAAAGTCAGATGGTCGGATTTCAAATCTGGCTCATATTATAAACTATATGATAGCAGTTCATTTATCCTCTCTGCCTGTTTCTTTGTAAACAGGGATGGTATATAAGTACCAACATCAAATGTGATAAAGCGTATCAAACGAATACATCAATCCTGGCACACTGTAAAAGCTCAATAAATGTATTTGCTACAATTATTTTAAAAAACTGAAAATACTACACCATTCTTCTGAACGCCAAGACTTGTAACTACTTCTTATATAATTGCTCATATTCATATTATTAAACTCAACTAGCCTTAAATTTATATAAGATTATTTGCCTTCCACATTTCCTGGAATCATTTAATTGCCTAGGAAAAATACTTCTCTGGTTCCCAAATGAAAGAAGTGAAAGTTTGTTAGTATGTGTTGAAGGAGGTTAACAGTCAACATGAATGTCTTTAGGAGTTAAGAATTATGCCTCATGTGTGCTTTGACTTATTTAGCTCATTTGTTTCTGGTAAAATTGCCCTGTGTGTGTGCTCTCTTTGCACCTAATACTTAGCTTTTATCACTACATGTCCTTTTTTGAAATTGTTGGGAATAAGGTTTGAAATTCTCTGCCTCCCTATAAGGTTCGTACCCACGGTGACTACGAGTCCCCAGTATCCAGCACAGTGCCTACTAGGTTCTGAATCATAGCTACATGAGCTATAGCAAGGAATTTCAGCCTACTCCAAAACACAGGACAAGGGTTCTACAGTATGCCTGGGAATAGAACAAAGACGGAAAAACCCCTGTGACATGTTCAGTTCCCTGGGAAGCAGATCTAAGTTGAAAATGAGCAATAAGGAAATTTGTTAGGAAGTGCTCTTGGGACCAATACCTGTTGAAGGGAAATGAAAAGAACAGGACTGGGCAGAAGGAGGCAGTGGGCCATGATACGGTCTCAATAGAGGCTTCAGCTCACCCTACAGTGGGCTCTAAAGCTGCAAGGGTCCTTCACAGAAGTCCCAAATTGAGTGACAGGGCTGTGCCTTTTTCTCCTCATGTGGATCAGTCATAGGACACAGTGTCCTTGGGAAAGCAGCTCTCTTCAGCCTAGATATCTCCCAAAGGTGCTCCCAAAGTAACACTCCCAGCACCTAAAGGGAGCTCTGGGAAGAATATTGCAATATCCACCCCAACCCTACCCACAATTCATTAATAAGTTATTTGAATTATCTCCAAAAGAACTTTATTTACAGCTTATGCTGACCCTAGACAATAGTCAATTGCCTACATTCATAAGTTCACTAAGGTATTTACTGACATTTTTGCAGGTACTGGGCAAAGAAACAAGAGTAAGACACAAACCCTATCCTCAAGATGTGTGTAGTCTTCATATATCTAGGGGAGACAGGAACCAGTTCTCAACAGAAGTTCTGAGGGATTCTGGTCACAACTGTCTCTACGTATTGCCTTGCTATTCTTCCCTCTTTCCCAACCCATAATGAAGTTTTGGGAGTTCATAAAAGAACAGGCAGGCAGCCCAAGCATTAAGAAATTACCAAAAACCTTGGATCAGGCAGTATTGAATACTTCCATGGACAGCAGGGACTTAGCAAATCTGAGACTAAAGCAGCCTTACTTGACGCTTTTAATAAAAGACCTCTCCTTCTTTGTACGTATGCTCTAAGACTAGAGCTGGAGAGTTACTGCACCCGGCTCTGAAACTTGGAACACTGATTCCCAATATATTGATGGAAGCGTCAACAGCAGGACCATTACATTGTGAAACACACCTTTAAGAAGATTTCTTTGTGTTCACTATAGTAACATCCTATCCACACGTATTCATCACTTCTCTTTTATTGGCTGACTTGTCTTATTATAATCTTTTACACACTTGAAATGCATTTCTAATGTCTAAAATAGGATGGCTCTATATTCAGTTTAACATTAACAAACTAATAGATTAAAAATGTGCATGTAAATATAATCTCTTTTTTTAAATAATGAAACCAAGTAGGACCGAAATGGCATGAGAAAAGAAGTATACCTTTACATTATACATGCAGAACAATTTTACCATCTCTATATTTGACATTCTAGAGACCTCTAAACTTTATGCAATATGAACTTTAATTTCTGAAACAAAGATGGTTAAGTTTTCCCTTATTTTACATTTAGTAACTGCTTACTAGTTCATTTTTTTTTCTGTTTTCATGTAGTTAGAGGATTTTGGTAAGTGTAATTAAAAAAAAATTTCTTTGTTCAAAACAGTTTTGACATATAGAAATACACAGAGAAATATATAAATGAATATAGAAAATTGCGTGAAGATAGTAAAAACAAATACTATAAGTCATGTTAAGTAAGTAAAATTATCAACCAATCCCCAGCATTTCTACGCGCTGAGCACCACACTGAGTGTTCAGGAGATGCAGACAAAGCATGGTCCCCGCCCTCCCTAAACGCAGGGTCCAACAACAGCTTACAAAGTGGCATCTGACAATTGACATGCCAATAACGAAAGGAATTGGCATTAGCTATTTCCTATTTCCTAAATGAATGCTATGTTAACGCACAACTATACTAGGGACCTTTATTTCAAAATAAGAAAGTGTCTTCTGACTGAGTCCTATTAACATTCTAGTAAGATATATAGCCCTGTTCCTTAGTTTCACCTCCATATGTAGTGTCCATAAGCTGAATGTATCTGATTTGACATATTTTTATAGACCTAAAAACAAGTTAAAGGACATATTATATGGGCATAAAAAAAGCAGAGATTACTTGCATATAAGTTAAAATGATACATTTTCTATTAAAAAATTTTAATATACCTAAATGGATGAAATTTTTTTTAAAGGAGCAGGGGGAAGATAGACTTTCCTATAATTTGGCAGAAATTTTGGAACGGATATTGAACTTAAGGTTGATCCATACCACAGGTCCTCCGTCCACAGTCCAGGGATGAGGGTCCATGCCTGAACTTCAAGGAAATTAGATGAAACCTAGAATGTGTAGGTTTATTCTTTAACAGTGAAGACGTAGTGATTCTAATAGATTCTCAAGGTCATTTTGAAACCAGTGCATTTAAGAGACATTGGTTTCTACTTCAACTCCTTATTTTAGTGATGAGGGTACTAAGTTCCAGAAGTGGCTGAGGGAGTTGCTGGGGACCACAGCTAATTAGCAGCTGAGCCAGGAATAGAACACATGCCTGCACTGGGGCCATCAATCCAGCTCCCTCCCTCCCTGCACGACACAGATTACGGTCATCTTAAAATGGGATCTGGAGCCCTTTTATCCCCTTAAAAAAAAAAAAAGAAAAGAAAAGAAAAAAGGGGGGTACTGAAGTTATGAAGTGAGAGCTCAAGAAACAGGTCATAGGGTCATGAAATAGAGATCATAAACCCAAGGCCTGGATTCTGACAGTGGACATCCTCTTAGCTAAAGCCAACAGTCTGAGAACTGTTTGTTCCTACTACCATTCAGTTTCCACTGTTCATCGTGAGTTGTCTTTCCCACTTCTCCTTCCACTGCCTTACATTTGTCTTCGGTTTTGTTTTTTTGGTTTTTTGGTTTTTTTAAGATTTATTTGAGAGAGAAAGAGAGGCAGAGGGAGAGGACGAAGCAGATTCCCCACTGAGCAGGAAGCCTGACACAGGCAGGATCCTGGGATCATCCCCGAAGCTGAAGGCAGACATTTAACAGACAGAGCCCCCAGGCGTCCCTGTCTTCAGTTTATCTTCCCTGGTTTTCTTAGGCTTTCTCCTCCGATCTGGGAATGCATTTTTTTTTTCCTTCCTTCCTTTCCCCTACATTCACATTTCTCATGGTTTCTTTCCTTCTACATGGCATGTATGTCCCCACATATACCACATTCTGTGCACCCTGAGAAGAGCAACACTGCTCAGTGGCACAGAAGCGATGAAGGGGTCAGGCCACCAGCATGAATCTGCTTGGATGTCCAGCAGATGAGGAGGGGTCAAACCAGGGCTATGGGAGCTTTCTGAGCACACCTGCTGCTGCCCCCTCACTGACCAGACAGCCCCTTCACTCAAGGCCACCCAAGCACTGGAAAAGCCAAGGGCTCTCTGTGGGAACAAAGTATCAGAAAGGGAAGGTCCATCCTAACGTTTTTCCTCTCCTAGTTTTCTAGGCAATAAAACTGCTTCTAATAAATATATTCAAGAAAAATTAAGCACGAAGTAATGACAGAAGCTTGCTTCCCTTACAACTTTTTGGATCTTTTTCAGTTGGCTCATGTATTACCCACAGAAGAGAACTTCCTGCTGCTCTTCCGGTGCCAGCAGCTGAAGTCCTGTGAGGAATTCATGAAGGTAAAACAGCTCTGTCCATGAGGGAGGTTTTCAGAAAGCTACTTAGTGTAGGAAAATTGTTGGCTTTTTTTTTTTTTTAAATGTGTTTGGTTTTCCTTACCCAAAATTATTTACAGACATGGAGAAAATATGATACTGATCACAGTGGCTTCATAGAAACTGAGGAGCTGAAGGTAAGCAAATAAAAACCTAAGTTTTAGAAAAAATACTTTTTTTCCTTTTAAATAGAATTATGAACTCTGTAACTTTTTTAAAAGCCTCCCACAAAAGAAACTTATGTTGAGCAATGGCACATTTTCACCCACTCTTCCACATCGCTAATGAAGTACCAGATTTAAAAAGAGACTTGAAGTACTTCTTCAAATTCTATTTAGCAATGCAAAAAATTAGCATTTTCTGTGATATAAACAAATTGTTATACTAGATAGTCAGATACAACAATATACTAAGCCAAATAAGATGCTCCTTTTCACTGAAATTTGCCATTTTATTTTAGAAATTAAACAACTAACATAAATAGATTTCTCTCTCAAGAGAAAGACAAAGACACCATTGTTGGACACCTACTATATATTATGCACATTATTTTATCCAATCTTCGTGTGAGTTCTGAGATTAGTACTACCCTTGAGGAAAAAGATGAAGAGGAGTTTAGTGACATACTGAGGCCACACAGAAAGACACAGGGCTGCAGTGTTTAAACCCAAACTCCTCTGCCTCCAAATTCCCTACCCATTCCATAAAACCTCCTGCCTCTCAACAAGAACAACAACAAAGTCTTAATATAATCAAACTTCTGAAAAATTGTAACTTTGAAAATGAATTTGTCAATTCATCTCTCCCAGATGGACAGAGGAGCTGGTGGGGGAGGAGAGGATACAAAGGAGAAGGCAAAGAGACCTAAAAATGAAGTTATTCTGTCTGATTTTTTTCATCTTTAAATGGGGGTAATCATGCCTTCCTCTCAGATTTATTGTGAAGCGCAAGTAAAATTCTGTACATGAAAGATTTTGTGAAATACACAAGGCACGATAAATTATATTATTCATGAATCCAATGACTTACTAGTCTTTCAGAAGTATGTCAACATTCTTTCTTGCTTTTCCTTAAATCGACCGAGATTTCTCAGTCCAGAGACCCTATTTTGTCAATCTGCAGGATACAGAGTAACTAAAAGGGAGGCAAATTAATACTTATGTGGCAGGCATAGCATTAGGTGCTTGAAATGTATTTTAAGATTTAATCCTCTCAGAAAACCTGCAAGACAGGTATTATCATTCCCGTTATACAGAGAAACTGAAATTCAGAGAGATTAGATAATTTTTCAAAGTTACATAGCTGCTTACGAAAGACACTAGACTATCTGATAATGCTAGTGATATTTTTTCCGCCACAACACCACATGCTTCCAAGCTTCAGTCATCAAGAGCTACCTCTCCTCTTGTCAAGTGTGGAAAAAGGAATATCAAACCCAGTTTGTTCACCACAGTTTAACATGGCTTGAGTCACATATAATTTTAGAGATGGAACTCGGACATTTGCACCACCATAAAATTGCTAAAATACAGTCAACAGCAGCCTCTCGGAAATATAAACATTTCTAATGTGAAAACATTTTACACAAACTTGCAGCACAACCTAGAGCTCACAAGGTGACAGTTAAGCTATTGGTTTTTATTCCAAAGGACAAAAAATAATCTTTTAAAAATCATTTCAAGTTCATCATGAAAACCTTAGCTCATTTCTAAATACTGACCTTCTTTGTTCTACATTTTATTCTCAGAGATTCTAAATAGAAGTCTTCCTCTCTGGGGAATTTTGAAGATAAGTTGGTATTCTTTTTTAATGGATCTTTCAAGAAAGCTAATTTTAAGATCCATAATAGAGTAAAACATCACTTGCTCTCAGACACGACTTTGAATCTCAGCGTCCCGAGGTTCCTCCCAGGCTATTTTTGTGACCACCATTTTAGTCTCTGATGAGGCTTTTTAACCCAATTAATCTCTGACAAAAGACTCATAAGGCTCAAAAATAAAATTCACCCCCAATAGATAACTTTGAATTTTCCGTGTTTCACTCTGGATTTGAAATGGCATGTTTGAAATGAAAATACATTTAATCAAACCAACAAAAAGGTCTCCTTCCTCAAAAAGAGTAAAGTTAAATCAGCCCAGAACTGGTACATTTGGGAAGAAGATAAACCACTGCAGAACCAAAGAAACCCAATCCTTCAATATATCCAAATACAGTATCTGCTTAGTTTTCCATAACTAAATTCATTTTTGAAAAAAAAATAAAGGAGTCACAAATGAACAGCACTAGACAAAATGAATTTTATATGCCTAAGTGCTAACACTGTCATTTATGTGGCTTTTGTAAAGCTTTTGATTTATTCCTCTGTTTAAAAAAAAAATTAACTCCCTCCTAAACTCCAACTGTCAAAGTAATAATTATCTTTTTTCATCCTTCCCACAATAATCTCTATTTTAATATGATTCACATACCCTTCAAGGATTAGAGAACATCATCTGTGGCCAACTCTCTTAGTCTGAACAGTCAGCTGAAGCATTCTAACCAAGGTGTTTGGGATTGCATTCAGCCCAAAAGCCACCTGACTGACCCTTCAGTGAAACAAACTTCTTACTATCTGTAAGACGATGTGAAAATACAGTTTGTGAGGGCAGAAAATACACTTCAAATTAGAGGTAGCTCTCCATCTGGCTTACTAATAATTTTCATTCATGTTACAACGGCATAGAGGGGGCCCTTGTGTTTCTTACAGAAAAGTCAGATGAGCTTTTGTGAAGATACCATTATGTAGAAATGCATCCATTGGGCTGGCTTGTATATAAACTTGTACTCAGATTCCTACACAGTGCATAATCCAGATACTCATTTAACTGAGGTAATAAAAGCAGTGCAACATAGACTACAACAGATCAGGTCTCAGTAAAAGGCAGATATCATACCTGTCAAAGGCAGCATCATGGCTGGAATGCCAAGTGAACCAAGTGGAATGATCTCCCTTCTAAGGTCCTCTCCTCACTCAGTTCTATCCTCAAAGAGAGGCTTTTTTTGCATTCTTGGGACGTTCCATTTCAAGACACGCTGAAATGGAAACAGATTATAGGTTACATGGGACGTTTATCTGAGTGTTCTTTGTCTTAACAGAACTTTCTAAAGGACCTGCTGGAAAAAGCAAACAAGACTGTTGATGATACAAAACTAGCTGAGTATACAGACCTAATGGTAAGACTGATCTTGGAGAGACAGTAGCCAAGACCCTATGAAATATTACTGTGTTCTTGTTAGTTCTCAAGGCTATGGAGGATGAAATAAATAAACCATATGGGCATCATATGCATTTGGGTAGCATTTCACTTGAAAAGTTAAATCCGTAAGGATGTTTACACCTTGTAAGGCTGAGTGAGTGCTTTAAGACTCAACACATGAGCATTTCCTTTCTTGTGGAAGTAGGTAATTTTTATCTATCAAAAGATCATTCACTTTTCTTACAAAGCCAGTGTAAGTATATTACTAAATTATATAATTTAGACACATGTAAGTTACACTGTAGATATATAAATCAGATAACCAAAAACATTATGGAGGTTCTGAATCGGTTTTGATCACGACTCACAAAATCATAAATTTTGTTAGAATTTAAACAGAACTCAGGCTACTTTATTCATTGAGTGATTAAAAAAAAAATGGGTATTTTAGAATACTGTCTTGGTGCTTGGGTGAGGAGTTCCAAATGTACCCTGAGCCTGATACTGTGATAACTAGTGTAACCAAGATCTCTTACAGAATATTGATAATAAATCCAAGGAAACTCCTTCACACATAGGCCCTTAATGTTTTAGGAATGAACAAATTTATGAAGTTCTAGATAGAATAATCCAGTGCCTATGAAGTTTATTAATTTCAAGTGGGTAGCTTCCGCATTTTGACTCATAGCATAAGGACTATGAGAAAAAGTCTTTGCCAAACTGATTCAGCTATGGGACAATATTTTGGCAACATTTTTGAAATTCGGGCAAAATTTTAAATTGTCCAAATCAGTACATATATTTATACATGCTTTAAGTACTGTAAAGGTACAGTGAATTCTTAGCTTACAGATTTACATAAATAACACACAAAACAAGTGAATATTATAAAAATTATGTTCTATTAGATTGATAGAGGAGTTAGACTTTTTAGTTACCCTGGAAAGTCATCTTATACAAGGTTTGATTATAAACCTCAGTTATGAGGCTTATTTTCAACCTGTCAGCCTACTTTTATGTAGGGGGGGAATAAAACACACTAGAACTTTACTATTATCTTATTCACTATACAATGATATTATAAAGTAGGACTAATCTTTAATTTCAAAATTAAAAATTTTTCATTGCAAGGAAGCATCCTCTTTAATCCACTTATAGCACTAGCATACAAATGTGTCACAGTGGACAGATCTACGCTCCAAATAACTAATGGGAAATGGACAATAACCTACATTTATCAATTTTCTGTTTTGTGCCAGCCTTATGGGATGTCTATTTAAAGTAAAGACTCCTTTCCAGGTAGAAATTTGAAGCAGTCTTTTAAAAACCACTCAGATGGGAGTTTTCCCCCTGTTGGATTGAGTTGGCATATCTGATCCAATGTCATAAACCAGTTCAAATTTGAGAGGCAAATTAATCAAGAGCTAATTAAGATTTAAATATATATGTAGGGAAATATTCCCCTGTGGACACTAAATTGCGTTGTCAGGTGTCCAGTGTCTTGGTAGACAGTTTGATGATATCAGAACTTATGGTCAACAGTTTATAAAATGTATCAGTATCAGACCCTGAAAAAAATCTGCCTCCTACAAAGGATTCTTAGAACATTTCAAACCATAGACTGTTCTTTTTCTCCCAAAAGAGTGTTCACTAAACCTATAACCATTATGACCCTGATCACATTCCTTTTTGAAAAAACAATGTTGCTTTTTCCACATATGTAGCATGCAAACTTTATATATTTTAATGCATCTCATCTATAGTCCCTCCATGTATTATACTACAGCAATAGTTGCTACTTTCTAAAAACATTCATGCTTCCTGAATAAGGGTATGAGTGTATTTATATGGGTCTTGGTGTATGATGTGAATGTAAGTGTGATGAGGAGCTATCTAGTATCCAAGGGAAAATAAAACAAGTGAAAATTAGTCAAAAATTCTATTCTCTAAGAATTTATTCATACTATCTTCCTATTGCTTCTCCTTGTATTTTTAGGCTCTAAAAATATTTACTTTCATATAATTGTTTAGAGAGTTTTAGAGTATGCTATATACTGCCAGACACCAACTCTCCCACATTCTGACACATACACATATTTGCAAGAAAAATAAATTACGGTATTCTAGAATCTAGCTAATATCACTGTTACCCTATTTGACTATTCTATATTGCCCTGATAAACTTTGGCAATTGACCCAACTTATAGAACTGAAAATCTGCACTCAAAGTTTAATAAAAGCTAGTTTCTAGAATTTTGCTGTCTATATGACTGATTGATAACTCAAAGTACTTTACATTGAATTTTCTTCTCCTTCCTGCAATAAATCATTCTTCAGTGGCTACAATAATAACATTCTGTCTTTCAGCTGAAATTATTTGATTCAAATAATGATGGGAAGCTGGAATTAACGGAGATGGCCAGGTGAGTTAGGAAGTACACATATTATAATAAGTTCATCCTCGTCAAAAAAAATCTAATCTATTATTTCTCTCTCAAAAGGTTACTACCTGTACAGGAGAATTTTCTTCTTAAATTTCAGGTATTTCTCTTTTCCCTACCATAAACAGTATTTTCCTTGAAAAGGTAGACAGTGGGAGATTTGCCAAGGGATACACAATGAAATATATAGTAGCACTTTAACCTTTGTTCTCTTCTCTATCATCCAGGGAGTCAAAATGTGTGGGAAAGAGTTCAATAAAGCTTTTGAGTTATATGATCAGGTAAAAGTTCTTATCCATAATCTGATTGCTTAGAAGAACTTGGAAAATGCTCACTTAGGGGGGGTGGGGGGAGCCCTCAAACTCAAGGTCCATTTTAAAGGAACATGAGCTATTAAAATTACTCAGCCAATTTATTCTTGTCCTAGGAAATGTATTCTGGTATGTCCCAATTAGACGAAACTGGATTCAAATCCCAATGCTACAGGGGGCGCCTGGGTGGCACGGTCGTTGGGTGTCCCTTCGGCTCAGGGCGTGATCCTGGCGTTTGGGGATCGAGCCCCACATCAGGGTCCTCCGCTGGGAGCCTGCTTCTTCCTCTCCCACTCCTCTGGCTTGTGTTCCCTCTCTCACTGCCTGTCTCTCTATGTCAAATAAATAAATAAAATCTTAAAAAAAAAAAAAAACAATCCCATGCTACAGTTTATCTATTTTGAGGCTTTGAGTAAGATACCAAGCTCCTCTAAACCTCAATTTCCTCATTTGTAAACAGGAGATCATACCCACTTTACAGGGTGGAATGAGGATTAAGTTAGTTGAAAATATCCAGCAGAATCCTCCTCCATGTAATAGATGGTAATATCATGTATATGAGGAAAGTCATTTGTGATGTCAGTAATTACAGTGGGGGAGACTTTCTGAAGAATCAGTTATTTCCGTTTTATTACATTCCCCATTATTGTGGAGTTGGTTGTATACTGGCTTATTTCTGCTCCCTCAGGATGGCAATGGATACATAGATGAAAATGAATTGGATGCTTTACTGAAAGATCTGTGTGAGAAGAACAAACAGGTAATCTAGTTACCATGCCACTTACTTTTTAAGCAGACTATAAGGATCCATCAAGAAGCACCACACATCCGTTTTTGGAAATCTACTTTAAAGATTTATAGAGCAGAAGTAGGATTCAATTCTTAATCTGATTTGGTACTGGCCTAAAACAGTGTAACGGTGATAAATAGATTTTAAAACAACCTTGAGATTATTCACATTTGTGTCAGAATTTAATCTAGCTCTTAATGGATTGATGTAACAAGCAGTTTTCATCCTACATTTTACCACTTGACAGTGGTTAATTAACTTCCGTATTTAGCTGGATAACAATGCCATCTATATTCTTTACAGGATCTGGATATTAATAATATTCCAACATACAAGAAAAGCATAATGGCTTTATCGGATGGGGGGAAGCTGTACCGAACGGATCTTGCTCTCATTCTCTCTGCTGGAGACAACTAGAGTTGGTGACCATGACCATTTACTAGCGATACATTGTATCTAAAAAATAACTGTGCACTATAAGGGAGTAGGCTGTATTTTCTTTTGTATCTGTAAATTTAACTGCATATAGATGATTACCCAGGATGTGTGGCACATTCTTTTCGGCTTGTTTCTACACCGTTTGTACAATTTTTGTAACTACATGACTGAAAAAGGAGAAAGTCTTAGGCTTAGGCCAGCTGATAGACCCAACTGGAAAAAAAAAGTAACTGAACGTATTCTTGCTTTCATAAATATAGTTGGACAAGATTTCCCTGAAAATTCCACTAGGATTAATCTCTAAAATTCTAGTCTCTGATGTGTAAATGCACATTTGTCACTGAATAGGATAATTATACCTAACAAGTTACCATTTCAGACAATAATAGGTCTGTTCCACAAAATCATCTTAAGCTGTATTTCCGATTATTAGGAAGAATGTGCTTTTGCATCTAAAATACCAAAATATCGATCAATAGTTAGTTATTTGTGGCTCTATGAGGTTAACAGTCTCACTAGACAAGACTTAGTTCATTAATCAACAACACGTCTACTGCTTGAATCCATACCAGGCTAGTGGTTCAAGTTAATCTGATGACAAGGAAAGGTAGCACCAGATGAAACAAATCTGTCTAATTCTACACCTGTTTTTCCAAGAAGCCTACGGTCAGAGTGTATGACCTTAATCCATTTTCTAAACTGTTTCCACGTGTTGCAGATTATAATTATTCTAGTCAACTGCTGTTTTTATGTCATATTGTGTGATCTCTAATTAAATTATATATGCCGAGTATCCTGGTGTCTACTTTGCATACTTCCTGGATTTTCTTTCTATGTAGGACTCTCCATTTCCACCAAGGGTATCCGCTGCCTCTGATATTTTTTTTCTAGCTATAACAACTCTATTTTTTACTACATAATTAAATTTTAATGTAAAATTCATAGCACCCTGATTGTTGAATGTTATATCATCAATAATTTTGTGTATTCTGTGAATTCTATATATTTCGTATTGAGATCAGCATTCAAGATAGCTCTATTTCTATCTGCAAATAGTTTCAAATGAGTTAAAATAACATCTGAAAAGAAATACTAATTTAATCATCTAACTTATTTAGCAAGGGAGATTCTAAAACATTCTTTTGACCTACAACCAAGTCAGTTTCATAGATTTGTAGCTAGTACATCCTGTGCTGGTTACACTTGACTTGTAAAGGGGGGTAATTTGATGCTTGATTGTGAAGCAAAGAGCTAAGAGATATGTGTCTGTATGAAATTTATAAAGTTACCACCAAAGAGTTAATGGCTCTGAGACAGTATAAATGTCCCCAATTCTATAAATTCAGTACTTTTCTCAATTCATAGAAATCACAAACAAAATAAAAATGAAGTATCTCTTTCCCCCAAGGATGAACAGAAGACTTGCCAAAAAATGAAATTTATCAAATGATGTGTTAGATTGGCTTTGCTTCTAGTATGTAAGTGGAAGCACCGACCTTAGGTTGAATTTAAGAATAAATAAAGAGGAAAATAACTTTCATCTCTTGTATTTTTGTTTCTTTCTCAAAAAGTCAGTTGACATGTAACCAGTAATCAACCCAGGTGAAAATGTAGGATGCTCAAGTTATTATGGCCTAAGAAATCTAAATCTGCCTGATGCAGTAAATTATGGGATGCCTTAAGAGGAGCCTCAGACATCAAGATTTACAAAGAAACTTCAAAAAAAAAAAAAATCCAAGTATTTGGGAGTTCTTTGTCTCACTGACATGATCAAATAGTTCTTCGTGAAAGATTTTCTCCAAAGAAATAGGAATATACAGATTTCCTACATTCATCTGTTCATTACAGATGACACAGCTGTTCATTACTAACTGTACACCAAGATAAGAGCAAGTTTGGCACTCTTAAAATTGTAGCACCAAAGAAGAAAGAAAAACAACAGCAACAAACTCTGAGAGGAGTAGGTCTGGGGGACTTCCTAGAGAGCCAATAATAATGGTCATGAATCCAGCACCTGGCCTATTATGGTGAACTTGAACTCCTGAGCATTATCAGGGAAAGGAATTCTTACAGCTCAGCTAAATCAGTCATATTTACCTGTTAAGTGACAGGCCTGCCTCCTGGAGCAGGAAACAGAAGAGTAGAAAGTGAATCTGACAGGACAAAAGTAAAACAGCTCATACCTCATATCACAAGCCAAACTCATTCCGGGTATATTACCAATCCAAACGCAAAGGTATACAGACAACAACGTATCAGGATCTCTTTCCTCTATCATGCATGGGAAGATTGCTTAACAACCAGTTATGAAAACACAGACTGAAAAACTGGATTCCTTAACAACCAATTATGAAAAAACAGATTGGAAAAACTCAAGAACTCTGTTCCCCAAAAGTCACTACTCAGAAAGTGAAAAATCAAACACGAGCGTGTAAAAAGATATTTGGGTTGGTTCAAAACCTCAGGAGTTTTCCAGGTGAGATCTGAAAATTTTCCCCATATGTGGAGAGCAAGGAGAGACTGAAAAGAGAATCAAACCACTCCAACTTGTAGGTACCAGATTAATAAGCAAGCGAACTTACTTAGGAGGTTTGTCTCAGGCAGCCCCACAGGAGTAAACGCACACATCCATCCACCAGAATCTTAAAGCTTATATAGAGGCCTTAACGGGCTTCAGTCACGTGTATACAGGCCAGCTGATTTCAACAACGCATCACTGTCTCCAGGCTGCGTCCTTGAAAACCGGTGGAACCAACATTCCAAGGGTGGGGGAGGGGTGAGAAGCCTCTGTTTGCCCAGGTGCAACTCCCGGGTCAACCAGCGGTCATGTACTCTTGATGACCTCCTCCAACAATTTGTAACACATATAATTGACAAAGGTACATATCCAGAGATATATAAACATTACTCCAAAAGTATATTTTAAAAAGCATAACCCAGTAGATGTGTAGGAAAGTTGAACAAGCATTTCACAAATAAAAAAGATCTCTAAATAGCCAAAATAAATAAAAGGAATCAACTTTACTAGTACTCAGGAGAAATGCAAATTAAAAGAAATGGGATACTGCCATGCACTTTTCAGAAAGGTTAAAATTAAAGAGATTTTGAATGCTAAGTATTGGCGAGGATGCGGCACAATGGAAATTCTTACTGCTGGGTGGGAAGTTACGTTGAGACATTTTGGAAAGCACTTTGGCAGTATCTACTAAATTTGAATATACACACACACCTTATAACCCAGCAATTTTCACTTTTAGATTTTATCAACCTGACTGAGAAAGGCCTGTATTGCCACCAAAAGAAAAGAAGAATGCTTACAGTAGCATTGTATTTGGCATAGCTGAAAACTAGAAACCCAAATGTCTCCAACAGCAGAACGAATATGTAAGTTGTGGTATATTCATTCAGTGGAATGTTATGTAGCAAGGAGAATGCATAAACAATTGGTACACTGGTAAAAACCAGAAACAGGATATATGGTGTGTGATTCTACTTATATAACAATAGTAGTTTAGCTGTGGTGTTAGAAGTCAAGATAGTGCCTAGTTTTATAGAAGGGAAGTCACGATGGGAGACAAGAAAGGCTTCTGGATTCCTGGTGATGTTTTGTTTTTTACATGGGTGGTGGTTACACAAGTGTATTCATTTTGTGATAATTCATGATTTGTGTGCAGTAAGAAATCATACATCAAATAAAAAGTTTAAAAAAATTAATGGTGAGCAGGAATTTAGGGAAGCCTCTCTGAAGAAGCCATCTCTACAAAGATCAGCAAAAGCACATTCCTAGGACAAAGAAGCACATAGTGCAAAGGTTCTAGGTCAAACAACGCCAGGAAACAGAAAGAAAGCACTGCGGCAGAGCCTGGGTCCAGGGGACAGCATGTTTGAAGCAGAGAAGGCAAGAGCTCCTCTGCCAGGGTCAACTGAGATTTTATACCAAGCGCCATTGATTCTGTCTCCAAACATAAGGATTATTTTACCTCACAGTTGAGAAATGAAAGACTTCAGAAGAAAATTCAAGTTAAAGGGTTTGATATTGAGAATGAATTTATGAAAGTCTAATAAATAGTTTTATGTCCAATAAACAAAATAATAAAATTGATCAAGAGCAAAAGAAATTTATAAGCTTTTTCCCTTGAAGGCTTTTGCAATAGAACTATATCTCATAAAGACCCTGTTATTGCCTCTAGGTTTTAAAATATGATCGCAAGAAATAGTCGAATTGGGAAGGAAACGACATCGGCTAATTGAGTGACCTTAGGCAAGTCATAACTTCCCTGAGCTCTCAGTTTCCTCAGTTATAAAATGAAGGGGTAAAGACATATCTTCTAAGGTTTCCCAGCTCTAAAATTCTATTATTCAAAGTCACTTAAATTCTTGCCGCTTTAGTTTTTTCCATAAGAACAATATAACAACAGATGTTACTCCATACCTGAAACATTTCCTGGAGGTGTTTTCATATATTAATTGTAAGATTGGTGATATTGTTACCAACAGTCCTCACTTTAATTTACTGAGGATTAACTCTTCCATTAGGGTATGGAAGTAAGACCCTTCACGAAGATACTAAGTAGTATGACAAAGTAACAATTCTTAAGGTGAAACATTAATGTGGTTACAGCCCCCAAGGTGGTATGTCATTAAATATAGTGACTATTCATCAATACTGTCTCACACTTCCTAAAAACATTTCTTTGTTAGGAAGAAATTTCAATCAATTGATATCCTCATAATTTCTCTTCTCTGGCCTTCTCTTCCATGCTTACAAGCTTTTCTTCCTCATTCATCATTTATAATAGAATATAACAATGAGGGGGCACCTGGGTGGTGCAGTCAGTTAAGCATCCCACTCTTGGTTTCAGCTCAAGTCAAGATCACAGAGTCCTAGGATCCAGTCCCACATCTGGCTCCACACTCAGTGCAGAAATCTGCTAAAGTTTCTCTCTCCCTCTCTCTCTGCCCCTCACCCTTGCGCTCTCTTAAATAAATAAATCTTAAAATATATATATGTATATATATAAAATATATATAAATATATAAATATATGTGTGTATATATATAATATATGTAAATATATATATATACACACAATGAAGCAAACTCTAAGAGAAGATTAATAGAAGACAAATGTGTTTAAAAACTTGGACAAAACAGGCTTGGCTTGTGAGCTCCGCTGAGGAGCCGGAGGTTGGGCCGCAGTTACCTCCGCGTCCGCTCCTGATTCCTGGCCCCTCAGCGGCATGGCGTGCGGGGCGTCGTTGAAGCGGCCCACGGAGTTCGAGGCGGCGCTGCTGAGCCCTGGTTCCCCGAAGCGGCGGCGCTGCGCCCCTCTGCCCGGCCCCACTCCGGGCCTCAGGCCCCCGGACGCCGAGCCGCCGCCGCTTCTCCAGACGCAGACCCCACCGCCGACTCTGCAGCAGCCCGCCCCGCCCGGCAGCGAGCGGCGCCTTCCAACGCCGGAACAAATTTTTCAGAACATAAAACAAGAATATAGTCGTTATCAGAGGTGGAGACATTTAGAAGTTGTTCTTAATCAGAGTGAAGCTTGTACTTCGGAAAGTCAGCCTCATTCCTCAGCACTCACAGCACCTAGTTCTCCAGGTTCCTCCTGGATGAAGAAGGACCAGCCCACCTTTACCCTCCGACAAGTTGGAATAATATGTGAGCGTCTCTTAAAAGACTATGAAGATAAAATCCGGGAGGAGTATGAGCAGATCCTCAATACCAGACTAGCAGAACAGTATGAATCTTTTGTGAAATTCACACATGATCAGATAATGCGACGATATGGGACAAGGCCAACAGGCTATGTGTCCTGAAGCTTTCTTGCATATCTGGGTACCAGGTTTGACCTCAAGAGATGGCTGCTGTACACTTTTTGCAACTGGTTTGATATCACATTTCAGCTCCAACTTTGCATCCTGAGAACACTTAAACGTTTCTGCAGGTCCATTTTATACAACTTGAAAGACCTTAAAACTTTCTGGTTGCCACAAGCATATCTTTCTTTTCTGCTCATCCAATAAACAGCTGTGCCCTACTGTGATAGATTTTCCAAACAAAAATACCTGGAGCAGCAGTTTAGCAAAATATGCCCTCAGTGGCACTCAACAAATGGAGTTTCCCCAAGCACAGTTCTGTAAGAAGTGTGTGTGAGAGTGTGTATATATGTGTGTGTGTGTATTTTAAGTTATTATTTGTATTGTGCAAATTTTTTTGATCTTGGGGATTCTGGCTGTGAATTTGATGCACGACAATTATGGTTAAAAACATTTGCTTGGTCTACAGAAGATCATTAATGTTTTGTGACCATATAAGTTGTAACGGTGGATTGTTTTATGTTGTAGGTGTTATTGTTAAATACAGGGACTGTTTCCAGGCACAGAATATGAATCATAAGTTAGGATGGACATTAGATGTGATGATGATGACATAGCAAAGGTCTGTGGTCCTAGGTCTACAAACGCGTGGTGAGGAATTAGGACAAACTGGAGACGGGCCGCTTGACACATGGACTCTGCCTAGCCGTGTTGAAAAATACTTTGACTCCAAGCCTTAAAATACCCACGTGGAGTCTGTGCTCACCTCATTCACACAGAGAGCTCCCTGGACACTGAACCTCTAAAAAGAAAAAGTCTCCCTGGAGCAGGAGCATCAGGGTTTGCTTGGGAGCACAACAGAGGTGAGTGTGGGGCTGGGCCAGGCCCTGGTGGCCCTGCTACTTGGGAGGAGCCATTTTGCCTTTGTATCGGTTATTAAACACAGAATTTGGATTCTTTGGTCAGGCTCCCCCAAATTCTTTTTAAGAAGTGACCATGTTCAACTGCTTGAGCTTTGTTTTGGCAACCCCCTGCCCAAAGTTGCTTACAGACTGTTCTTCACCTTGTTTCCAAGGCTGTGGAACAGAAAGTAGCCTCTGTTTTGAGGAGGTGGAAGTTAAGTATACAATTATTTTTTACTGTGACTTGTTCAGGACCACATTTTACGAAACGCCTTGTTTCCTTTATTATTGTTTCTGGAAAGGAAAGTTCTATTAAAATTGTTTTAGTTTGAATATAGAATAGTTTTATTAATTAGGGCTTATTTTGAAAAATTCTGAGTTTAATTCAAGTGTATGCCAGTACCTTCCAAAGTAAGGTAATATTCAGAGACAGTTGTTCTGATCAGATGGCTTAGAGAAATTCTGGAATATTCATATTTGAAGATTCCTTATTAATGAATGTCTTTGACTTAAATCTAACCAAAAACTGCAACATTATTCTTTGTACATTTTCATTATATAGTGTTAACAAGCTTAGTTGCAAACAAATAAAATACTTAAGCTATTTGTTTACCTTGCCTTCTTAAAAAAAAAAAAAACTTGGACAAAACAAAATTTTTATAAGACCCAATTAAGACACGAATAGGTAAAAAAGGCAAACAGAACATTTCAAGTGTAGGAAAGTATTCAATATACCCAATAAATAAACACAAGCTTGAAGAGAAGCTATCCTTTTTTATTTATGAAATTAGTACATAGTTTGAAAATGAGAATATCCCATGTTGGTAGCTATTTGTTGAAACTGATACTATCACACACAACTTAGGGTGTTCTAAACCCATATAAATCTTAGGAATAACAACTTGAAAATGTGTTTCAAGGTTTTTAAAAGCTTCATAACCTTTGATTAATAATATTACTTCCAGAAATCTGTCATGAGGAAAAAATTCCAAATTCTAGAATGTTTCATACACAAAGATATTCATCACAGTTTTTTTATATATTATACTGAAAATAAAAATAACCTAATTCCGAGAATAAAGAATTAAGTGAAGTATGATATACGTAAACCATGAAATACAAAAAATCATCTTTATGAGAAAAACAGTATCTTATTTATCATACAAGCTAAACTGTTAAAAAAAAAGAGGAAAGTTGAAAAAACACTGGAAAAATGATGTTTATAAAGTTATAAAAATGTAAACACTGAATAGTAATTTAAACAAAATTAGGGATATGGTTTTATGGGTAGATTTAGTGGAGGGACAGAGTATATTCTAGAAAAAAAAAAGAAAAAAAACCCAAACTCAAAAAAGCTAAAGAGCCTACTGTGGGAAGAGAGCTTGGAGAGAGGACTGTGGTAGTACTCTTTCTGTGCAAATTATATAAACAAATTACTTTCATTAAATATAAAATTAAAAAAAGCCAAAGACCGAAAATAAATATACCAAAGTATTAACAGAAATTATCTTTAGGAAGTTAGTCTTTAATGTTTTCTATTCATTTGTATTCATTTCTCAAGTTTTCTATGATAACCAAGTCTTAAAAGTGATAGAATGACAGAAGGGCCCACCTTTCATTTGCATGTTTTATATTTTACAGTGTTTTCACTTGTTTCACCTCCCTTAATCCTTATGAGAACCCCACAAAGCAGATACTAAAATCTTGAATTTTGCAAGGAGAAGAATAAGAAGCAAAGAAGCTCATTTATATAATTACTGGCATACAAGCTCATTTATATAATTACTGGCATCTTTTTTTTTTTTCTGCTATACTATAAGAGGTATTGATAATTTGAAAAAGAAGATGTAGGCAGACAAGAAGAAAATGCATTAAGGATAAAATGAAGACTGTGCCGCACTTCGAGAGTGTGAAGAAAAGCCCAGTATGACTGAGAATGTCAAGGCCACTTATTCCAAACCTACAACACTACCCATTTACATACGCAATTTAATGTAAATTATGTACACAATTAACTGTGAATGTAGTAAGTGTTTCCATGTGGGGCTTACAGCATATATACTCAAACAGGAAAACTAGATTCCTCTGCAGATCTATTCAGAGGAGCTTAGATGGAGGTTGGTCCCCTCTCTTGCTAATTTGAGCAATGGAGACAGTCAGTCTAGTGAGTATGTTTATGAGTGATTCCTGTGAAAGCAAAATAGATCTTTTTTTAATATAAGCTCAAAATTATAACTATATATATTTGAGACTGTGGGTTTATTATTTGATTCTCAGGATGATAAGTTAGTCAAACCAAATATAAAACAAAATGAAATTATACACATATATATTTTATATGCTTGTTCATTGTCTCTACCTAGAGAAATCTACTCTTCTTTTAAAGCTGAGATGCAATGCTATCTCCTAGGTGTCACTTTCTCTACACTCTGGAGACAGAATGAATTACTTCTTCCTCCACGCTTTAACACGACTGGAATAATATTTATCACATTGCATCACGAATAATTATTTGTAGGTCTCTCTATCCTTCTAGATAATGTTTCAAGAAGGCAAAGGCTGTAGATTGTTCATGTTGTATCCTCAGTACCAAATAAAATGCCAGTCTATAACATAGGTCCCAGCAAAAGTTTGTTTGATGAGCTCTCTAAAGAAGATAATTCACAAGCCCAGTGAAAAGGAAATGCAATGGAAAGGCCGAGTCCATTAAATCAGAGTCCATTAAATTTACTGTGTACCTTCTACTTCCTTTTTTTTAGGCCCCATCACCATAGGCATGGTTTAATACATAACTCAAATGCTACTTCAATTAATATTCTCCTGATTTTTCCAGGTTATAATACGTTTCTTTCGCTGCACTTCCAAGCACTTTACCTCTACCAAAGCCTTCTCTTACTTGCCTTTTTTTAACTCTTAAGAAAAATTTTGAAGGGAAAACATCCCATCTTACATATCTCTTAATATACACTGTCTACCTACTGCTGGCCGGGCACACGATACACACTCAGTCCATGTTTGTTAAGTAACAATTTATTAGACTTGAAAATAATTCAAAAGATCATAGACTGTATCATTTCCATTGTAACCAAGATGAAGGCCAGAGTGGTCTTAGGAGCCTTTTGTCTTCCTGATGAGTCCTTCCATTACGTCCCACTGCTCCTTGGTGACCTAACACAAACAGAAAAAGGCAATTTTATGTGGTTCTTGCATATTTTTAAAGCTTGGTATCTTAGCTGTTAATATTATATTATATTCACAAAACGACATTACCTTCCTCAGACTGTTGAATTCCCCTGAAATAAATACTTCCTCTCCACCATCAAATCTAATGACCTGAAAAAAAAAAATAGTAAAAACTCTGAAACTAACTCCTTTTAAAAAGTGTCTGAACCATTAGCCATTTTCCTATCTTAATTGGATGGAACATCTCCTTGGCACTTTCAGTCAAAGCCCAAAGTTTGAAGACAAAAGTCATGATTAAACGTAACCTGATTTACTCATTTTAAAATCTTCTTTCCCCCATCTCCACAATTTCAAATTCTACCTGATATTAAAGATCATCTTAAAGGCATGTCTACCAAAGTAATTGGCATTTAATAAAATTAATTTATCAATGAACAAACTCCACAGGCTAAACAATCTATATTAATATTGTTATATTATTTACAGCTAAATTAATATTTAAATCATATTTATATGCAATATTGTCAGGAATGGTTCCACAATACGCCTTCCCACACCAAGTCCATCTCCCCAAGAAGTCAAGAGAACACAATACTTACTGCCCCGTTAATCCAAGAAGCATAATCACTACAAAGGAAAGCAGCAAGATTTGCAAGTTCTTCCACAGTTCCTAGCCGACCACAAGGAATTCTAGCGATCATTTCTTTCTCAAATGTTCCAGTTGGGTCAAGACGACTAAAGGCACCCTTAGAAATTAAGAAAATAGTGAGGTTGTATTAAACAAATTTAAGAAACAAGTTTGCATGAAATGGAATATTACTGTGGCAGCCTGTTCATACCTCAGGCCTTGTAAACAACAGATAATTTTGCCAAATTCTTCCATAGTCACTTCAGCTCAAAACAGGTCATTTTATCAATACTGACCTAAAAAAACCACCAGAAAATATAACCTTTTTACCTTTCTACCTTCATCTGTAAAATGAGACCTGTCTTTCACTACCTTACAAAACTGTTGGAAGCATCAAATGAGAAAATGTATATAAAAGTATTCTGAAATCCATTCAAGCTTAGTGTGGTGGACGTAGTGGTACTAATGTTGTTTGACTGAATAATCACAGAAAAGTGACCTAAGCAGAAAACCTTTAAAAGGAAATTCCTTTTCTTCTTTCTTCTCAAAATAATTGGAAAAGAAGAAAACAAGTGTGTAGGAATATTAAATTCAAGTAGATTCTAGAGGGGGGGAAAAAAAACAACCCTGTAACTTAATTTGCCAACCAATGTCTTTCTTCTGTTAATGATGTGAAGGTGAAGACCAAGATGAAGTAAGCACATGCACTGATTAAAAAAAAAAAAAAAAAGATTGAATTTCTCTGTACCAGTGCCTGGAAGTCTAGGTGACAGTTGTCTTCAATAAAACAGGTAAGAGACAGAGCAAGCTCTCAGGAGACTTCTTGTGAGCACTCCAGCTCTCCTGCCCTTCCTGGGCAGGTATAAACCTGCAGAGACGAAGGGTAGCAACAGGTCCCAGTCCTGACGCTGTTGGGATTGCCATGGAGTTTCTACACTTCAGTTTTAATCTCTTTAAAGCTTGTTACTTGTGTACAACTGATACCGCTACTGCTACACTGTAAGCTCCTTGATGGCAGGTACTCTTGTCACAAATGTTTCGTATCTCTCTCAATACCTTTGCACACAGCACTCAATAAATACATTTTAAATAAATAAATAAAATGCAGGTGATCTTTCCTAGAGACCGAGGTCCTAAAAAAGAGGCTTCTGTGACTCCAAGTTTCTCTTCAGAGAGTGCCCAGCATAGGGCTGCCCTGAATCATGTGTTTTAATGTATGCTTTTGAGTTATTTTTCCATTAATTGTATTAGATTCTTTATTACTGGAGTGACAAACAAGATAATCAAGTTTGACTCACTCAAGTAGTCCTTCTTTCCGTTTTCCACCCTTTAAACTGCTAAATAAACTAATGCACGGGGCGCCTGGGTGGCTCAGTCAGTTAAGTATCTGCCTTTGGCTCAGGTCATGAACCTGGGGTTCTGGGGTTCTGGGGTCCTGGGATCGAGCCCTGCGTCAGGCTCCCTGCTCAGCGGAGACCCTGCTTCTCCCTCTCCCTCTGCCTGCCACTCTGCCTACTTGTGCTCTCTCTCTCTCTCTCTGTTAAATAAATAAATAAATAAATAAATAAATAAATAAATAAATAAATATACAAACTAATGCAGCCATATCCACATTGATATTTAATACCCAGAACAACCCACATTCCAAATGCTCCTTAGCATTATTTTTTAAGGTATTCATACAACCAAAACAAGTTATCATACTTCACCTAAGCCTTCGGAGCTACAGGTCAGCTGAGATTGTAAATTCTTGCTTTACATAAAAACAAAAAGTGAGAGTGAAGTTATCTGAGGCACTGCGAGAGAACACAGAAAGTGTGGGCCTTCTGACTGTAACAGCATTAGTGATCGTTATGAGTTGCAATGAGTATCTGTAAGCATGATTGATTACAGGAGAAACGCACACCATCAGAAAGATTTGTAATCAGAGAGACGTGGGAGTTAAATGACATGCATAACTGAGTGAAAGTGAAAGGCACAGACATGAGTCAAAGAAAATGCTACCTCTAGCAAGACCAAGGCTGTATGAAAACTTTCCAGAACATCTCTTAAAATAAAAATATACTTACATTTCCATGAACTAAAAAAAAGATGTCAAAGTAAGAATCCATAAAATATGGTGAGGATTAAGAAATATAGGTTAATAACAGATTACTGAAGCAAATCAGACAAAATACCAAAATGGATGGCACAAAAGATCCCAGCAGATTAAGTTGTTGAAATAGAACTTATCAAGAAGTTACATAGCTGTTGTATTCCTGCCCACCTCCTTATTTATACTGACCAATGGCAAAGCCCTCTTCCCTACCACGAAGGCTCCAAACTCAGGCATCTCTGATAAGTCCTGCACACAACAGTCAGAATATTTCTATCAATGTTTCATTCCTTAATCATTCAGGAGATAACAGGCAAACTAAAACTTACTTTTGTTTTTATAGGCCCTGGTTGTATCACATTAAATCGCAGTCCATATTTACCCCATTCAGCTGCAAGAGACCTAAAAATTAAAATATCACCAATATTTTAATATTCTAAAATACTACACTATACGTTAAAAATACTAATAACCAGTCTCACTGCATGCTTACTATATGCCAGAGGCTACAACCGCAACAAGTAGCGACTATAATCATTCCCCATGCTGCAGACAAGGAAACTGAGGCACAGAAAGATGAAATCATTTGCTGAGTCATATGGCTAGTGAATTAACCTCAAATGGTCTAGCTCCAGAGTTTGTGCTTCAGTCACTCTGCTGTAATATCTACCATTTGCATCTTAGTGTCCTTAATCACAATGCTATACTACCTACCACTTACATTTTAGAACTAAGTCTAATATCAAAATACATTAAGTATCAAAATTTAGCATAAAGAAGTGAGATAATCATGCCCCTCCCCCACATTTTCTGGAGTTCAGTGCAACATGTACTATTTATATATAGTACATTGGATTACAATGTTTGCAACATCATGAGTCCTTTTAAGTAAGAGATGGATTACATAGATATAAAATATTAACCACATCCATGTTTAACGAGGCTTTAATACAATTGCTGCACTGCACTCAAAGGGAAATAGGAATCTAACAAAATCTTACTAAATGTCACGAAGCAAAATACAACAATAATAGCAAATACAGAAACTTAAAGCAATCTGTTTTAAAAGCCTACTTGATAGACAGGTCTAACTTTTAATATCTAACTCATTTTAGGACTTTTTATTCATTTGTACATCTGTGTGTGTGTATATACTGAATCTAGTTTTAAAATATGACTTAAGGTAACAGCTTTTAAAAATACATATAAACACAAATGAGGAAGATAAAATCATTTAAAGGAAAGAGAGACAGAAAAAAAGAAGGAAGCAGAAAAGGAAGAAAGGAATTGAAAAACAGATAAGGAACAATAAAGGAGCCAAGAACTGAGCTAATACCTAAATGTTTTGTGGCATTCCATACAATCACAATAGGTGGGTCACAAATTTGCATCCATTCTTTCCAAGATGCCATGCAAAAAAGGTAAGCCTAATCAGTTACACACTTTGCAGTGCCCATAAGGGAAAGGGAAACTAATTTCTCAGGAAAAGTACAACCGTTCCTGATAAAAAAAAAAAAAAAAAAAAAAAAATCAGAAAAATATTTCTTTCAAGAAGAATTCTAAAATGAAAATTGTGTAATACAGTAAGACAATACTGTATCCTTGCCATAAATACAAAGAGATTAAGTCTTATGAAACTATAAGATATCAATTAATATAGTTAACAAGATCACTGGAAAGGCCAATTTGGCAATACTCATTCTATAGGATAGGGGACAAGTGCTCCAAGTACAGTCTGTTAATCTATCTTAACCCACAGGGGCATTTTAGAGAATGGGTCGACTGCATCCCTTTCAGGCAAATCATACATAAAAATTGCTTCCCTGAGTGATGCTTTTGACAGAATCCATGGCCATACCTCCCCTTGGCATGTACTTGCAGTGAGCTGGCTCCAAACTGCTGGGGAAGTAGCAACTTCATGTCTTAACAGAATTACAGGTTGAGCAAGTTTACAGCGTCCTGAAAAACTAAGTAACCTAGTGAGGAAATCTGCCTAGAGGAAAAGCCATCCTGTCACTGCTCAGAGGTGCAACAGATACCCTTTGTCCAGTCCTAGCTCTCATTAAATTAGCTTATATTCTAAAGAACTACTGTAACATGATAAGAAATCCACCTCATTAGCTTATTCTGCATATTAAGATGCTAAGCACAATATCAATAATGCTAGCCATTATTGTTGTTAAATCAACATATGCTTATTGTGTACTTAGTTTGGGTTAACATTCTGTGTTATTTACCCTCAAAGGAAGGCAGTTTCTGCTCTCAAGAGAGCAGTCTTTCTCTCTCAAGAGAGGTCAGCTTCATAGTATAATAAACTAGTTACTTTGCTGGGAATTGTGCAATGTGTGCCATGGCTGCTTACAGGAAAAAGTACCTAAGTCTATTGAGAATGAGAGGGAAGGCTTCCTGGAGGAGGTGACATTTGAGTTGACACTTGAAGAAGGATTAGGAGTTTACTGTGGGAGGGCAAGGTAGAGGAAAAAATGGGACATAATAGGGCATAGGATGGAGAAAAAAGACAGCCCAGGCATATGGGCCAGTATGAGTGAAGGACAAAGGCACAAACAACATGCCATATTTGGGAACCTACAAGGCCTCATCTGGTATGACTGTGTCCTATAAAGTATGAGAAGAGGACTGACGGGAACTCAGACTGGAGAGGAAGTACACATTTACCGAGCATCTACTCCATGCAATATGCTACACAATAACAAAACAAAACCAAACCCAAGCAGCACAGAATCACAGTTTTAAAGGACACGACACTGACACCTCTAACAAGACCAAAGGTCCCAACAAGACAAATACTGATACTGTACAAATGATGCCAAAATAGTCAGGTTCTAATTCCTTATTTCCAAAGTCATCTGACCTTAAAAAAAGGTAATTACCTCTATTTACATTAAGATTCCACTTCTAAGTATAGTAACATGTCTTTTTATCTCAAACAAATGTGTATTACTGATTTCAATGTTGAAAAGTGTTCTGGGACTACTGGAAGAAGAGAATAATGATGTTTCGGCAGACACTGAGCACCAGCCATGCACCAGGTCCTGCCTGGTGTATACTGAGATGAATAAGGTATGGTCCCTCCCTCACAGAACTCACATCCTAGTGGGGAGGTCACATAGCTTTAACAATATGTTTGAGGGGCACCTGGGTGGCACAGCGGTTAAGCATCTGCCTTCGGCTCAGGGCGTGATCCTGGCGTTATGGGATCGAGCCCCACATCAGGCTCTTCTGCTATGAGCCTGCTTCTTCCTCTCCCACTCCCCCTGCTTGTGTTCCCTCTCTCACTGGCTGTCTCTATCTCTATCAAATAAATAAATAAAATCTTTAAAAAAAAAAAAACACCAATATGTTTGAAAGCAGCCTTGCATGTCCTGCTCTGTGTCCCTACCATATTGGTACATGACCTTCATTTTAGAACCTGTAACAATGGATAGCATTTATTTATTAGCATGTTAGTCTTCTCACTAGATTGAAATAAACAAAGTTTTAAGGTGCACAGAGTACAGAATAATTAATTCTGTTCTAAGGAAATGAAAGAAAACATCCTAGGGGAGGTGATGTGATGAGAGCCTTAAAAGTAGGGAAAATAGCACAGCAAATTCCAATAGCAGCCTAGCCCAGACAGAGAAAGATGAAAACGCACGGCATATTTAGGGAAATACAGAGCAGTTCAATGGAGATTAAAACACAAGAAAAATAGTATAAGACTATCCACTCAGGGGAGGATGAGAACTATTCTACTTCTATCAGTATCCTATCCCTGGACCTAGCACAGTGCCAGGCACACAAAAGGGTCACAATAAACATTTATCCAATTAATCAACGAATAAACAAAGACCAGGGACAAGTTTATTTAGAATACCATACTGAGGTTTGGCTTTTATTCCAAAGAGGAATGAAAAAATGATCTAAGATTTTAGCTAGGGAGTATCATAAGCAGACGTATTTTTAGAAAGATGATTCTGGTGGGAATATGAATAAAAAATAAAGAGGGGAGAGACTGGTAGCAGAGAAACACATTATAGGGTTATTACAGTAAGCCATGATGAGAACCTGCATTATAACAAAGACAGTGGAAAAGGCCAATGGGGAACAAATTCAAAAAGCAATCATATGCTTCTGAGAAAAGGCCACAAGATCTGACAAGTGGTCACTGGTTTATGTTAGTCCTATTAATCTGGCACAGCAGATACAATAAAAGAATGAAGGTGTGTTTAACAGAGATCAGAAATAGCACTGATAAAGATATATGGGAGAGCAAAAAGGCTATAGTCCTGTGCTATCTAATATGGCAGCTACTAGCTACATGTGGCTATTTAATCTTAATTTTAAAGTAATTAAAATTAAATAAAATTTAGTTTCTCTGTGACAGTAGCCACAATTCAAGGGTTTCATATGTGGCAATTGGATAGGGCAGATTTATAAAACATTTCCATCACTGCAGAAAGTTCTATTGGACAGTGTTAATAAAGACAAACAGGACTCATCCAAGAGATAGAATGTCTGTTTCCAAGTGAACTCATCTTTGCTTTACTTTTCTCTGGATGGAGATTAGAAAGGAGAAATCAAGCTCCATGACCTACCAAAGTACATTTTCTATCTTCGGTGATGGGATTAACATAGTAGTACTCACTTGCTCATGGCTTCCACTCCTGCTTTGGCAGAAGCACTTGGTACTACAAAACCTGACCCACTTTCAGCATAGATGGTTGTAATAGCCAGAAATGCTGCCCCTGAAATTTGAAAAGGATACAGTGTAATTAACAATAGAGCTAAGTCAATTCACATCAGGGAAACATGATTTACAAGAATGGGATCTGATTCAAGAGGATATAACAAAAATGCAGCGTGTTTTAGACTTCAGTAACTCTGAATTAATGAGAGAGAAATCTAATAAAATTGCTACGTCTTTCTAGTAATCTTGCTGCCATTCAAGATGGCTCAGTCTGTGCTTACTTGAAATTCTATGGCAGGTGAGTCAAGACTGTGACCCAAAACTCGGAGGCATGGCCCTATAACCCCCTGCACAATCAGCTGGGTGGGATTTCCATTAACTAAGCACCCACTTAAATAAGAATAAATCAGGGACACCTGAATGGCTCAGTCGATTAAGCGTCTGTCTTCAGCTCAGGGCATGATCTCAGGATCCTGGGATGTAGTCCTACCTTGGGCTCTCTGCTCAGTGGGGAGCCTGCTTCTCCCTCTGCCTGCCACTCCCCTTGCTTGTGCTCTCTCTCTTTGACAAATAAATAAATAAAATCTTTTTAAAAAATTAGAATAAGTCAGAATCAAAACTATATTAGCAGGGACTTGACTTCCAGCCATGATGGACTTGCCCTCCTCCTGTAAATATCAAGAAAACTGTATAAGATATATAATTATATGATACAACTACTTTCCGATACTGTACAGCAAGCAGGGAAAGACAATGATCCCTGAGAGAAGAAACATGAAATGAGCCCTAAGGTCACCCCAGATTTTTGCCTGAAGGCATTATACATATACTATATACTATAAAATACACTATGGTGTGTACTACAAACATACACATACTATATGTGTGTGTGTATATATATAGTACATATATCCATACTCTACACTATACATACTCGATACACACTGTATCCATACTATACACTATATAGACTGTGAGATAAAGAGGAGAAATACAAGCAAAACATAGCATTCTCACTGAGTTGAGGACACAGAGATTAGAGTTTGGGGACACTGAGGAAGTTGGAATTTGTGAGCAGAGTTCCTGCAAAGAGGGAAGTATGCAGAGATAGAGCTCCATAAATCTGCATAGTATCTCATCAAGTCTTTGGCCAAATATTTTAAGTCATCTCTAAACCCAACGTGGGGCTCAAACTTACAAGCCTGTGATCAAGAATCACCCACTCTCCCAACTGAGCCAGCCAGGCACCCAAAAGAGAAAATCTTAATAGCAATCAGAGGAAACAGAAAACAACATAAATAAGGGAACGGATATTAAAAATATTCACTGACATCATCAGAAACAATGTTAGCTAGAGAACAATAGAATGATATCTGGAAGGTGCTGAAAGAGGAAAAAAAAACCTGTTAACCCTGAATTCAGTACACAGCAAAAATATTCTCAAAAATAAAGCGATATTTTCTGACAAACAAAAGCTGCAAGAATTCAATGCCAGCAGACGTGCACTACAAGAAATAGTGAAAAAAGATCTTCAGGCAAAATGAAAATGATACTAAATAGAAACTCAAATCTTCAGATGGAATGATGACTGTCAACAACAGTAAATGTGTCAGTAAATATTTACATTTTGTTTTCCAAATTCCTTTTGAAAATAACTGAAAAAAGCTATATTAAAAAGTGACACCAAACTTACAGTAATCAACAGTGCTTGGGACATAATAGGTTCTCAATAAATTGACTGAATGAAAGTTTAAAAGAATCTTTAGCTGCTAAGAAATCAGTGATTTTCTATTTCTTAATTAGCTGCTACACTAGAAAATACTGCAAGTTTAATATTTGCAAGAGGACGAAACTATATATATTTTATAAAATAGTACATACCTTAAGAAATTTAACAAACTGCAAGTTTGAAAGACAATAAAAATAATTCAAAGAATATTTAGATACATTTTTATTCCTCCTTCAAAAATATTTAGTCTCTCATCCCCTCTGCATTTTCCAAAGTAATAACAAAACTCAGCACATCCTGGACAACAGGGGGAGTGAAAAGGGGGGCAGGAGTGCCATTTTGAGAAATAAGAATGGTTAGTTAGTCATTATGGTAACTCCTTTTGTATATCAAACTCTGCCTCTTTCAAAACTCTGAAAATTACTGTGCTTCCAAAATCACTCTGTGGAAAAGGAGGGATGTAGAACAATCATGTACACAATTACAGTATACTGACAACAGATGCTAACTGCATCACTCTTACAGCAAAATCATAAGAACTACTTAAAAAAGTGGTAATTACTTATATAAAGCAAATGCTGCAGTAGAAAGTGCTCTAACTTCTGATTCAGATTTAACCAATGTTTATTCAGGTGTGGGAGAGGAGGAATTAAACCGTTTTATATAATTCAGATACTGAAAATGAAAGATATTGTCCTCTTCTTTTTCCCTTTAGGTTTTATTTTCTAAACCTCGAAGATCTGGGTTACCCACTGCTTAGAATGAGACAGTGCTGCCTCTGAGCGTAAGAAGGAGGTAAAATTTTGAAACTGTACTATCCCAGCTGGGTTAATGCTGCTGAGTAGGACAACACGGCTGGACTTTAAAGAATGCACAGTGGTGGAGCGCCTGGGTGTCTCAGTTGGTTACGTGTCTGACTCTTGATTTTGGCTCGGGTCATGATCTCAGAGTCCTGGAATAGAGCTCCATGTCAGGCCCCGTGCTCGGCATGGAGTCTGCTTGAAGATTTCTCTCTCTCTCCTTTTGCCCCCGCCCCACTCATGCACACTCTCTAAAATCAATGAATAAATCTTAAAAAAAAAAAAAAAAAAGAACAGTGGTGCTAAAAGCTCAAAAACAAAAAATTGTCAGATTCCCAGGGTTAGTCACTGATATATTTTTCTTTTTGAAGAAAGGCCAATTCTTTATTTTCTTATCTTTTATTTTTATTTTTTTCATTTTTTAAAGATTTTATTTATTTATTTGTCAGAGAGAGAAAGAGAGAGCACAAGCAGGGGAGCAGCAGGCAGAGGGAGAAGCAGGCTCCCTGCTGAGCAAGGAGCCTGATGCAGGATTTGATGTGAGCCAAAGGCAGACCGACTGAGCCACCCAGGCATCCCAAGGCCAATTCTTTAAATTAGAATAACTTCCTATAGAAGAGGTTTGGAAATGCCAAATTTCTAACATCCCAGTGCAGACAAGCAGAAATGAATCTGTTATTAATTGAAGTCAAGTAAATGGAGAAAGGGAGCAATAGCCTATCATTCTTTTGTTGGTAGAAAATAGTTTATCAATTCTATTTTTGTACAAAACATACAGGAGAAATCTAGCCAATCAACACACAAATGCTGCCACATGGAAAGGGACTTTATCAAACTTTGAGCCTAAGAACATACAAACGTCTCTAATCGCCGTCTTCAATACTTGTCTATGCTTTTCCACCCACCTCTTTTAAAAATTCCACATATCCCCATTATTTCTTCTGTCCCAGCTACAGTATAATGATGGGGAGACAGGGGGTTGGTCTCTGCTGTCCTCTCTTTCCAATCAGACTTGTGGATGTGTGGGATCACACCACCCCCAGTGATGGTAGCCTTGATAAGAAAATCCAACTCTTCATCATCCCAGATTGCAAGCTGCAAGTGGCTTCATTATTTCAAAATGGGAAAAAATAGTAGCAAAGTAACACTAAAAATCACATTGGCTAGAGGAAACTGGCTGACTCAGTCAGTGGAGCACATGACTCTTAATCTCTGGGTTGTAAGTTCGAGGACCACGTTGGGTGTAGAAATTATTTAAAAATAAAATCTTTTAAAAAAATCACATTGTCTATTAAAAATAAAATGTAAGATTATGTCCAGTTTCAAAAGACTCAAAATTTTTAAAATCTAGTTTCAATCCAAGTTATGAAAACTAAAATAATAAACAATTTTAGCTCCCATAACCAACAGAGGTAAAATAGTATAAAGATATCTGGGCCTGAATACTGATTCTTCTATTTACTATTTGTACAGCTGTGTGACCTTGAACAAGTCACTTTCCTGCTCTGGGCTGCGTTTTTAACATCTGTAAAATAGGAAAATAGGCAGTGTCCAGCAAATGTCATTAGATTTTACGGATTACTCATTAATTTATTGTTGCCGTTGATTCTACCTATTATTCTTTTACCCTCGTGAAAAAAAGCACCATTTGAAACCGGTAATATCCAGCTTTTGTACCATCTGTAACTTCAATTGATGTTTGACTTCCCGGTTACTTTGCCAATTGCACTGAAATTTGACTCCTGGCCTTAAACCCACACAAGCATCTGTAGCCACATCTCAAACCCAACAGCTGTCATCATCCTGAATGAATTCAACAACCAGGGGGACAAGATTAGAAATCTCACAGTTCTTTGATCTCCCCATTCCCAACAACCTTCACTGCTACCCAACAGAGCCACAACCTGAGCTTTGCCATCATGCCAAAATACTGATACAGTGCCTCACTCTTGAGATCCTATCCTTCCAGTTCTCTCACACCCTCATACTACACGTGTTCCTTGACACCTCATTACAATTCTGGGTTTTTCCTCTCATACTCTCTAGGCTTATAATTCCCTCCTGCTCTAACTTGCTTATTTACCACTGAGACAATTACGTGAATTAATCACTGCCTAGCCACCATGATGTCTCAAGACATCAACTCCTCAATAACAGGACTGCTTTCTCCACTCTTACAAGGAAGGGATTTTAACACTGTTACAAACTGTGGGTGAATGCCATTGGAAAGATACATCTGCCATTTCACCTAGGCTCTCAACATCACTCATCAACTCTTTTCAGCATTCAGAGTAGGACCCTCCACCTGTGTCTTTGATTCACAGCTCCTGGGACTAGGCCATTCTTTCATTGGTTCTTTCTTCTTTTTCCTTTAACACTTCTCTTCACTGGACTCTCCCTCAGTCATTAATTGTGCTTCAATCTCCACTGAGAATGTATCTCTTCTTAAGATCCTTCAATCAAACTTTACTAATCTCCAGAGGGTAAACTCCATACCCCTTATCCTCATTTCTTACCTCTCTTGGCATTATACATTACACATAAGTAACACTGAACTTCTTATACTTCCTAAACATACATTTGAGGTATTGTTTGCAGCTTTAACTCTTCCACTATTGCCAGCAATTAATCTTGCTGCCAATCATGGCAAGAAGAGAAAACTGTGCTTCTCTGTCTTTTGGATTAGGGCACAGAAGACGGTCTCTTAGCCATTTTTCAATAGAAGCTCAGATTAAATTTAAATCTAAAAATCATCAGTGCTCTAAAAGTTTATCAAAGGAGGATTATATAACTTTAAAAAACAAAATAACTTCCTAAAAATATATTATTTACTAAGCAAAGACTTATTTCAGTTGAACACTTAATATAAACACATCCTTCATATAGGCTGAAACTTGCAAGTTGAATTACAATAAGTGGTATCAGGGCTCTGGTTTTTCTAGTCTATTTTAATTATAGGTCCTCATCTCAAGTTCAGACACTTTATGGTCCCCTTGTAAAAGAGGCAGTAAAAATACACTTTTCTTGGAGGAACCTAATATTTTAATAGCCAACACTTACTGAGCACTAGTTTGGGCCAGGCACTCTTCCTAACACTTTATAGGTACTAGTTCACTTAATCATCATAGCAATCCTTGGGGGGAGGTTCTATTATCCCCGATTTACAGAAGAAGACACTGAGGCACAGAGAAGTAACTTGCCCAAGCTCACACAAGTAGTAAGAGGTATAACCAGGATGAGAACAGACAGTATGATTCTAGAGCCTACACTCTTAACCACTACATAAAATTGCCTCTCCAAGAAATTTCCAATTACATAGTTTAAAAGAAAAAAAGATCCCTTTCAAAATTTCCAAATCATCTTACCTTTATATTATCTTCATAACACACCTAAGTAAGGTACATATGGTTGCTACAAGAAATTTTAACAAATGAAGTTTAAATGTTCCATCGAACTAGCAAGATAACTAGCAAAAAGTGATTTTAAAAAGGATACTAATGCTACCTTAATAAATTCCAACTGATGACTAGAAATGTTTTTAAACATTCTTTAAATGCACCTACTATTCTAAGGAAGGCATGGACACAATACACAGAAATGTAGCCATATGGTCCTAATATACTTTAAAATCTAAACAGCATTTAACTTGCGGTCATACTACTGAAAGATAAGAAAGCCATATTCTACTCCTAGTCTATGATTCCTTGCTTGTGAAACAAGCAGCACTGCTTCTATACCACTCGATTTTGTCAGAATGACTGGTCGTCTTCTTTTCTTCTAGTAGTGAACCTGATGGACATAACTGAAAGAAGTGTTAAATATGTCCTCAACTCCTCTTGTTTTTGTGGGTCTCAAAAATGTTTCATTTCATAAACAAAGCATCACCTTTGTGCTTAGTAATGAGTTAGGAACTCATGGGGAAAGGAATGGAGACAGGGAGGAAAGGGTTTGCACGTGGGATATGAGTAATGTAGCCCAGTAATGTTGCACGTGGGATATGAGTAATGTAGCCCATGAGTAATGTAAAAGCATTTCCAATCTTGATGGATGGGATAAGAAGACCTACAACAGGGAATAATAACAACATGCAGCATGCGTATTTTGAAATGCTAATGTGTGCACCATGGCCTCTCAACGGGGCATCGTTCACTGAATTGTGGAACTGGAGTTGGGCAGGAAGATTCTGTACGGCTTAGCGATAAATGGTTCCAGTCAGAGTACATGTAAAAGAACAGACAAACAAAGGGGTGGTTATGGAAGGAAGTGAGATTGGACACGTTGAGGGCACTGGATGACGGAGAATGAGGGGAAAGTAACTGGCCAGGAACAACAGCAATGGATTGGAAATAAGACTATTTTAAAATTTATTTTTGTGTTTACAGTTCACACACTAGGTAGTCTAGGACAGCAAGATCACTAAAAACCTTGGGTTTTATGACAATTTATTAAAACTTAGCATATGAAAGGTATAAAGTATTTTACCCAGTTCAAAGCTTTCAACTATTTCTTCATATCTATTGACCAAAACGATGCTATCTTTTTTTTTTATTATTATTCTTTCTTCAGTTAGTGAATTGGTTCAATTTACTCTTCCTCTACACAAGGCTGCTGGTAAGATTACCTCAGAAATACTTCCAGTGACATCCATCTAGTGACAATTTCCTTTGGAGATATTTCTTAGTTATTTTCCTCTTTTCCCTCATTTTACATGAATAATCTGCCTAAACAGTGACCTTTTACTCCCTCCCTTTCCCCTATACAGGGTTCATATGGTTCAAGCTGTCTTGGACTGCTTCTTACTATCCCTGACTCTTAGATAGCCCAAAGCTCCGAAAATTATCTCCACCAAATTCTTTAAATTATCTAGGCTACCATATGTCTATTCAGATGCATGAAGAAGCACATGCACATTGGTAAAACAATTTATATTTTTCATGAAGGTTTTGTATCTATCAGTTTGGTTTTTTACTACATTTTGGAGAAGTAATTAATTATGCAATCTGTTTTACAGATGAGAAAGCTGAGTAAAGGTAAACACATCATAACTACCCATGTGTCCAAGTATCACATGTAAACTAGGTGACTATGACTTAAACGGAACTACAGTTCCTTCTTTTTTCTCAATAGACTTTAAAAATATTATGTCAATTATAGGGGCACCTGGGTGGCTCAGTCAGTTAAGCATCTGACTCTCAATTTTGGCTCAGGTCATGATCTCAGGGTCCTGAGACTGAGCCCCACGTAGCTCCCTGCTGAGCATGGAGCCTACTTAAGATTCTCTCTCTCCCTCTCCTTCCACCCCTGTCCCAGCTTGCACGCACACGTGCGTGCCCACACTCTCTCTCTAAAAAAAATAATAAAATAAAATAAAAGCCAATTGTCAATTTTAACAATGATAGTTAATGCTTATTTGGTATTTAATAAACCACAGTTTCTTACCTGTAGAACTGAGAATTTAAAATATCTACCTCATATATTAAAAAAAGACTAACTTTGAGCCACCTGTAACTATATGGGAATAAAATAGGTCACATCTTACAGTGTAATTGCAAGTATTAAATGAGTTAATAAATGTTTAGCATTTAGAACAAAACCTGATACAAAATAAGCACTCAATAAATATTTGGTGTTAAAAAAAAAGAAGTAAAAATGAAAGGAAAGAAGGAAGGAGGAAAGGAGGGGGGAGAGAGAGAGAGGAAGAAAATTTCGTTACAAATTAAAACATTTCCTTATAAATAATGTTTTGTTTTTTGCTTGTTCAGTATTCTAACACCTGCTGGGTCATCTACCTTTATTTAATAGTTACAGAAATTGCAGTAATGACTACAGAATTCTCATATGATCTTATGTGGAAGGAATTCTAGCTTCTTGGTATGAAGTAATCCATGTGACTCAGTTACCAAAGCTAGTCCAAAATCAAATAAAATATCTGGGTAGTCTATCCTGTAATAAAATTTAAGAAAAAATTGTTTTATTTAGATAGAATCCAAACAAATATGTTTTTTAAAGACAATCATGGATATGTGGCCAATATTTTCACTTGAATGTCAAGTAATTTAAGATTCTGATAAACAGCCAAATAGGACGTATATCATGCCATGTTGAACATTCATCTAATATGTTTTCTACAGAGGCACAAGAGACATCTTTTGGATGTAGGTTAAACATGATATCAATTTCAAAAGGCAGTGCTGTAGCCAACACATCATCTGTTCACAAAAAACAAGAGCTGAGAATTGCCAGAGCAGGGGGAAAGGAGATAGCAACATCTGCATGTAAACTCCCCTCAAATACCTGGCTCCTCCCTGAGCTGAATGGGCACAGTCATGGCTCTAAGACACTCAATTAAAAGTAATATCTGGAAGCTGAAAAAGTGAGCCTTAAAAAATTTTTAGCAAAACAAATCTAGCAACATACAGATAGGATACTATATCATAACCAAGCAGGATTTAGATTCATAATGCAATGTTGGTTTAAAAATTCAAAAATTAATAAATGGAATTTACCATACACTAATGGGGTTTTAAAAATGGGCATCTCAAGAAGATAGAAGATTTGACAAACTGAATGCCTATTCATGATTTTTTTTAACTGTCAGCAAACTAGATACAGAAGCAAATTTCCTCAACTAATAAAGAGCCATTTATGAAAACCTGCAGGTAAACTCGTAATTAATGATGACTATCTGAGTGCTCTCTTCCTGCTATCAAGAGGAAACATTTGCTTTCACCACTGCTATTCAGCATTGTACTAGAGGCCCCTCTGGTAAAATAAGGCAAGAAAAGGAAATACAGATTAGAAAGGGAGACATAAAAACTGTCTTTTTTCACAAACAATTATCAAGAATATAGAAAATCCTAAGGAGTCTACTGAAAAAGTTGTAAGAACTATTAAGTGATTTTAGCAAGCTCACAGAAAAAAAGGTTAATATACAAAAACAAGCCCATTGTATTTCTAAATACTAGAAGCAAACAATTATAAAATTTGGAAAAAAGTATCATTTAAAATAGCACCAAAAATATAAAAGTATTTGGCAGAAATTTAACAAAATTTACATAAGACCTACACACTGAAAATAGCAAAACATTGCTGACAGAAATTAAAGACCTAAACAAATGGAAAGACACAGCATGCTGGTAGACTGAAAGACGATATTGTCAAAAATCCCACTTCTCCCCAATATAATCTATATATTTACCACAACCCTCCTCAAAATTTCAGTAGACTCTTTTGTAAAAACTACTGAATTCTAAATTTATATGAAAATGCTAAGAACACAGAACAATGAAAGCAATTTTGAAAAAAGAATAGTTGGAGGACTCAGAATACCTGATGTCAAGTTAATATAAAGTTAAAGTAATCTATATATGATATATGACAGATACATCAATTGAACAGAATAGAGAGCTCAGAAATTGACCTACATTTATATCAACTGATTTTCCACAAAAGTACCAAAGTATTTCACTGAAGAAAGTATGGACAGATATATGCAAAAAATTAACCTTGATTATTATCTCATACTAAATGCAAACATTAAATCAAAATGGATAACCTAAATGTAACAGTGAAAGCTATAAAAATTCCAAAGAAAACAGTAGAGAAGTTAATTGTTACCTTGGGTTAAGGAAAGATCTCTTAGTTATAACTCAAAAAGTATCAGTCATAAATGAAAAATTTCATTAAGTTGGACAACATCAAAATTAAAAATGTTTCATCTTCAGAAGACATTCTTAAGAACATGAAAAGACAAATCATAGACTGAGAAAAGATATTTGCAAAACATATATCTGATAAAAGATTTATATTTGGAATATATAAAATAACTTTTCAATTCAATAACAAGAGACAAACCTAATAAAAAAACGGACAAAAGATTAGAACAGACACTTCTGAATTTATACAACTGATGAATAATCACACGAAAAGATGCTCAACTTCATTAGTCACTAGGGAAATATAAGTTAATATCACAAATAAGGGACCACTACACAAACTGAGGAAGGCTAAAATGTAATAGAACCAATCCAGTGTGGGCCAGAATGTGTCATAATTGCATCTTATAAATTGCTGTTGGGAATGCAACCTCCTAGAGCCAATTTGGAAAACAGTTTGGTGGATTTGTCAAAATGTAGTTTCTTCTGCTCATCAAAAGATACTGATAAGGAAATGAAAAGCAACAGATTGGGAGAAAATATTCTAAATACATACTATATCTGACAAAGTATTCAGTCCAGATTAAACAAAGAATTTCTAAAAGTCAATAATAAAAAAGACAAACAACCCAATAAAAATGGATTACAAACTAAGATAGTGGGGGTGCCTGGGTAGCTCAGTTGGTTAAGTGTTTGGCTCCATTTTGCCCCAGGTCATGGTCTCAGGGTCATGAGATTGAAACCCTTGTTGGCTCCACGCTCAGCATGGAGTCTGCTTAAGATTCTCTTCCTCCCTCTCCCTAACCCCTCCCCTCCCTCATGCTCTTTTTTTCTCTCTCTCTCTCTCAAAAAAAAAAAAAAAGTAAGATAGAAGTAAAAGATAGCAAGAGGGAATCTTTGGTGGAAGTAGAAATGTATGTTCTATGTCTTGGTTGGGGCAATGGTTACCTAAGTGTATAAGTTTATCAAAAGTTCAAATTGAACATAAAATCTGTGGATCTCACTATATATAAATTTTATCTCAATTTTAGCAAACTAAAATTAATACATTCAAGTTATGTTATGTTATGAATTACTCTTTTCTTTAATCAACTTATGACAATTCTTGATTTCATACTGTTGGCATCCTGGTATATGAAAGTACTTTGTAAATTAAAAAGTACCAAACAGGTATAAAGTATTATTAGAGCTACCTCAATAAAGTATTTCCTATATGTCCTGGGGCACCTGGGTGGCTCAGTCAGTTAGGCATCTGACTCTTGATTCCAGCTTGGACTGTGATCTTGGGATGGAGCCTGGAGTCATGCTCCATGCTCAGCGAGGAGTCTGCTTGAGATTCTTTCCCTCCTTCTCCCTCTGCCCCTCCCCCTATACTCTCTCTTTCTCTAAAATAATAAATAAACAAATCTTTTAAAAAAATACTTCCTACATGCCCTAAAATCACCTCTTGTGAGTTTCTCCTTTAAAAAAAGATTTTATTTATTTATTTGAGAGAGAGAGAGAGAGCATGAGAAGGAGGAGGGTCAGAAGGAGAAGCAGACTCTCTGCTGAGCAGGAGGCCCAATGCGGGTGGGGCTCGGGGATCTTGACCTGAGCCAAGGCAGTTGCTTAACCAACTGAGCCACCCAGGCACCTCAGCTTTTGTGAGTTTCAAGAGGTATCTCTTGTTTCTAGTGATCTAGGGTTTAATGGAAAAATTTAGTATTTATCCTATCTTTTGTGATTAGATTTAAATAAAACCCCATATTAGTCTCTCTTTTAAAATCTCTTCTCATTGCAAGTTCTCTCATTCTTCAATAAAATTAGGTATTCTTTTTTATATTGTTCACTAATTTTTACATTGATACATGATATCCTAGAGATGAGTGGATCTCAGCATATTTTCAATATCCTTCACAATAAGAATCAGCCACATATTTACTGATCTTTGTGGTTATAAGAACACATTGGGCTAATGTCTTTAGGAGTTTCCTAAATCTTTTATTTGTTCATAATTACTAATTTTGCATCAATGCTACTTATAAACATACTTTAATAATGTCCTAATTCTTAGCTTCTCTAGCTATGGCCACCACTCTCTTAATCCTCATCAATAATTCCTGCAAGCAAATGTTTATCTTTCAGTTGCTGGTACCCTTATCTTTTCTAGTCTGACTTCCCTAGATATCTTACCTTGACTGACTTCTTAGATTCCAGACCACCAAACATACTTCTGACGACAGATTACCATAGATTGCCTGCCCCCTGAACTGACTTCCTCTTTGACCAACTTTAGAGATCATTAGCACCTGAGTTCCTTAACTATTGCTCTAATACTATTATTTAATATTGCTCTAATCTACTGTACTCTCCAGAGCCCAGGGGTACAAGTCCTTCAAACTCCATCAGGTTATGGCATCAATAACTGACAGGAATCTTGGAAGAATAAAAACTGGCTTCCATCTTTTAAAAAGTCTTAGCTAATATATTTTTAATGAAGCCCATAGAATTTTAATCCAATGTGATGAATAAAAATAGATCATAGTCTGTTAAAATGAAAGACAATAATGAGAAAAGAAGGGAGAGTCAGACAGAAATCAAAAGTTAGCGGAAGAAATAAAAGAGACAATGAGACAGAGAAACACAAAGAGAAGAGAGACTGAGATGAAGAGGAAAACAGGGAACCAAGAATGAAGAGCTGACAGAGAGAGACGAGAAAAAGAGAAATGAGTAAGAGATGAGGAGAGAGAAAATCAGACAGAGACAGAGGAGAAAGATGAGACACAGAGGTCAAGGATTCTTGGACAGAGAAAGGAAAGAGCCAGCCCATTCTTCTCTGTCTCCCTTCCCAAACATCCATCTCTTCTGGAAAAAAAAAAAAAAATCAAAAACAAACCAAAAAAATCATGGAAACTCCAAATAGAACTGATATACACTTTGCTGTAGTGGAAATGAGTGACACGGGGCTTCGATTTCAGTGAATGCATGGAGAAATGATGGAGGTTAATACATGCACAGAAACAGGTGGCACCTCTCTAGTAGCCTTCTGCCTGTTCCTACATCCTTCCTCCAGCTGGCTTGAGAATTACCCACACAGTAAAGAAGAAGAAATTGAATCCAAAGAATTCTGAACCAGAGAAAGGAAACTGGCCAGCTCCATGCCTTTTCTTCTCCCCTTAAGACCCAAAGGACATCCTTCAAGGAGCACAAGGACTCTTCCTTCTTTTCCTTGCTCAGAATACTCTCCACCCCGAGAAATAGGCTTATCTTTCAAGTCCCAACCCACCCTCCTTGTTCAGGGACAGAGTCTCGTCCACCTGTCACGTGGGCATATAGCACAGGACTTGCTACACAAAAGTCATCAATAAATGTCCCTTAAATGAACAAATATACACTGATTCGAGACATATAAGTACATACACACACACACATATATTGCACATATATGTACTACTTATATTGCATGAACTTTTATAAAGTTTGTACACGGTACTAAACAAAAATGTTCTAGTAACTTCCCTCTAGGTCTATATTCCCCAGTGTTCTCAATCACATTGATGTCATCATCATCCAAACAATTCACTCAGCACAAACTCTCTCATCTAACCAGTAAGGCCTGCTGATTTTGTCTGCTAAATGTATCCTAATTTATCCCCTATGTCATGTAGGCACATGACAAAAGAAAAGTCAAACCCTTTGGAATGGTCTCCCTAATCTTTTCCATCCCCCACATTGTTGCCAGTATCCTTTCCAATCAAGTCACATTCTTCATGAAACACCTTCAAGAGAAATCCGTAAGGAAATAACTCCCCATTTCCTTTAGAATTAACATCAAATTTTCTATTTTGGTACTGGGAACTTACCCAATTACACCCAACCCACCTCCCAACAATCATTTCCCACCATTCTCCCTCCTCATCTCTAACCACATCAAATTTGTCATCAATCCCTAAACCCTTGTTTTTCTCCTTTGTCAGGCCTCTTTCCATGGACATTTACATTTACTTCCCACCCTCCTTCCAGCCTTCTTCTCCACACAATCCCTAAACCCTCATTTTTCTCCTTCATCAGGCCTCTTTCCATGGACATTTACATTTACTTCCCACCCTCCTTCCACCCCTGCTTCTCCACATCTAGATCTTTGAAAATTCAGCCCAAATTGCATCTTATTCCTCAACCTGATAACCATCCCTAGGGAGAGTCAGTCATTCCTGTCTCTGGGTTTCCAATACACATAAAATATGTATTTATTATAGCTTATCATAGCATGTGGTAATTATTTGAGTATCTTTCTTCTCCATTAGACTATGAATTGTACAGGTATTGACACTGTCTTATTGACTTTTGAAAATATCCCAGGGCTTATCACAGAACCTGTGTGCAATAGGGACCCAATAAATATATGAAAAATTAATAAACATACCTTTCTGTGCTTTAATTAGTTGCTTTCCAATTTCTAGTGTCACATAGGCAGTGCCATTTAGAACAATGTCAGTTATGGTCTTCCAAGCATTAGGAGAGAGTCTTTCAGTGGGAGAAATAAAATTTCCTGCTGCATTGTTTATCACAATCTAATAAATGAATAAGGCAAGTTATAGAAATTTTTAGATAAGGAAGAACATTTTCCCTGAAGAGTTTTTACTTCTGAAACTTATTACTCCAAGTAATACAATAAAGCTAAAGTTGATAGTCTGCTATAAAATAATACCATGAGATTTGGTTTGGTTTTACTTTTTTTGAGCCTGTGAAAATCTCCTGTGTTATTTAGCAAATTTCAGAATCCTAATCTCTGTCTCGAAATTAGGGGAGAATCCATGATTAAGAAAACATACACAGATTAAGAATATCTACCATTTCTCTATACTGTATTTCAAGGAATCTCAAAATGTCTTTTAATTTCTGGTGCTATTTTGGCTTAATTTACCCAATGAAATTCTTGGTTGATAACATGTTTCTTCACTATCGATAAAGATTCTACTTAGTTCTATTAGCAGATATTATTAGTCTGAAAATACCTTTAACTTAGAACAGTGCTCTCTTTGAGACTACTGGAGGAAATTGCTTCTTTCCAATATGTGAACCAAAAAACAGCACATCTCAGGTTTTCAAAGGGAAAATTTGGAGTATCTTACAGATTTCTTTACTTGTATCATTCTCCTCTACTGATAGAGATAATCAAAAGTTATTAGGAAAAACAAAGAGCACGAATCATTTAAACTAGATATTGTGCTCTTGGATAACTGCTCTTATTTCATAATCTTATTAAATAAACTGAAATCAAGTTTGTTCTATATGACTGTAAATGCATTTTTAAAGGATTTCCGAAAGGCAATGGTGTAGCAGTTCACCTAATCTGTTCCCTGCTCTGAACAAAGCTGGCTCTTTCCTAAGGACAGAAAATAGGTGCCTCTCAACACAGCACTTGCTCACATCAACATTTTATTTCCTCAGTGCATCCTCAGTGCATCCGTAGTGCATCTTGGTGGCTGTCATCAACATCAAACGCCCCATACTTTGGCCTCATCACTATTACACTTACATCAGGATGTCCTGCAACTTTGATCAATTCTGACACGGTGTTTTGTACCATTTCAGGATTCCTCACATCACACTGAATTGAATGAACCTGAAAAATATCAGAGAGAAAAAGGAATCCTAAATTTTTCAGACTTCTTAAACCAAAAACATGAATAAGTTATTTGAGCATGTTTTAATTCCTAAATCTGAATTAAATAACTCTTTTTAATGTACCTTATTTCCAGTTTGAGAAGAAATTTGTTCTGCAGTCTCTTTTAAAACATCCACGTTCCTAGAAAAAAACACATGGTACTTTGCATGAGTTCTGAAATGACTTCATATTTTTTTTCTTTTTAATTCCATAAATTAAAAAACAAAGAAAATCTATTGCTTAAACAGATGCAATCTTAACAAAATACAAAAGCTGTATCTACAAACAAATCAGTTTCAATTAATTCACTTCCTAAAGGTTAAATTAGTAAATTTTTATATATCTAATACTCAATTATTGAATTATTTACTTTTAAACTAGTTGTTTTATATCTACACACAGATTTAAAGTTATTTCCTTAATACAAAAATACTGATTCAAAGGGGTACATGCACCCTGCTGTTTATAGCAGCATTACCAACAGTGGCCAAATTATGGGAAGAGCCCAAATGTCCATCAACTGATGAATGGATAAAGAAAATGCAGTATGTGTATGTGCATGTGTGTATGTGTGTATGTGTGTGTGTGTATCACTTCTTTATTTATATACCTATTTTTATATACTTATGTATTATATATATACATTATATATATATATAATGGAATATTACTCAGCCATCAAAAAGAATGAAATCTTGCCATATGCAACAATGTGGATGGAGCTAGAGAGTATTATGCTAAGGGAAATAAATCAGTCAAAGAAAGACAAATGCCACATGATTTCACTCTTGTGGAATTTAAGCAACAAAACAGATGAATATAGGGGAAGGAAAAAAGAGAGAGGAAGGAAAACCATAAGAGACTCTTCTAACTATAGAGAACAAACTGAGAGTTACTGGAGGGGAGGGGAGTGGGGGGTGGGCTGGATGGGTGATGGGTAATCAGGAGGGCACTTGTTGCGATGAGCACTGGGTGCTATATGTAAGTGATGTATCACTAAATTGTACTCCTGAAACCAATATTACACTATATGTTAACCAACTAGAAGTTAAATAAAAACTTGAAAAATGAATAAAATAAATGAAATTATTTCCTTAATTACAACAATTTCTGTTCCCTTGCCCAAGCCTGCTTTAGAAAGAAAATACATTTGTGATATAATGTAAACTTACATTATACTATATAAAATCTGTTATGTATAAAATTTATGTTAGTAGACTTTAGACCGAATTTAAGGATATAAAAGCATTATATGCATTGTTTCATACTCTTGAAAGAAACATGAAAAATAAACCATAAACATAAATTATGTAATGTTACAAAGAAAATAATATTTTAATATTTGTAAAAACATTACAATATTTTAAAAAATGTTCTGACCAATTTGCATTAAAGGAAACGTCTGAAAGAAATTCCTTTGGCCCTTTGTAAACTACATTGTCACTTGTCATTCAGATTCTCATTCAGTCTATCTAAAAATTTTACACTATTCAAAATAGGAAGAAAGTGTAGATTTTTTTGACCAGTCTCTAAAGTTCTAGACTTACAAAGTTAATATGGTCCCAGGATATGCCTCAATAAGAAATTCCACCCACATGGCCTTATCCTTCTTACATTTATCACAATAGATGTTTTGAAACATCTGCCCATCTTATAGAAAATGGAAGGATTATATCCATTATCCTAGTTCAAGGCTAACTATCCTTTGAAACACTAACTATAATCACTCCTACTGAAAACAAAGCAGCCTCAATATAGTACTTTTTAACTTAAGCTTCAGGTACAAGAAAAAATATTCTATCACTGAATTTGGGGAATGTATACATTATCAGTTCCATAATCAATCATTACTGAATGTGTTGACTATCTCATGTAAACTTATTGAATACTGTACTGAAAGTGAAAAACAGAAGGGTTGTATGGGTACAAAATGGTTGTGTTATCGATTGTTTACCCTCATGATTGAGTGGCTGACCAGGAGCTGCAATTCATTGCCAGCATCATGAAACAGCATCTTACCACATATCATTAGCCTGGGAAAAGTTCCAAATTCAAAATTTCAAGTACAAATTCTAGTGAATTTGTATCACTTTCATACCATTGTAAAGTTGAAAAAATCCCAAACCGAATCAATGTAAATCACAGTCCATCTGTATGTATATCTATCATTACAAATTATAACTGATTTTTCCAAGGAAAAATAATCTAAAGGATATTTCACAGAAAATTAAGATGAAAAACAAAAAACTGGTAAACAGTGTTTTCAATATCATGGCACAGAATTGTTTTATAACAGACTCTTGCCAGGCAATTCGCTGAGCATGACTTACCGGCTGGCAATCACACACTGAGCACCTAGGCTGGACAGAAGAGCTGTCATTCCTTTACCAAGGCCAGTACCTCCCCCAGTAATAAATGCCACTTTTCCTTGAAAACTATTAGGCAATAACATAGCTTTTTGAAGGGGTGGGAAGAATTTTGACTGAAAAACTTCATTGTTTTGATACAATATTTTTGTTCCATAACTGAAAAACTGAAACAGAAAAAAAAGATTAAATGAAATTTTCATAAATGCAATTCCACAAAATAGATGAATTTCAAAAAAACTTACTCTTGAATTTACAATTAATCAAATTCTTGGGTTAACAAACTCACTGTAAACATATCGATATTGTATTTAATCAATTATGACCCTTCTTCTACTGGAATGTTAAGTAACATAATGGAATGGTTAAAAGCATGGGCTTTGGCGCAAGACTACATAGGACAGAATTCTCTCACTAGTTGTATAACCTTCAGCAAGTAATTAACCTCTTTGTGCCTTGGTTTCTTCTCTAAATGGAGACAACAAATAGAACCTAACTCATAGGACATTGTAAGCTTCACCTGAGTAAATATAAGTAAAATACCAAGACCATTGTTTAGTATATACTAAGCACTTTATAAATGCTAGTAATATTATTTACAGGGGTTCTGCTTAAATTTAACTTTAAAAAGCACTATCATAGCAAGGAAACAGTCAAAAAAACTACAAGGCAACCTATGTAATGGGAGAAGATATTTGCAAATTATGAGATAAAGGGCTAGTATCCAAAATCTTTAAAGAACTTATGAAACTCAATACCCAAAAAATAAAAAATCCAGTCAAGAAATAGTCAGAAGACATGAACAGATATTTCTCCAAAGAAGACACACAAATGGCTAAGAGACACATGAAAAAATGCTCAACATCACTCCATACCAAGGAAATACAAATCAAACCCACAATGAGATACCACCTCACACTAGTCAGAATGGCTAAAATTAACAACTCAGGAAACAACACATGTTGGCGAGGATGCGGAGAGAGGGGAACCCTCTTACACTGTTGGTAGGAATGCAAACTGATGCAGCCACTCTGGAAAACAGTATGGAGGTTAAATAGAGCTACCCTACGACCCAGCAATTCACTACTACATATTTATCCAAAAGATACAAAAATAGTGATTTGAAGGGACACATGCACCCCAATGTTTATAGCAGCAATGTCCATAATAGCCAAAATATGAAAGAGCCCAGATGTCCATCAATAGACGAATGGATAAAGAAGAGGTGGTAGATATACACAATGGAATATTACTCAGCCATCAAAAAGAATGAACTCTTGCCATTTTCAATGATGTGGATGGAACTAGAGGATATTATGCTAAGTGAAATAAGTCAGTCAGAGAAAGACAAATATCATATGATTTCACTCATATGTAGAATTTAAGAAACAAAGCAGATGAACATAGGGGAAGGGAAGGAAAAATAAGACGAAAATTGAGAGGGAAGCAAACCATAAGAGACGCTGAACTCTAAGAAACAAACTGAGGGTTGCTGGAGGGGAGATGGGTGGGAGGAAGGAATAATTGGGTGATGGGCATTAAGGAGGGTACTTGACATAATGAGCAATGGGTGTTATATGCAACTGATAAATCACTAAATTCTACCTCTGAAACTAATAAAAAAATAAAAAATAAAAAAAGATCCTAGTTGAAAGATGCATTCTTAAAAAAGATGCAAAAAAAAATAACATAAAGCATATTCATCTTTTAACAAGAATAATTTGGATAAAAATCACATTCCATGTTTGAACCACTGAAAAAAACTATTAAAATTTCCTCATAAGGTTTATGAAATCAAATGCCTCTTCCTATGTATGTGTAGAACAGATAACTATTAGTTATATTTGAAATAGGGGGAAAATAACAACATTTTACACTAAAAATATTTGTATTGCCCTACTTATGTTTTACAACTCACATTCTCACATTACTTGTGAAAATCTCTGCCATTCTCACATTTAATTATAAAAACAAACTTCAAGTGTTGAACATAACAAACAATAAAGAGCTAATTTCATTGAGTGCTTACCATGTGTCAGGATTTGATATCAAACCAGTTCATTCTCACCACCCTATGAAATAAGTATTATTTTTACCCCACTGTATGGGAGGGGCTCAGAGAAGTTAAATATATTGCCCAAGTCACAGAACCAAGATTCAAATGTGGTCTGACAGGCTCCAGAGCCCTCCCTCAGCATCACCTTATATATTTCCTCTCTACTCACTTAACTTCTACAAAAGCTTAATGATCACACCATAGAGGCACATGATATTCCCCATAGGTCATGGTTGGAAATTAAAACTCCAGAATCTATCATTTCCTGCTAGAATATTCCTGTAAGCTAAGTGGGCTGCCATCAGTTGGTCTGGGATATCTAGAAATTTATCCTAAAGAAACAACTGGTAACGTGGTCAATGATTTAGGATAAGGCTGTTTATCAACTGGAAATTACACAAGAAAATGCATATGATATGATGTTAAGTGAAAAAAAAGTATACAATATGTTCTTAACTATAAATAAAAAATATATGCTTAGAAAAAAGACTAAGAAAATAACAACAGTAAGTGATAGATTCAATATTTACCATGTGCCAAGGTCTACTAAAGACTTTCAATGCATTACGTCACAACAATCCTGTAAGGTAAATTCTATGATTATCCCCAATTTATAGATGAAAAAGCTGAAACATAGAAAGGTCAAGTAACTAACTTTTAAAGACAAATAATAAGTAGAAAAGACTTGACTCTTTCCTTGGCTGTGCAGAAGCTTTTTATCTTGATGAAGTCCCATAAGTTCATTTTATCTTTTGTTTCTCTTGCCTTTGGAGATGTGTCATGAAAAAGGTTGCTTTGGCAGATGTCCTAGAGGTTGCTGCCTATGTTCTCTAGAATTTTGATGGATTCCTGTCTCACATCGAGGTCTTTCATCCATTTGGAGTTTATTTTTGTGTATGGTGTGAGAGAGTGGTCAAGTTTCATTCTTTTGCATGTAGCTGTCCAATTTTCCCAGCACCATTTATTGAGGAGACTGTCTTTTTTCTGCTGGATGTTTTTTCCTGCTTTATCAAAGATTAGTTGCCCAAAGAGCCAAGGGCCCATTTCTGGGTTCTCTATTCTGTTCCATTGGTCTATGTGTCTGTTTTTGTGCCAGTACCATGCTGTCTTTGTGATCACAGCTTTGTAGTACAGCTCGAAATCCGGCATTGTGATGCCCCCAGCTTTGTTTTTCCTTTTCAACAGTTTCTTGGAGATTCGGGGCCTTTTCTGTTTCCATACAAATTTAAGGACTATTTGTTCCAGTTCTTTGAAAAATGTCCTCGGTATTTTGATCGGGATAGCATTGAAAGTATAGATTGCTCTGGGTAGCATGGACATTTTAACTATGTTAATTCTTCTGATCCATGAGCATGGAATATCTTTCCATCTTTTTATGTCTTCCTCAATGTCTTTCAAGAGTGATTTATAGTTTCTAGAATAAAGGTCCTTTACGTCTCTGGTTAAGTTAATTCCGAGGTAACATATGGTTTTTGGCACTATTGTAAATGGGATGGATTCCCTAATTTCTCTTTCTTCAGTCTCGTTATTCATGTATAGAAATGCAACTGGTTTCTGAGCATTGATTTTGTATCCCGCCACATTACTGAATCGCTCCATAACTTCTAATAGTTTGGGAGTGGCTTCTTTTGGGTTTTCCACATAGAGTATCATGTCATCTGTGAAGAGAGACATTTTGAAAGAAGAAAGACATTCTTCTTTGCCGATTTGGATACCTTTGATCCCTTTTTGTTGTCTGATTGCTGTTGCAAGGACTTCTAGTACTATGTTGAATAATAGTGGCGAGAGTGGGCATCCTTATCGTGTTCCTGATCTTAAGGGAAAGACTTCCAGCTTTTCCCATTGGGAATAATATTTGCTGTAGGCTTTTCATAGATGGCTTTTGTGAGATCGAGAAATGTACCCTCTATTCCTACACTCTGAAGGGTTTTAATCAGGAAAGGATGCTGTATTTTGTCAAATGCTTTTTCTGCATCAATTGAGAGGATCATATGGTTCCTGAGACTTTTCTTGTTGATATGATGTGGCAAAAATAGATAAGGCAAGAAACAATTGTTGGAGAGGATGTGGAGAAAGGGGATCCCTCCTACATTGTTGGTGGGAATGCAAGTTGGTACAGCCACTCTGGAAAACAGTGTGGAGGTCCCTTAAAGAGTTAAAAATTGAGCTACCCTATGACCCAGCCATTGCACTACTGGGTATTTACCCCAAAGATACAGACGTAGTGAAGAGAAGGGCCATGTGCACCCCAATGTTCATAGCAGCTTTGCCCACAATAGCTAAATCATGGAAGGAGCCGAGATGCCCTTCAACAGATGACTGGATTAAGAAGTTGTGGTCCATATATACAATGGAATATTACTCAGCTATCAGAAAGAACGAGTTCTCAACATTTGCTGCAACATGGACGGCACTGGAAGAGATAATGCTAAGTGAAATAAGTCAAGCAGAGAAAGACAATTATCATATGATTTCTCTCACCTATGGAACATAAGAACTAGTATGATCGGTAGGGGAAGAAAGGGATAAAGAAAGGGGGGTAATCAAAAGGGGGAATGAAACATGAGAGACTATGGACTATGAGAAACAAACTGAGGGCCTCAGAGGGGAGGGGCATGGGGGAATGGGATAGACCAGTGATGGGTAGTAAGGAGGGCACGTATTGCATGGTGCACTGGGTATTATACGCAACTAATGAATCATCGAACTTTACATCGGAAACTGGGGATGTACTGTATGGTGACTAACATAATATAATAAAAAAATCATTAAAAAAAAAAAGACGACTCAAATCCAAGATACGTCTGACTTCAGAGTCCATCCATTTCCTTCCTTACACAGTTATTATCTCTAGATGATATATGATTACTTTTCCTTTTTGTTTGGTTGGTATTTAGTATTTTCAAAATCTTTTCAATAAGTATGATTTGCTTTTATAATCAGGAAAAAAGGTTTGAAAGACAAAATTTGAAAACATGTATAAAATAATTAGTGAAGATAAATCTGATTATGTTCCATGCTGGTCATTGTATTTCCTTTAGCTTCATGTTGACAAAGCATTCTCTTTTTGTATCCTTTTGCCAAAGCATAATAATCCAAGCAACCTACAGTAATAATCTTTCTCTACATAAATGGCAGTTTTACTTAAGGCTGCCACTGCCTCCAGGACTATTACATTAAGATGATGAATCAGGAAATTTACACAAGTAGGCTAGTGAGTTTTTCATTTCCCATTAATAATGAAAAAATGTGTTCTAATTTTTCAAAGGCTCTAAAACGAATTTTTATTTATTTCGTATTGATTTGTATAGGGAATATGATGTGGTACTTTATGAGAGATAAATTAAGTAAATAAATAAAATATTTGTATATACGAACATTTTTTTTATTTATCTTAAAACATTTCCCAACCTCTCCAATAATAGAAGAAAGAATATAGAGGCAAAAATATAATCACTTTGATAATAATTCCTAGTAAGTGTCTATAAGGTGTCAGGTTACTACATAGCACAGGTTTACCTGTTGTATTTTATTTGATCTGATCAATAGTGATTTTTCCCGCCAAACCAAAAGTGAAGAAATTGATAATGCTATTTTAATTCATATTACCTTCTGATAATTCATAGCATATATGCTATTATTCAAACTATGTGTTTGCCTAAAAACAAGTTGTTCATTTCAATATTAAGACCCATAGAGATGAACACACCTCAAAGAATCATGTTGTATTCAGTCTCCTATTTCTACAGAGAAGGATCCTGAATAACCTGAAATAGCATTTTGGCCATTTCTTTTTGACTCACAAAAAGTGACTTATACAAAATAGACTTTTTAAGTTTTCAAGTCTTGCTTTGTGTTTTTTCTAGAAATAAGTTGTCTTTTGAAAATAGATATAACACCTTTCATATAAAGATTGATATCTCTGGACATCTTTATTTTTTTTATTTTTTATTTAAATTCAAGTTAGTTAACATGTAGTGCATTATTAGTTTCAGTGGTACAATTTAATGATTCATCAGTTGCATATAACACCCAGTGCTCGTCACAATCAGGTGCCCTTCGTAATGCCCATCACCCAGTTACCCCATTTCCCCCACCAACCTCCTCTCCAGCAACCCTCAGTTTGTTCCCTATAGCTAAGTCTCTTACAGTTTGCCTCTCTCTCTGTTTTTATCTTATTTTATTTTTCCTTCTTTTCCCCTATGCTCATCTGTTTTGTTTCTTAAATTCCACGTATGAGTGAAATCATACAGCATTTGTCTTTCTCTGGACAGCTTTAAAATCTAAAATTCTTAAAACTCTCTAACATCTTCAATTTTGGCAAACATATTTACTTATTAGAAGTTCTAAAATCTCCACCCCCCCGGCAAAAAAAATCAGCTAGCATCTGCCTTCCCCTCCATACTCATGACTCTCCCACATCATATAAACAGTATCTTCCTCTGCCATGTGGTCCTAAATGATAGCATCTAAACTAATGAAAAGGGATCATACTTCTAATCCTCAGAATGGCAATTCTTTTAAGAGTCTTGACTGTGTCTCCCCTAGAGGATGAAGACTGTATAGCATTGAGATTTAATCTTAAATTATGTAAGTATTTTGGCTGTTCTCAAATGCTAGAATAAACACCTACAATAAAGGCAGATTGGTGACCCAAGACAGATGTTTTGTTAGGCCTGCCCAATGTTTTGAAATTTTTGAGCCCATATTTGGGTACCAGGAGAATTAAGATAAAAATCAGAAGCTCTACCAACACTTAAGTCAAGCTTCTAATAAGGCTGAGTTAATGCCCCCTTGAGACAAAGGCCTAGCTCTGCACAGTCCCCACACACAGGTAAGTGAACCCTTTTCACTGCGTGACCACTGTCATTTATAGGGCCATCCAGAACTTGAGGCATTTGAGTGCATGACTCCTCATCTAAATAAAACCCAAGAATCCAATACAAAATTGAAAGGGGGATAATCGTTTTTTCTTTTTTTCACATACCAATGTAAAAATAATCGTTTAATGTTTAGGTATACTATTAAGAAAATTGAGTTTCACATCTGTAAAAAATCACTATTAACAGACCCTCACACAGAATTTGTGGAGCTAAAGAAGGTAATATTTAAATAACTTGTAGCGATCTTACCATCATTGTCACCATTACTAATTGACTGGACCTCCACATTAAAATCCCATACCTCAAAAACACTGATGTCCATGGGATGCCTGAATGGCTCCATTGGTTAAGCGTCTGCCTGCAGCTCAGGTCATGATCTCAGGATCCTGGGATTGAGCCCCAGCTCAGGTTCCCTGCTCAGCAGGGAGTCTGCTTCTCCTTCTCCCTCTGCCCCTCCATCCCACTCCTGTTCTCTCTCTCTCTCTCTCTCAAATAAATAAATAATCTTAAAAAAAAAAAACAAAAGGGGCGCCTGGGTAGCGCAGTCGTTAGGCGTCTACCTTCGGCTCAGGGCGTGATCCCGGCGTTGCGGGATCAAGTCCCACATCGGGCTCCTCGGCTGGGAGCCTGCTTCTTCCTCTCCCTCTCCCCTGCTGTGGTCCCTCTCTCGCTGGCTGTCTGTCTGTCACATAAATAAATAAAATCTTTAAAAAAACAAAAAACAAAAACACAACACTAATGTTCTCTAGAGTCAAAAATACAAAAATTAAATTCTTTGGCATGGCATTCAAGCTGGACAACACGGCCTCAGCCCACCTTCCTGGCCCTACTTCCTACCAGTTCCACCGCTTAGAGGTATACTCTATGCTCACCAACACCTCAGCATTCCTGAAACTTGCCACCAACTTTCTCCTGGCCTTTGTTCCTGATTTCTCATCTGCCTGAACTTCCCACTTTGTCAACCTAGCAAAACTAGCCTTCAAAACCAAGCCAAAGTGTCAAAAACCGTTGACACCTTTAAACGTGAGTCTCTGTTAAAAATGGGCCAAATGAATCCTTCCCTCCGTCAGGATCTGTTTTTTTGCACCAGACAGTGAACACCCAGGAAAACAGAACAGTCTCCATTCATTACTAAAATAGGGTTTCTAATACCAATTAGGCATTCAGTAAATGCTTGTTTTATTGACTGTAACCTGACTGGCCAGGCTCCAATGCCATCAAAAGTGCATGAGGGCAGACAAGTAGAGTCTTATGGAGCTATATGGTTACAAATCCAGCTCTCTGCCACTTGTTTCATTAAGTCACTTTCGATGACTCTAAATTATGCCATCTTAAAACTTAGTTTAACCCAAAGAATCCAAATCTACTGATATACGATTAACAAGTTATTTGCAAATAGAAAAACTGGGCAAAGGCCTTAAAAAGATAGTCCACGTGCAAAAAATACAACCATATTTATAACTGAGTGAATTTACTTAAACAAAGAAGATATCATTTTTCTCTCACAAGATTGGTAATAATACAAAAAACAGCTTATTAAAGTCACTCTTACAATCTGTTGATACGAGTTGGGGCAACTTCTTTGGAGGCCAATTTGGTAACATACATCAAAATATTATCTAAACTGTACACACCCTTTGACCCAGCAACTCCACATTTAGGAATTAATCCAACAGATATACTCATTCATTAGGGTGGGAGGGAGAAGCTATGTTCAAAGATATGCACTAAGAAGAAAATGAAATTAACAATCTATTCACAATCACATCAATGGGAATTAAATGCTTACTAATAAATTCAATAAAAGTACAAGATTTATAAATTAAAAACTAAAAAACATCATAAGAGATTAAAAAGGACCTAAATAAATAAAAAGACATCCTGTGTTCATGGATTGGAAAACTTAATTTTGTTAAAATAGCAATACTCCCCAAATTGATCTATAGATTCAATGCAATTCCTATCAAAATCCCAGTTGGCTTTTTGCAAAAGTCAAAATTCACTTTTAGGGACTCAAAATGCAAGGGACGCATAGTAGTCAAACATATATGAAAGCATTGTAATCAAAAACACTAGAAAACAATCTATCAGCATTTTAATAGGGGATATATCCAACCAATTAGGGCACATCCATATAACAAAATACTGTGTATCTCTTAATAGAATATATTCTATTTTAATAACAATATGTAGTTATTCAATCACTCAACGAATATTTGTTGAATACCAAGAATGCAAGGCATTACATGTTAAGGGAAAAATCCAAGGTAGGGAAATATATGTAAAATGTTCCCATTGTGTGGTGTCTTTTAATGAAAATATTTTCATACATATGTTGATATAAGAACAAAAACTGTTGGAAGGATCCACAAGAAAAAATTCATAGCTCTAACCTCTTGGGAGAGGGACTTCGTACATAGTCACTGCATATCCTTTTGTTCTACTGTGTGTTGGGTATGTTCATAAATTAATTTTTTATTAAAAGTAGTTAACATAGGGGCACCTGCGTGGCTCAGTCGGTTGAGCATCCAACTCTTGGTTTCAGCTCAGTCATGATCTTGGGGTTGTGGGATCAAGAGCCCAGCATAGGGCTTCCCACTCAGCAGGAGTCTGCTTTCCCTCTGCCTCTCCCTCTACCCACCACCCCTGCTCAAGCGCTTTTTCTCTCACTCTAAAATAAGTAAATAAATCTTTTTAGAAAATAGTTAACACAAAATAAAATCATATATGCAAGCACACAATGTAAAAAGGGTATAGAGGAAAACAAAGTTACAAGAACACTGCATATGATCAATGTTATAAGGATGTTATTTAAAGTGTAAGTGCTATATATTTCACACTTAAGTGTGAGCTATATACTTATAAGGAAATGAAACATGACCATATCTATTTATTTGGGGGGGGAGGTTCTAAGTACCTCTTGGTTTAGGTTAGGTTTCAAAGGATGACTTTGAAAAATGCATATTTTTGCATTCCCAATGCAACTCAACAGTCTGTGCGCACAGTAAGCCTCCAGTAACTACTTGCCGATGTATTTTGTCCAGTTGTTAGGAGGCACATGTCTGTGCTTTGCCTGCACTTTTCAATGTCTAGACCACTGCCACTTCAGCACAGCAGAGGTGCCTCTTAGTTGGAAGCATCTGGAAATACAAGAGGGAACTGGGCAGGATGTTCTACATGACGCTCCAGACAGAAACAGATAGTGCTGCAGAATGAAGAACTGTCCCACCCACGAATACCAACAGCGATCCTACAAACTGTAAAAGAACCGAAGAGCCCAAACTCTACCCACAGCTCTGGCTTGCCACAGACCATGTTGCGCTCAAGCTCTGTGCATGTGTGGATTGCTTGAGTACCTCCACCCTCTCCTTCACTTAAAGCAGGGCACTGCACAGAAGCCACTGATACTCTAAGCTTCTGCTGAACACAGACCTCGTTGCCACAGCAACTTGAAGGTAAGGCTGAGCAAATATAAAGGAAAGTTAGCTGGACTCCAACTGCAGTGGCTAGGCTGAATGATGCAATTGTTGCCGGTAGCAAGACAGAAATTACATTTTTAAGTAATGATACACCTAATCGCAATGAACATGAGTCTTTGAAAAAGTAGTTGCTCTGAGCTTCAGAGCAACTTCCAATTTTTATTACAGTTCTTACCAGCCTGCAGTTAGATGTGGACCAAAGAGATGCTTCACCAATACTTTCCAATAAAGGGAGATGAAATCAAGGAGATAAATTAGCAGGCAGTTTGAAATTTTGAACTGGGGTCTTCACTCCTGCTTACCTCTCATTTGGGTAATCTCCTTAATGCCCATCACCTTAGCCATAACTAACATGACTATCTTTTTTGAACCAAAAAATAGAACCCCTGTTCTTGAAAAGGTTTTGGTTTGATTTGGGAATTTGCATATATGAAAATATATTAGAGATAAACATATTATGATTTGGTATATAGTTAACTCATTTATCTATTTTTAACAAGTTTTTAAGGAGCATCTCCTATGCCCAGGCACTGTTCTAGGAAACGGTAATACAGCAGTGAGCAAAATAGATACAATAGTCTACCCTGAAAGATTATTTTTGGAGGAAGGGGAACAGATAAATTAAATAATATATATACTTACATAGTATATTAAAAGCTAATACATGCTGTGAGGAAAAATAAGGCATAGAATAGGGCAGAGTGTTGCTATTTTAAATAGAGTGATCAGAAAAGGTCTCACTGCATTGAATTTGAACAAGGACCCAAAAAAGACGAGGGAATGAGTGCCACAGTTCTTTCAGGCTGAGGGAAGAATAAATGCCAGGGCTCTGAGATGGCAGCATGACTGGCAGGCTGAGGAAGAGTCAGAGGGCCAGTGTGGCTGGAGTAGAGAGCAAGTGTGGGATAGACAGGAGGTGAGGTCAATCAGCTAAATAAGATTGGATCAGGGGCACCTGGGGGGCTCAGCAGTTAAGCATCTGCCTTCAGCCCAAGTTATGATCTTAGGGTCCTGGATCCTGGAATTGAGCTCCCTGCTCAGTGGGGAACCTGCTTCTCCCTCTCTCTGCCCCTCCCCCTGGCTCGTGTGTTCCCTCTCTTTCTCTCTCTCTCAATGACTAAAATCTTTACGAGGAGGAGGAGGAGAAGGAGATGATGATCATTGGATCATGCAGGCTGAGTCAACCACACTATGTGGACTAAACTTTTACTGAGTCTAGTGGAGAACATCTCTGAAGTTTTCAGCAGAGGACTGACAGGATCTGCCTTATGTGTTCAGAGGACTGCTCTATACTATTCTGCCTGCTCTGCTGAGAAGGAATGTAGGAGGCAAGGTTGGAAGCAGGGATTATGCTTTTGTAGCAGGTCAGGCAAGAGGTGATGATGGCTTAGACCTGGATGCCATCATCAGAAGGAGTAGGAAGTTAGCAAATGAAATTACTTGCTGGTAGGAAAGTCCCAGAAAATGAGGATGTAATAAATTATCACTGTACTTAATATTGTCTGGTCCAATTATTTCTTGCCTCAAAGCCCAACTTCAGCACACATTGACCTATTTCACTAAAGGGAGATAAAGAGGTCCACCACTTTCTTGAAAAGATCAAGCCCATTCAGCTGAGAGAGGCTTCTCCAGCTCTCTCCCCTTTACTTCAATATTCTGTTACTCTTTGCACTGCCATTGTGTTTTAGAAAGTAAGATTTAAGTCTGAGCTAAAATCAAATGGAGATCAGTCAGACAGAAGGTATTGGTCTAGGGGAGAAGTAACGAAGGCAGCAGAAATAAAGACCACACTTTCCACACATATTTAACATGTAGTCTGGCCTGAATTCAGAAGCCAACCAGCTGGAACTGGTGGGCAAGAAAGGGAGAACTGAAGATGAGCGAATTCTCTAGTTTATGTGGCTACCTGTTGGGTGCTGCTATAAATGACAGGATTGACATGGGAAGACCCATGTTGGAGGATTGAAGACAGTTAAGTTCTATATTGGAAACACCATACCTGCAACACCTGGGGGACATTCAGGTGAACATATCTAACCTGAGGTTGGAAATATAGTTTTGCAGACTAGAAAATAATTCAGGGCTAAATGTAAATGGCAACATTATTCAATAATTGTGAAAGCCTGCAATTCTACCACTGATGCATTGCAACGTGGGAGTTTCTCCAGACTGGAAAGGACCAAAGTATAGCTGCCCCTTACTCTTAACTTACTTATATTTACCCAGGCATTTCTTTTTTTTTTTTTTTTTTTAAGATTTTATTTATTTATTTGACAGAGAGAGACAGCCATCGAGAGAGGGAACACAAGCAGGGGGAGTGGGAGAGGAAGAAGCAGGCTCCCAGTGGACGAGCCTGATGTGGGGCTTGATCCCAGAACGCCAGGATCATGCCCTGAGCCAAAGGCAGACGCTTAACGACTGAGCCACCCAGGCGCCCCTACCCAGGCATTTCTGATTCCAAGGTCAATCTTCACCTCAGGAGGAGCACAGCATAGGACAGCTGAGAATGCTGATCATTTTCTACCTAGGAATTTTCTTTAAAAACCAAGGGTTGCCAAACCTTGATGGAATGCCTTCTATTATGAACTGTAGGCAACCATAACTTTAGAAATTCTCTCCTCTTTGATGTGTTTTATAATGATCTTTGTGGAGATCTACATATATTTTTAATATTATAAAATTAGCTTTATAGTTTTGGGGTGTAGTTTGTTTTGAAATTTCTTCACATGGATATTTGAGCTCTGAAGCCACCATTCATCCATGGGACTTCCTCTAGTGACTCCTTCAAGGCCTCTTTCTCTTCACCTGATACATCCAATCCATCTCCAGTCCGATGTATTTTACCTCCCAGTCACTATCTTTCCTTTCTATTCACTGCTTGACTTCAAAGGCCTGAATCTCCCATCACCCACAAATACAGAGGTCCCACTTTATATCATCTCTTGTCTCTGACCTCCAGTGTCTCCTCTCTCCAACCTGTACGCGATGCTGCCCTCCAGAATACTGCAAACCTGCTCATGGTACTTTTCAACTTAAGATTGATCTATGGCTCCTGGTAGCTTCATAAAGTCCAGATTCCTTAGCTTCACACAGCATGTCAAGTCCTTGTGACTTGACTCTTGTCCATCTCTCCAGACTCTTTTCCCTCTGCTTTACCCCCCTGAAATCTGCACTCAGGAAAACAAAATACTCAGGGTTCCCCAAACATAAACTGTTCCCTACCTCCCTATCTATACCAAATTGATCGCTACATCACTCAACATTCATCATTCAAGGGTAGTTCTAACAGTTCTGATGCCTTCCCTAACACTCCCAGACAGAATTAACATTCTCATCTCCATCCCTAAAACCAGCTCCCCCTGGTAAGTGCCCTCTCTCAGTGGCATGGCCCATAGCTCAAGGGCCAAAGACAGAAATCTGGGCTTCATCTCATACCGCACATCCAAACCACAAAGTCCAGTTTGTTTTAGTCTAAATAGTTCCAATGCTGCCCTTAGTACAGACTCCTATCACTTTTGTTTGGACTTCTGGTCTCCCTATCTCAAGTCTTACCTGATAATACTACTCCCCTGCTCACAATTGCGATGGTGCTATATCACCTCAATATAGCCCAATCTTCCTTCCTCACCCCCACCACCAATCACCAAGGTCTCTCAATTTACCTCCTAAATATCACTTGACTTTGAGTTTCTCTGCATCCACAGCCATTCCCTGAGGCCACAATGGAGAAAGGAGTACCCAGATTTGACTACATGCCTCTGTTTTTACCCCTATTCCCATGCTGCCAGGACAAAGCTCTCATCGTTAATGTGGCCCACTGGCTGCTCATTAGCTTCTGCTCATTAGCCTCTCCCCATCTGCCTCCCTACTCTCCACCTATACATTTTAGCCTGGCCCTTCACAGAGGCCTCTCCCCCACCTAGAACTTTCTTACTCATATTCCTCCCCTTGGCTAACTCCTATTTATCCTTCAAGTCTCAGCCTAGATGTGTACCCCAAAATATATTCCCATAAAATTGTACACTCCTCCCACTGGGAATGGGAAATGCTTCTTCCCCAATCCCAATGTTTCCTTCCCAGAGGGGAGCTCAGTTCATGTAACTCTGGGCTTCTTTCCACACCCTTAGTTTCCCAGTCTCCAGAGACAGTTTATCTGACTGGTAAATTTTGAAAGAATAAGTGGGCACAAACAGTCCTTTAGCCTTCCTCCTCTTGAGAGTTAGCTGCCCTCAGAGAGCAATTCTACTATCCTTCTGAGGAAGCAAGTCTATCTAATTCAGGAAGTCCAGTTAACAGGGCCAGTTGGCTCTCACGTGGAATGGTAATAAGTGATACTTTGGCCTCTGTCTTTACTCTTGTTTTTCAAACAGAAGAGAGATGCTTTATTTTGGGACCTCTTCTGAGGTCAAGAACACTCATCGTAATACCATAGTATACCATAATGTCATTCGATTATAAGCTTCCTGAGAGCAGGATTCAGCTCTTTCTCATCCTCATAACCCTAGTACACTGCCTAGCACACAGTAAATGCCCAATTTGCCATATGAGTGAGTGAAGCCCACCATGCCCTGACCCCAGCAACCTCTCCAGTCTTATCTCCAAGGACTTTTCTCTGACCCTGTATTTTAAACTCCACAATACTAAACCACTTTTTTTTTAGAAATAGGCTATGCTCCCTCACTTCTTGATATATGCTATTCCTTAGGTCTAGATCACATTTGAGGCCCCATATATTCCAACTCCTCCTTTAAAAGTCAGCCCTGGAAGCCACCTCCTCCATGAAGCCTTCCCTGCCTCCTCTACACACACACCATTTTGTTTATATATGCATTCTAACATACCTCTGCATCTTCAGTCTACTCATATCCTGTGTGATCTACTAGTTTTTTCAGACATTTATATATTCTATAAAGCATAGCAAGAAATACACTTTATATTGCAACACAGTATACACATTCATTCATGTAACAGATATTTATTACATGTTTACTCTATGCTACTCACTCTTCTAGGCCTAGAAATAGAGCAGTGAACAAACAAGATATAAATCCTTGCCTCCAAGAAGCTTATATTCCAGAATTTTAGGTTGGGTACAGAAAGATTTCTTAAGCTTTCCAGATAGGAAAGCTCAGAAAAAAAGAAAACTCAAAACATACAAGGGAAAAAAAATCCACTGGACTTTCATTTTTCTCTGACAATATTCAGTGTTAGAAGACAATGAAAACAATGTTGATTCAGTTCTAAGGGGAAAATAAACATAATACATCCAAACAAAATTATGCCTATGCACCCATCCTTTTTACCAGCACAGACACCTGGAATGATGTTCACCAAACATCAAGCCTGGTTATTTCTGGGTGGTCAGTTTAGGGTCCTGTGTTACATTTTTTTAAACTATATTAACTGAATTCATAATGGTCAGATAACATTTTTATAAAAATCCTAAAGTTATTTTTCTTGATAAAAACAAAAGGAAAGTATGGCAATGTGCACTGCTGCAGATATCTAATAATTAATCCACAAAAGGATGAATGGTAAATAATTAAAAAAAAAACAGGTTTCACAAAGTAAACTTATCCTTACTATATAAGATGAATTCTCGTATTTCATATTCTATTCTAATTTATTTTTCTTAAACTCATTTTGCTCCACAAAATTGATTTCCATGTCCACTCATGATTATCCAAAGCTTAAAAATATGTATGAGGCTTAATGATGGTAGATACCTTTTCAACCAAGTATCTCCAAAGAATACCCAATATTTAATAGGCACTTAATTAGCATTTCCTGATAAACAACTGAATGTGTGTACATTTTCCTAACTGAGAGCAACTTGAGAACAAAGGTCATTTTTTTTTTTTTAATCTTTGCAACCCCAGCGCCGGGCACAGAGCCAGTTCTGTAAACTGTTTTATAATGATCTTTGTGGAGATCAAAATCAATGTTTGTTGCACTGAATTGAGGCCTACTAGCTAAACAGCACAATTTTAATATAACACTTCATAAATACAACGTTGAACAAATGAAACATTTCTCTTGGTTCTTGGTAACAAAAATACTCAAATTAGGAGTTTTAATTATAATAACTAGTATTTGCCCACAAAAACATGATGTTCCCTGGAACAACCTCCCACTTCACAGATGTGAAAATGCTTCTCCCAGGAATTCAAACCCAAGGCTGCATGTGCCAGGAAAACAAAACACACCAAAAGGGGCTTCTGTTGGCTCTGAACCCTGATCCTGAAAACTTCTAATTTTCTTTAGCAAAAGAATTTCAAAATTGTCAGATTACAATTAATTTTTAAATGAGTTCATTTTCTCCCTCTCAAACTGTATTGTCTAATGGTTTCAGAAGTGCTGGGATATGGTCTGTGTGACCTTATTACTACAGTCCTAATGCTTTTTTGGAGGGGGAGGCAACGACCTCTGAAGACTTTCTACCTCACAGAGCTGTGGCACAAATAGAAAGTTCAAGAAGATGCCAGAAAACACAGGCTTCTTTCACAATCACTTATAATCAAAATCTTTACAGGAAAACAGTATCAACAAAACGTTAGTGTTTAACAAATATCACTTTTTAAAGAAAGTTCTCTTACTTGAGAGACTCACCATACTATTTCCTCATGTTCACATTTGGAACTACTGTCCCCGTTTTTCAAAAAGAATGCCATTGCTGCCCATTCTGTTGGACTAAAAAAGGTTATTTTCATAGCTGGCAGAATAATTTTTCTACCTGGCTAAGGAAAGTGAACTTTTTGGTTTAGTTTATAAGATTTTTTAATTTGCTTGGGGTAAAGGTCTGTCTTAGCTATTACTGCTTTTTTCTTCTCTCTTCCCTTCTCTTTCTTACCCTCTCCAGCTGTCTTCACTTGCATTTTTTATTTGGACTATGGGTCCGGTGGACATACATAAGTTGACAAAACAAACAAAAAGTTCTCTCTCCCAAATCATGAGGGAGATAGAAGTGGAAGCCAGCCTAAGATACATCTCTCCCAGCTTAATCTCTAGGAAGGGGAGTCCAGATGGCTGGGTTTGGGTTTTTTCTTCTTATAAAAATTTTTAAGTGAATATGTTTGTATTAATGTTTAATTTGCACAACTAACACATGAATGGATTTTCCTCATAAACAAGGACTCATACAAGGTCAGTGCTCCCTGCGGACCCCACTCCCAGCCCAGGTCCTCTCCCATCCCTCAAAGGGCCAACGTGTGCAGTGTCCTCCAGTCTTTCTACCTATTTACACACAATTTTCAAGTTTCCAGGAACATGAGAACTTTGAGAACCACAGCATGCCCTTCACACACGCACCTTCTCGGACAGCAGAATGTGACTTTGCTCCTTCCTAACCCCAATCCCCCGGCTCCCGCTCCCCCCGCGTGTCCCCGCGCCCCGGAATCCCGGGATCCGGATCTTCGCTGTGCGCGCCCCTGGTCGCCGTCCCGGAGACCTCCACGGGCAGGGCGCTCGCTGGGGGCGAGCCGAGCCCTCAGTCCCTCCAGCGTCGCCTTACCCGCCGAGGACCGTGGCCCGGAACAAGGAAAACTCGGCCTAGCAGCGCCATCTTGGACCTCCAGAACTCGGTCTGGAAACCCGCGGGGCTCGGGGGCAGGGAGGGGCTCTGTAGGGAGCAGGGCGGGCCGGGGCCGGAGCTGGGCCGGGAGCGGGGGCGGGGCGCTGAGCGGGAAGCCGAGCCCCGCCGTGCCCGGCGCGGGGGCGGGGGCGTAAAGGGGAGCGGGACGCAGAGGGCGAGGCCGGGGCTGGAGCCGCGAGAGGGAAGCCGGGGCGGCCCGAGGCTGGAGCCGGGAGAGAGGATCCCGGACGGGCTTCGGTGCCTGCGACGCCCCACGCCTCCACCCCTAGTCTAATTCGTGGTTGGTGTGGCGCTGAATCATCAGAGTAGTAACATCTTGGATTTAAAACTCAGCCTCCCTTGTCCAGGGGCGAAGCGCTTGAAATCACAAAAGCTACTGCCTTGGGGGGCTTTGACTTTTCGGGACACGCTGCCCCCTATCGCCGAGAGGCAGCGGGGCTTTGACCTGGGGTCCCACCTTTGTTGTTTTTTTTTTTCCGCAAAGGGAGTTAATACACACGTTAGAAGCCAAGGCGTACCTTTAGTTTATCATTCTCCATCTCAGTGTCATGTTCCTGTTGGCACGCCGCATAACTCAGATCACATTTTCTCCCTCACTTCTAAAATGTGTCTTTTCATACCTGACTCAGCATTATTGTGAAAATTGAAAGAGGATGGATGTGAAGCCCCGCGCTCAGGCTGATGATCTGAACTGAGTTTACAAAGTGGTGAAAAAGAAAAACAAAAAGCAGACATTCAGAATCTGGCCTGGCACTCACAAGTAGTCCATGCTATGTTTTAAATATAAACCATCTCACACAATACCAGCCTCACAACTTTACACCGAATCGGAAGGTGAGACAAAGCAAGCCAACTTTTTAATTTTGTCTAAGCACAAAGAGAAGATCACGGTAGTCACCCACAAAATACCTAACGACCTGTCTCTTGGCTAAAATGAGTGACTACTTCTTTACCAATATCAGCTTTTACCTCATTCTAGTATCCCCTCACTCTAGGTAAGATTTCCTGAGATCTTCCTTCATAGAATTGCCCTTACTTTCTGACAGCATCCAACCTAGAGTGAACTGCCTACTTCCTTAGACCATCTCTCTAATCATCCAACCAAAGTCCAAATCTATAACAGATTCTTTCTAACACCCTTTACTTAGACACCCCATGGTTTGCTGTGGGGTGTGTCCTTCCTTGCTGCAAAAAATAATGAACTTAATTGGTTCAATTGTAGGTGTGTCCCTGGTGGACTCTGGCTGGAGGGCATTGACAAGGCCTTTACAGTGTTAACTGGTTGTCTCACCTTAGGTTCCCCCAAAGCAGATCAGAAAACAAGGATCAGGTGCAAGTGACTCATTTGGGAACTTTGGGAATCACCAGTAAGAAAGAGAGGCAGGCAATAGAGGGTAAGTTATTCAGCTAGCTAACACTGTGGGCAACTAGAGCTAACACCACAGAGGAAACTCTGGAGAAGATGAGAAAACATGCTGCTATGGACTGAATAGTCATAGTTTGAAGCCCGAACCCTCAAGGTAATGGTATTAGGCGGTGGGGCCTTTGGGAAGTGATTAGATGAGTGCCCTTAATAAAAGCGGTCCCAGAGAGCTCGCTCATCCCTTCCAACATGTGAGGATGCCATGAGAAGTCGGCAGTCTGCAACCCGGAAGAGGGCTGTCACCAGAACTTGACCACGCTAGCATCAGACTTCCTCCTTCTGCAACTTCGAGCAATAAATTTCCGCTATGAGTCACCCAGTCTATGGTGTTTTGTTATAGCAGCCTGAACAGACTAACAGACTTGCCTCAGAGAAATCTCACCTGAGAAATGAGGGAGCTGGAGTATTTACACACCACTCCTTTTTCAATGACTGAGGGTTGCTAGGTATAGATATTGATTCTCCAGCCCTTCTCTCCTGTGGCCTTGGCATCAGGGCTTCAGTGAAAGACCTCAAGAAAAGAAATGCAGGCACTGTAGTTGGTATACATGCTGCGTTGAAGTGGTAAGGCCCAAGGGATCTAATAGTGGGATGCCCCATTGTCAACCACCCTCATTTAATTCTCACAACTCTGTAAGGCTTATATTATTCTTTTCCCTACTTCCCAGAAGCATATACCAGAGTAGGTGAGGAGCTTGCCTCAAGCTCCACAGCCTTTATGTGATGGGGCTGGTATGTGATTCCAGCAGTCCAGCGCTAGAGCCTGTGCTGTTTACCACTGTATGTTTTTCCTGTTAGAATGTAACAAATTACCACCAATTTAGCTGTAACAAAAATCTGTCCTCATTTGTTGATGTTTGACTGCTGGTAGCTTTTAAGACTCACCACCACCCCCTTCTTTTATGTCTTGGGTCAGCTGGGCAAGCAGACAGGAAAGCCCAGAAACTCTGTCCTTTGGCATGGCAGCCAAGCCCCTTCTCACACATGGATACCCGCACTCTAACCCCTAAGCAGCCCCTAACCACAGTAAAGCACCCCCCGTAGCCATTCTTTTTTCCTCACTGTATATTAATTTTCCAGGGCTGCCATAGTTAAGCAGCACAGACTCAGTGCCTTCAACACCAGAAATCTATTTTTTTCACAATTCTGGAGGTTAGAAATCTGGTATCAAGATGTTGGCGGGAGCCTTATCTCTAAAATAGATGATTTGATCTATTGATCAAATTCTAAGGTATTAGGGGTTAGGACCTCAACATATGAATTTGAAGGGGACACAATTTAGCCCATAATACTTACTCTCTCAAACCATTTTTAGATCAGCTCAGAAGGTCTCCTCTGTCCTCCCAAACAGTCTCACTACATAAATAATACTTTTATATCTCGTAGGGTGTATGTGTCTTTGGGGGGGGGGGCATCATCAGTCTTGACGTCCAAACTAAATTTTGGATAGAAATCCATCTTGTTTCCATGGAGATATTACAACATGAGTGTCTTAAAACCATATATATTCATTGTGTCATATTTTGTATGGGTCAGAAATCCAGACATGGTCCTTGACAGTCCTAGACAGACTCTAGGAGTATCCAGGTATGCTCGGGCTCTCAAGAGACTGTAATCCAGTTGTCCACTAGGCCATGTTTTCATCTGGAAACTCAACTGGAAAGGAATCTGCTTCCGAGCTCACTGAGGTTGTTGGCAGAATTCATTTCCTTGTGCCCATGTGACTGAGGCCCCAGCTTTTGCTGGCTGTTGGCCACCCTCAGCTGCTAGAAGTCACTTACAATTCTTTTCTATATGAGCTTCCTCAGTGTGACTGCTTATTTTACCAAGCTTGCAGGGAGAATCTCTCATCTCAGAGAGGATCCAGTCCCTCTTTTAAGGATAACCACTGAGTGAGGCCCACCCAGAATAATCATAATCTCCTTTGATTAACTAAAAATCAGCTGACTTAGTACCTCACTTACATCTGTAAAGTCCCTTCACCTTTTCTGTATTCTGTAGGCTAGAATCAAGTCACAAGTCCCATCCATATTCAAGGGGAGGGGATTACATCTGGGGTGAATACCAGGTGCTAAGGATTATGGGGACCTCCTAAAACTCTGCCTACCACAACCACTATGCCATACATGGGAAGGAAAGGCGATTGCACACATTTTAGGTAAACCCACACTTTACCACCAGTCAGAGGAGAAGAGCTGTAAAATACACTCAGGCAGGCTAGGCACTGGGCACTTGGCTTAACTGTTTCTGCACCAAGCTTGGTACACCTTGGCAGAGAACAAGCCAGCGAGGGAAAAAATAATCACTGTGAACTGAACACCAGAGAGGTCTCCCCAAAAGCTTGTGTAAAACCTGGGGCCCTTCTCATGATTTTGAGAGGGAAGGAGAGAGCAGGGCACAAAAACGAATAAAAAAAAGTAGGAATGAAAACAGTTATTTTAACCACTAATGGTACGATATCTTACTTTTGCAAATTTTACTAAAAAATACACGCCCTGGCACCTTGGAAGGGCTGTACACTTAAGGGGCACCGAAGTTTACCAGCCTTGGGTACATCCACCTCTGCCCTTACTACACGTTTTCATAGAGCTCTGAATTCTCCTGTTGTAGCTCTTAATACAATTGCAGTAGCATCTCTCTTTTATATACTAGGGTGTGGGGAAAGTGTCTTTTTTTAAGCCTTCTATCCCCCACATCTAACAAGAGCTCGGTACATAGTGAGCCCTCCACAAATATTTGCTGAAAGAATAAGCACTGAGGCCGTTGCCATCTTCTAAAGGCAGTACCACAAATACAATTAGAGAACTTGTAGCACTGCTAGGCATGACTAAAGAATAGACTGGGGACATGAAAAAAAGAGGCCACTCCACTGTAAGGAGTTACTTCAATTAGGCAGGCTCCGTGCGGTTCGACTTCCATGCCTGAGGATATATTACTCCTGAAAGCTAATATTTCTCAACTTTTTCTGTGTGCCAGGCAGTGCTCAGCACCCAACATGTGTCCTAGTCCTCACAGGCATCTGTGGTATACTATTATTATCCCCATTTGGAAACTGAGGCACAGAACAATTAGGCAAACTGCAAAGCTAATAACTAACAATGATGGAGTTTGAGCCAGCCCAGGCTGCCTCTGGGGCTCTGGCTTTCAGCCACTGCATTGTTCTCTGTGTTAGTGGGGCTCTGACGTGGGAGTCAGACTGCTGGGCCTCAGGCAGAGCTATAAGGCTCACTAGATGTGTCACAGTTAGCCAATTAAGAAGTTTTTCTGGGAGCGCCTGAGTGGCACAGCGGTTAAGCGTCTGCCCTGGGCTCAGGGCATGATCCCAGTGTTCTGGGATCGAGCCCCACATCAGGCTCCTCTGCTATGAGCCTGCTTCTTCCTCTCCCACTCCCCCTGCTTGTGTTCCCTCTCTTGCTGGCTGTCTCTCTCTGTTGAATAAATAAATAAAATCTTTAAAAAAAAAGAAAGAAGTTTTTCTGTTTCATTTCCTTATCTGTGAAGTGCAGGTATTAAGAATGCTAACCTCAAACGGTTTTACTCAGTTTTGAACCAAATAATATATTTAAAGCACTTGCAACAGGGCCTGGCACATAACAAACCAATAGAAAATGCTCACTATGATCTTGCACTTAGAGACTGAGCAGTAGGTAACCCAGAGTTAAGGGAAACCTCTGAAATCACTATATAATGGGTTTTTTTTTCCTCATGGAACCACAGGCTATAACTATTAAACAAATTCAACAAGATTTTTTTTTTTTTTTGAGATTTTATTTATTTGAAAGACAGAAAGAGAGAGCATGAGCAGGGGGCAGGGCAAGGGAAGAGGGATAAGCAGACCCCCCGCTGAGCAGGAGCCCTATGCAAGGCTCTGTCCCAAGACCCTGAGATCATGACCTGAGGTGAAATCAGACACTTAACTAACTGAGCTACCCAGGCATCCCAAATTCAACAAGATTATTACCCAGAAGATAAACTATCTGTGGAAGAAAAAAAAGGGAAAGACCTACAAAATGCCTTGCTCAAGCATTGTCTGGAAATTACACTCAGTGCTCTTTCATATTTTTGTTAGAGAGTTCTACAGACACCTATTAGGAAGTGTCCAAAATAAGTTTACAAAGTTGTATTTTGATGAAATTGAGGCCTACAGCTTCTGCCCCAGGGGAGGAGGTTGAAAAGGGTGATCATCAGTTTCAATCAGCTTGGCAGTTTAAGCAGTGTAGGTTCTCAGCCATCCAGGGAGCCTCAAAGGTGGATCAGAAACCAGCCCCCTGTCGCAGAGGCAGGGCGAGACTGAAGAAAGAGACAGGCTACTCCATGTTGGTAGGTAGCAATTTTAATAATAGCAAAAGGAACTTATATATTAAGCTTGTCTTGGGCAAATGGACAGCAAGACAGATGGATCCCTGCACCTGCCCTCCAAATCTTAAAAGCTTATAAAGAGGCCCTAACTGGGTTCAGTCATGTATACGGTGCCGGCGTTTTCAACATCACGTCACCTCTCAAGGCTATGTCCTTAGAGCAGCCCCTGGGAGCAGGAAAGCAAGTCAAACCCACGTTCCAAGGGCAGGTAAGGGGGTGAGGAGCCTTTGAAGTGCCCTGGTCCGGCTCACGGGTCAATTGGTGGTCATATCATTTTCAATCACATTCCCTAACGAGGGATACACATTAAAAAAAGAGACAATCCTTCCTATTGAAAAAAAGGGAAAAGACTCCCCCTTTTTTGGAACATTTACTTCAGAAAACTTGTCATTATAAATTCTTTCTTGAAATGTATATAAATCCTTTTTAAAAGGGTAAATAAAGTTCTGCCACCTTTACAACCCAGCAATGTCTTTCTCAAGGACCTGGGGCCATCTCCTTGAAATGTAACCATCAAGGAAGATAGGGCCATTTCCTACTTCAACCTGCAAAACTATCTCCTGTCATAAAGATTTGAGAAGGGTCACGGGAGGCTTGAGAAGTTTATTTGTCCTTTGAATAAAGACAATTAGCTAACACAACAGGCACTCCAACTGCCAAGTGAATTTAGGATGAACTATGTGTGACAAATGATGCTGTCAAGTCCTCTTATTCAAGGACTAGCTGTTGTTTACCTTGAGAACATGTATGGAATGGGTTTTATCTGCTTACCTACTTAAAAGGGTGAGATTTCTCTCAGCAATCTCTTTAGCAGATTGCCTGTGATTCTGGTTTATGCTTATTCAATAATAAAACAGTTTCCTTTCTCTTCTAGATAGGGGTGTCGGAAGATTTTGTTTTACTTATGTTTTCCCAATAGCAATGAACTTCAACCTGCAGCAAACCCTTTGGTGCCCAGGTCTAAAGTCACATAGTTTACATCAGCTCAGGCCTGACTGCCAGGGTAATAAAGAACCATGTCTTCCAGAAAAGTCCAGAGAGTTGTTTAGCATTGTCTCGGAGAGGGCATGAGCAGTCCTTTGACTGGTTTCTGTTTCACTCCTGAAGAATAGGAGGAAGGCTCCTTGAAAGGGGGACCTCATGAGTACTTTAGGTGGGAGGTACTGGCCATGGGACCAGTAATATTTTTAAAGGTACAGATCTGAGTCTGAGAAAAGGGAACAACAATTGATAATGTTCCTACCTCTGGTTTTCGATCCAGCATTCACTTCTGGCTGCACAGCGAGGGGGGATTGCTAAACTATAGTATCAGCTGGAAAGAAAAGCCAGCCTCAAAGTAGGTTAGTAAATGCTTTATTCATCATCTTACTGAGGACTATAGCCCAGGAGACAGTATTTCTGATTGGTCTGAAAGAACTGCTCCAAAACTTGTCAGTTTACAGGGGATTATATATAAAAAGGGGAGAGGTAGATGTGCTTGCAAGCAGTTTTCCAAGGTCTGCACGTCACAAGGTATAATTTGTTCAGTTGTAAAACTTAAGGTTTATTATTTCCACATAGACACATGGGAGACCCTTAGGTCATCTTAATACATTCATTACATTTCTATCATATCTGATAAAAATATTGCCCACATGCCTCCACTTGACTGATTTTCTGATTCTTCTTGGTTTTGGTTTCTCCTGGAGCTCATTTGAAAGGGTCACGGGAGTGGTATCACTCACCTACTGCAGTTTTAGTGCACAGGTAGGGCTCAGAGGACTTGGTCCAGGCTGCTCCTGAAGGGATCTACAGAGATTCTGCCCCGAGAGCGGAAGATATGATTGTCATGACTCTGCTACAGACTGGCTTTCTGCTACTGGGCAAGTAAACTTTCATCAGCTTTATTTTCCTCATCCTAAAACTGGGTGTTAGTGTAAACTATCTCTAAAATCACTTGTAGTTCTAAAAATCTGTGATTACAAATAAATTAGATTTGGCAGAGTAATTATAGGCCACCTGGTGTGGTACTAAGAAGGTCATTGTGAAATGCTATTAAGATTTAAAAAAAACTGGTAATATTCTTTCTTTAGCATATTAGCTCTTGTGTATCTCTGGTGTTCGAGTACCTCATCTAATTTTACATATTTTAGGTGAATATTACGCTTCATATTTTCAAAGTGCTTTACAATCATTAATTAGCTTCTTGAATGACCTCTGGAAGGGAGGCTTACCCATGATCCCAAACAAAGGCTTATTTTTTTTTCTCATACTGTAAAGGCAAGTCTTATACTTTGCAATTTGAGATCTTGCATTCATTTCTTTTTCGACTAAAAAAGTAAACTATACTTCAACAACCAATTTGATTCCAGTAATCCACTGATGCTTCAGGTAACTCTACTAATAATTTATAGATTAACTTGATATATACTGTTTTACTCCCATATAAAGATAAAACAATTAAGACACATAGAAGTTAATTTTTTTTTATTCTAGTAAAATATAAAATAGAAAAACTACAGTAAAATAATTCTAGTAAAATAAAATTAGGGTTGAGCTACAAAAATAGAACTCAATTGTTCCTTACTTACTATCTGATAATCTTCAGACTAAAAAGGATGCATGCTGAGTCATCACTAGTTCTCCACATGCTTCTCATTTCTCCAAACCACACCTACTTTCACAGTTCAACGTAAGTACTAGACACAGGTGCAAAAGTGTTTCGATGAGTAGTTAAATTCAATAAACAGTTACATCAGGTATTCATCACTATGGTAAATATTAGAGATATAAAAGTGATTTAGACAGTAGGGACCGAAAAATGATTTAGACAAAGCCCCTACCCTTAAGGAACTAGAAAGGAAGGAAAGGAAAGGAAACCCAGTATTTGTTTAAACCCATGATGTATAGTGTAGTGTCTCATTTAACACTAGCAATAATACTGCAAAGTAGATATAATTTAAGCTCACTTGTATGTAAGAGGAGATTGAGCCACCTTTATTGTTGTGTGTGATCCTGAGACCATAAAGTCCTAGTTCTATTAAACCTATATTTTAGCATAACATTAGTTAGAAATTAATAACCAAATTAATGAAATTTGGGGAAAAGACAAGATGGTCTTTTATTTATCTTTTTTTCCAAGTTTTTACTTAAATTTTGGTTAGTTAACATACATTGTAATATTAGTTTCACATGTAGAATTTAATAATTCAACATATAACACCCAGTGCACATCACAACACATGTACTCCTTAATCCCCACCACCTATTTAACCCATCCCCACACCCACCCCCTCTCTGGTAACCATCAGTTTGTTCTCTAAAGTTAAGAGTCTGTTTATTGGTTTTCCTTTTTTCCTCCCCTATATTCATTTGTTTTGTTTCTTAAATTCCACATATGAATGAAACCATATGGTATTTGTCTTTCTCGGACTGATTTTGCTTAGAATAATTGTTTCTTACTCCTTCCATGTTGTCACAAATGGTAAGATTTCATTCTTTTTATGGCTGAGTATATATATACCACATATAATATTCCATTATATTCCATGATAGTCCATATATACATACCACTTCTTCCTTATCCATTCATCTATTGATGGAAACTTGTATTGCTTCCATAATTTGGCTATTGTAAATAATGCTGCAATAAATGTAGGGCTGGGTATATCCTGCTGAATTAGTGTTCTCATATTTTCTGGGTAAATACCTAGTAGTGCAATTGTTGGATCATAGGGTAGTTCTATTTTTAACTTTTTGAGGAAACTCCATACTGTTTTCCAGAGTGGTTCCTCCAGTTTGCATTCCCACCAACAGAGTAAGAGGGTTCTCCTTCCTCCAAATCCTTGCCAACACCTGTTGTCTCCTGTGTTCATATTAGCCATTCTGACAGGTGTGAGGTGATATCTCATTGTAGTTTTGATTTGTATTTCCCTGATGACAAGTGATGTTGAACCTCTTTTCATGTGTCTGTTGCCACCTGGATGTCTTCCTTGGAAAAATGTCTTTTCATGTCTTCTGCCCATTTTTTTAAACTGGATTATTTGGTCTTTTGGGTGTTGAGTTTTATAAGTTCGTATATATTTTGGATACTAACTTTTATCAGATATGTCATTTGCAAACATCTTCTCCCATCCTGTAGGTTGCCTTTTAGTTTTGTTGATTGTTTCCTTCTCTGTGCAGAAGCTTTCTATTTTGATGAAGTTCCAATAGTTTATTTTTGCTTTTGTTTCCCTTCCTTCAGCAGACCTATCTAATAAGAAGTTGCTATGGCCAATGTCAAAGAGGTTACTGCCTGTGTTCTCCTGTAGGATTTTAATGGTTTCCTGTCTCATATTTAGGTCTTTCATCCATTTTGAACTTATGTTTGTGTATGGTGTAAGAAAGTGGTCCGGTTTCACTGTTTCGCATGTTGCTGTCCAGTTTTTCAAACACTATTTGTTGAAGAGACTGTCTTTTCTCCATTGTATATTCTTTCCTACTTTGTCAAAGGTTAGTTGACCATATCATTGTGGGTTCATTTCTGGGTTTTCTATTCTGTTCCATTGATTTATCTGCAACATAGCCTTTTAAATGTTTTTAAGATAAGGTGAAGGAATCAAAGAGAAAAATGGAAAATATGCAGGAGAAGGAGGTAACTGATAAAGCAAGGCCTTGGGATAGATGAGAGGGGATAGATTTAAATTGAGCACAAATGGAGGAATTGATCCTGAACTGAAGGGTCAAATCATACCCTGAAACCAGAGAGAAGAAGGTAAGGATGAGGTGTAGGTATAGATTTTAAAAGAAAAGAAGTTTCTCTTTTGGTGGGGATAAGGGCAGAGGAAGATAGAAATTGTAAAGAAGTCTTTACAGAAATTACCTCAGTAAGATACAACACCGTATTCTTTGAAGGAGGCCAGGAGATGACCAGATCTGAGTAGATATTAGCAAAGGTGTGGAATAGCTCTTCAGGATTTCAGAGAATTGGTGTGTTTTTTTTTTAGGATTTTATTTATTTATTTATTCATTCATTCATTCATTCATTCATTCATTCATTCATTTGGCACAGAGAGAGAGAAAGAGAGAGAGAGTGCACAAGCAAGAGGAGAGGCAGGCAGAGGTAGAGGGAGAAGCAGACTCCACTCTGAGCAGGGAGCCCGATTCCCAGGATCCTGGAATCATGACCTGAGACTAAGGCAACTGACTAACTGACTGAGCCATCCAGGTTCCCCAGATAATTTTTTTTTTTTTTTAAAGCAGGAAGTGGGACTGATGAGTCATGTTCTATAGTTCAACTGATATTACAGCTTATGAATTTTCATTGATTCCACATTTTCAAGATAGGCAGTTTTAATCCAGACGCTTTAGTATAGAGGGTGGTTGTATAATTGGCTCATAACTGGGGCTTCTTAGGGCTCATAGACAAGTGAGCTATCGAGTTGAGAGCTTTGAGACTAAAAGTAGTTCTGAGAGCTGCTCCTAGTACTGAAAGCAGAGCTGTGAGTAAAAGTAGTTCAAGCTCCGATCCTGGTATCCAGCCCGAATATGTTGGAGGACAGGAGACTGATCACCTCGGTAAAATGTAGGGATCAAGTCGTGAGACACCTGGATGAAGCTAAAAGGCAGGTATTATGGAATGAGTATATAAGAAACCTAGAAGGCTAGGCAGCTCCAGTCAGAAAGTAGGATATTAAAGATGGGGAAGTTTCTGGTGATGGAAAGATCTAAACGATGGCCATCGAAGAGGTTGTGTGTGTGAAGTAGAGGTGAAAATCAAAAGATTTGCGAAAGTCAAAGAAGTGTGAGCCCAATGGGTAAAATGAGTTTTCCGCTTGTGTCTTACAGTTACTTGAGAATAATGGCAGGAGTTGGGTTGGAGCAGAAAGCTCTCACGCAGGTGGCAATTTTCTCAATGAATATTGAGAATGAATATGGACAAGTGACATGGCTATATATGCAACAGGTAGCAGGAACAGGATTCAGAAAGGGTGGGTATTCATACATAACAACCCTATCTAGGAGAGATTTTGCAAGTCAGGGAAGAGTAAGATGCTGACATGGAAAGTGAAGGTATGGGTTTAAGGAGAAAGAGTAATCCTCCTGGCCAAAACAATATGGTGGATATCCTATCGGTCCATAACTATGGGAGAGGCACTGAAGCAACTATCCTAGAACCAGTAGAGAAAAACTGATGTAGGATGAGAGCCATGTTTAATTTAAAGCAAAATAGAGGAAAGTTATCATGGAGACTTAAAAAATCTAGCAGTGTTTGTTTACAACAGAAAAGGGGGTGATAGCAGATGCCAGTAAGCTACAGGAAGCAGGGGGCAGGGAATAGTAAGCAATTTGCTACCAGTCTAAAACTTTATCTGCATTGTGCCCCCTTTTTCAAATTTTTTCTATGCTCTGATTATCAGACCTATGCTGTTGCCAAGCAACAGATAAATTTTCCTTTATTACTTTGGCATTGCCCCATCTCCCCTTCTGGCAACCAAAAAATAAAGGGTGAAGATAACATAACGCAGCCGGGGAAGGACTTGGCCTGATGAGGGAAGATGTGACTTTACAGTAAAGGAGCTGTAGGGTCATCAACATGTGCCAGCAGGAGCAAGGAGAGTACTTTTGGGACTGTATTCTGAGGATGCTGAATAAGAGGCCAATGGAAAATGAATTTGAGTAAGGGAGAGTTTATTGCTTTGGGAGCACTCATCAGAAAGAGAAGAATGTATGCCCTAGTAAGGATCCTGGAAAATACGACGATCATACTTCCATGATGGCTCTTAGAAGCTTGCATAAAGTGCTGGTCCACACTGAGAGAAGGAGAAATAGAATTGTCATGGCAGATGGTGGAAGCAGGGGAGCAAAATGCTCAGGAAAATGCACATGTTAGAGTGGCTCTCCCATGTAAAGCTGGACATCCCATCAGATGACAAAGTTCTTTTTTTTTTTTTTTAAAGATTTTATTTATTTATGTGACAGAGAGACAGCCAGCGAGAGAGGGAATACAGCAGGGGGAGTGGGAGAGGAAGAAGCAGGCTCATAGTGGAGGAGCCTGATGTGGGACTCGATCCCAGAACGCCAGGATCACGCCCTGAGCCGAAGGCAGACGCTTTAACGACTGCGCTACCCAGGCGCCCCCAGATGACAAAGTTCTGATTCAGATTCTCCATTTATCAAAGTGACCAGGAATCTTCTGGTGAGAGGGGTACCCCATCACTGAGAAGCTCAGTGGTGGTTCTCCTGTGCGGGTCATGGCTGATGATAAAAGATGCTGTCACCAAACTTGGTTCAAAGATAGCAACAAGGATAATAGAATCCTGAAACAATCTTAACCATCGGAAGGGTACACCTGTTCTACTGAGTGGCAAGACTGGAGTGGCAATCAGCAGTCTTGACCTAGAGAGAGTTGTGAAGATGATTAATAGAATATGGCACCCCAGGGGAAAAGATAGAAGCTAGCCAACAAGAACGTGCTCAATGAAAAAAAAAAAAGGATGGATGAACACAAGGCTGACAGCAGCAGCCTCAGTAAAAAGTTTCAGTCGCATGGCGCCTGGATGGCTCAGTCCTTAAACGTCTGCCTTCGGCTCAGGGTGTGATCCTGGAGTTCTGGGCTGGAGCCCCACATCAGGCCCCTCCGCTGGGAGCCTGCTTCTTCCTCTCCCACTCCCCCTGCTTCTGTTCCCTCTCTCGCTGGCTGTCTCTCTCTCTCTGTCAAATAAATAAATAAAATCCAAAAAAAAAAAAAAAAAGTTTCAGTCTCCTCCCCAATTTCCTGGCTTGAACCAGTTCAGCAATCCAGAACCCAGTGGCTGAAGGAGAAGCTGGAATGCCAGGAGGGTGGACCCGGAAACACTGTGGTGAGACTATATGGTAATGACTTCTCCCACCCCCCCCCCCAATTCTTCCCCCAAAGGGACCTATAGCCATGCCCTTGGAAAACCATATGCTGAAGAAAAGAGAATGTCTAAACATTTTGAAGATTTTTGGACACAATCATTATTGATACCTAGGAATTCTGAGTATTATTATGGTCCCCAAGTACAGTAGAGGTATAAAGGAGCCAAATAATGAATGGAATTTTTGCCCAGACCTGGCATACAGCGGGTCCATTAAGCACCCATGTGGGCCTATGGGCCTATGTGGTGGTCATTTCCCCAGTCCTAAATGTATCATTGAAACAGACATACTTGATAGGTAGTATAACACCCACATCAGTTCCTTGGCCTATAGGATAAGAGTTATCAAAGTGGGAAAGGGGAGCCTCTGAAATTGTACAGTCAATATATTAAATAAAAACAGTATAGGAGAATGGTAGATATTAATGCCACTTTTGGTTCCCATTGTATCTCCATTTAATTCACCATACACGTCCCTCCAAAGACCTAACGGTTCCTGGAAAATAAACAATAGACTACTGCAATTCAACCAAGTAATAACCCTAATTAGAGTGACTCTACCACATGTGGAGGTGGTATTTGTAGGAAAAAAATAAAAATTAAAAAAATCAAATCACCCTACATGTGTGGATCTTTTTTAGTCTCTCTTGACCATTTGCCCATTTGATGATAAAATTTTGCCAAAAGACACTGATTTAATGACCTTAGCCTTATAATGGATCTTAGAATCTGGTAGTATAGGTACTACGGCTTTGGTTTTTGAAATTACCTTGGCTAGCCTCAGCCTTTGAATTTCCATATATATTTTAGAATCTGATTATCAATTTCCATTCAAAAAATCTTCTGGGACATTATTGAAATTCCATTGAATTTATAGATCAGTTTTGGGAGAAATGACATCTGAACAATCCATAAACATGGTATGTTATAACTGCATTTATTTAGGATTTATTTTAATTTCTGTCAATGTTTTGAGGTCAGTAATACTTTGTATCACATCTTTTGATAGATTTATTTCTAGGTATTTGAGGACTTTGGTTGCTCTTATGATTGTCTATTTCATGTGTCATACTTATTTTCTGGAATACAATTTAATTTTATATATAATCATTGTATCCAGTAACTTTATTAAATTCACTTATTATTTCAAATAATTTGTCAATAGATTCTTTTAGATTTTAGATGGACACAATCATTTATCTTGTGAATAATAGTGTAATTTCTTCCTTTCTGATCTATATGCCTTTTCTTTTTCTCCTTTACTGCATTGGCTGGAGCATCCAATATCATGTTAAAAATAGGTGGTAATAGCAAATATGTCCTTGTTTCATTCCTGATCTCAGGAGGAAACATTCAATAATCTACATTAAGTATAATGTAAGCTCTTGTTATTCAGAGATGCACTTTATCAGATTCAGGATGTTCCTGCTATTCCTACTTTTCTGAGAGTTTTTATCATAAGCAGATGTTGAATTTTATCAAATTCTTTTTCTGCAACTACCAAGCTGACCATACGATTTTCCTTTTTTTTTTTTCCTGTTATTCTAATGAGTTATATTGGGCTCCCCGCCCCCACCACAAACACCCACCCTTCCATTTCTGGAATAAGCCCCACTTAGTCATGATTATCCTTTTTATAAACCACCTGATTCCATTTGCTAATTTCGTGTTTAGGATTTTTGCATCTATGTTTATAACAGGGATTGATAAACCTGCCTCTTAAAGTAACACTTTTTTCTTCTCGTTACAAATGCTTGAGAAAACCAGAAATTATATGATCACAAGCACGCTCTAGGGTGTTTACTTTGTGCTGTACAAGATGTAGAATGGATTATGCAGGAGATGGGTGCTGAAGGGTTAGCGGTCTACTGGAGTATTAAGAGAAGAGCTTGGACCAGTTTGATACAAGCAAAGATGAAAAGGAAGGATAGACTCCCCAGCGTTTAGCTCCTGATTAGATGGAAGGGTAACATTATGAAATAGAGAGGTTGGGAGAAGTTGATTTCTGTTTGGAGAAGAGCAAAAATAATGAGTTGACTTGGGGTAAAATCTTTATCTTCATCATAATTACTACCATCATTAGGATGCACACAAAGGAATAACTGCAATTTTTTAGAAATCGCAAATGCAGGAAATTACATAATTGGCTAGTATATTAATGTATTTAATTAGAAATTTTCCTTACGTTGCTTTATAACTAATTTTAAAAATTATGTCCATTCACAATCAGAAAACGTAATTCATCGTATATTTGTTGAACACCTTCCAATCGGATCCGTACTTCATAACCTAATACAACATATTTCAATACAGATTGCGCTGTTCCTTTCCTTAACCACCAGGTGGCGACCAGGAGCCCACGTCTCACTCCTGCTTATCCCTCCTCTTCCTAGGCCCCCCAGCCCCCGGGAGCGCGCACGTTCGGGAGCCCACGCCGACTGCGGGAGCTGCGGCCGCGCACGTCGGTCAGCTGCGGCTACGCCTCCGCGAGTCGGCCCGGAGTCACAGGACCCAGACCCATGTGGAAGCTGCTACCCGGCGCGGGCCCGGCCCGAGGTAAGGGTGGAAGGGAGATGCCCCGGGACCGTTTTCCCGTGAGCAGCTGCCTTGGACAGAGGGTCCTGGAGTGATGCTTCCGGTCCATTCCCGTTCCTCTCTCCGCCTTCCGGCGCCGCCTTCGTCCCCGCCCCGGGAGGCTGCAGAAACGGGATACGCGAACTGTACGATTGCGTGTAGGGACCGCGTTGTCTTCCCGGGCGGCGCGGGGCCGGTCAGTAGCGGCCGCGGCCCTCTCTCGACCTCCCACCAAGTTCTCGGTGGTTGGGACCAGCTTGTCCGGCGACAGCGCTGACTGGCTTACAGGCCCTGCCGAATTGAGTCTTGGCCGGCCATCTTTGTGTCCTCTAGTGTTCTAAGCTTTTGGCCAAACACCTAGAATAAGTTATTCCAGGCTAGACGCACGATGGCAATAGATGACTTTGTTTTGAGCACATTAATTTTTTGAAAAACCACAGAGATGAGTTGTGTAAATGGCAGCCACAGAGAAGGCATAATTTTAGTTTTGTTTTAGAGCCCTTTTTTGTCATCAGAACAACTGAGAAAGTACATTTTTTTTTCTGTTCTGCACTTTCAGCAATGGCAGATGGTTATCTCCTGTTAATTGGTCAAAGTCCTTACTAGTTGATAAGCAGATAGCCTCTGATTAGGTCTTGCCCTCAGGAAGTTTATTCTGATCGGCAAAAGATCTACCTCGAAGGAGCAGTGTATGAAGAGGGCCAAACGAATGGTTAGGAAAGTAAATAGTAAAAAGACTAAAGATAAGGCATTCCTGAGGACTTGGAGCAGTGCGGATGTAGAACATTAAGCTGTTGATGGGAAGCAGGATTTAGTTCCTTTCCGGGAACAGTTGTGGTCTGTGGCTGGCTCTCAGTTCCTGTAGAGAGAGGTAGGTAACAGTAGAAAAATGCTTGTATCGTAAAACGGCCAGCATTCTTAACTTGTAGGGGATTGTGACCTCTTTTCAGAATCGAACAGACACTATGGGCCCATTCCTTTAGAAAAACATGTAAGTAAACTTAAGGCACAATTTTTTCCCCCTTGAAACAGCCCACTCTAGGCTAAGAGTTTCTGAGTAACAAAATATGATCCAAATATGGCTTGCCTTTCTACTTGTCTAGTTTATCTGCCCTCATTACCCTACCACTGATGGACTCGTGGGCTCCCATACTAAACTATTAGTCTCCAGTTAATAAGCTGTTAGACAACAATTTGTGATTTTCAACATTTTTAAAAAAACAATAACACTTTCCCATGTATTTGAAATGCTACCTTTAATATAAAAACAAAATTCCCCAAAATATACACTTAAATCAGATCTGAACTTTTCTTGCATTGACCTATGTTGTTTACTCCTGATTCAGTAGCATATATTTTAATTACTATAGCTTTATGGTATGGTTTACCATCTAGTAGGGGAAGTTGCTGTAAATTTAAAATTTTTCTTTACAGGTTTTTACATTATATTTTCCCAGTGGATTTTTAAAATCTATGTATCAGGTTCCAAACATATATTGTGCTTTGTTTGGTAACGTGTAAAATGTGTAAGTTAATTTGGGCAAGGATTGAGACTTTTTAAGATATATTTATTTGAAAGAGGACAAGAGCACAAGTGAGCAGGCACATGCGTGGCATGGGAGGCCGAGACAGAGGGGGAGAGAGAATCCCAAGCCGACTCCACTGAGCACCGAGCCCAACATGGGATTCAGTCTCATGACCTGGAGATCATGACCCTGAGATCATGACCTGAGCCGAAACTGCTTAGCGCCCTGAGCCAATCACCTCTGAAATTTTTCAGTATTGTTTTCTCTTTAGAAAATGCTAGAGCTTTCCATCTATTTAAATAGTCTTTTGCATCTTTCAGTTAGGCTTTACTAGAAGTCACAAGTTTGATTTATATGAAGTTGATTATTAACATTTAAAAGCAAAATAAAAATATTTTACTTAAATATTTGCTGTACCTGTGTATACATATACATGTGTGTGTCTATACATTTACTTTTTTTTTTTTTTTTTTTTTTTTTAATTCGTAGAACCATTCAGACTTCTGACTGGTGTTGAATACATTGTTGGAAGGAAAAACTGTGGCATTCTAATTGAAGGTGATCAGTCAATCAGTCGAAATCATGCTGTGTTAACTGCTAACTTTTCTGTAACCAACCTGGTATGTTACTAATTTTATTTCACTAGCTTAAAGTAAGGAGGTTGAAATTACAAGATTACTTTGGTATGTATGTAAGAGAGAGTTTGTAGGATTTTCAATTCCGTAAAGGTGTTAGGTTTTTTATGTTAAAATTAAATACTTTATTTTGGTATTGGTAACGGTGGCATTTGTTTTGATATTTGAAGTTTCTGTTTCAGTGTTTTACTCTGTTGTAGTGATTTAGAAACTCAAAGGAAGTAGTATACATTTATACTTAGTGAATATTAAGTGCTTACTGTGTGGCCATCATTGTGCCAAACCTGGCAGTAGAGCAGTGAACAGACTGTCACACTACTGCTTTGAAGAGTTTGTATAGCTATGTGAACACAGGCATTTCCCATATAATGTAGGTTTTCACAGTGGGAAATGGTTTGTTTTACTAGGAAAAACGGCTTTTGCTTATGTCTCACAGTTCTTTGAATGGCTTTAAGTTTGTTTTGGTTGGTTAGTTTCAATCACAGCAGTTGGTGGTAAAATTAATAGTGTATAAAAATGGCTGTGCTCATGATAATACTGGTAATAGTAAGAAAACCCATTATTTTGAGCAAAGACTACATATCAACAAATGCTGGATCTGTCCAGTAATATTTAGCATTGTGTCTGTACTCCTTTAGGTATAAAAGAACATTATGTTCAAATTCCTAAAGGAAAAATAAAATTGGTACTTTAAGTCAGACACTCTAGCCTTTTCTCATTGGACCATTTTTTTTACTGTGTTATTTTGGTAATGTAAAAAAAAAACTTAAGGACAAAGCTGTCATGGATAAAACAGACTAATCAAAAGCAAAGAAATTCTCAAATGTGTGAAATTAAGGGGTCATAAAAACCTGCACTGACTTACAAAAATAAAGAAAATGCATGTTCTAAGAGGTGTGATCCTGGAATTCACACATTTGCCATTAATTTCTAGTTGAGTGGTCATTCATTCTGTGCCCACAACCGAAACAGTAACTATTGCCCTTCTATGTTGGGAGGTTAGCCATCTATCCAATTACCTATTCAAAATTATTTCCCCCTGGAATTGTATTTACTGAGTGGTAAAAGACTTCAATTGTATTGATTTTTTGTTCTTTTGTTTCAGAGTCAAACAGATGAGACTCCTATATTGACTATAAAAGATAATTCTAAGTATGGTACCTTTGTTAATGAGGAAAAAATGCAGAATGGCCTTTCCCAAGCTTTGAAGACAGGGGATAGAATTACTTTTGGAGTGTTTGAAAGTAAATTCAGGTAAGAATTTTTTAAATAGATATTAAAAATGGATGGGTTGGTTTTGCACTGATTAAATTTTAAAGGACACGATATTTATGGATAACGAATTTAAAACCATTCAATTTAGTTCCTGCTTAGCACATTAGTGCACTTTGCATCGCGTGTGGTTAGTGCATTTTGTCAATCGCAGACAGTGCTGAGAGTGAATAAGAGTTGGAATGGTCGCTGAGAACCTTGATAGGAGCTACATTTGTTTGATTCCACATAAGTGAAAGTATAATGTTAACTTCGATCATTGTTTTTTCTTAAGTGCAACTCAAAACTTGGGAAGTGATAATTTCATAAATTAGAAAGTTTAATAATACATAAAATAATAGCATGTGATGTGAGCTTAAAGTAGTATAAGTTGCCATCTCTGGAGCTATGATAATATAACTTCATGTAACTTATTCTCATTTACAGAGTAGAATATGAGCCTTTGGTTGCATGCTCTTCTTGTTTAGATGTTTCTGGGAAAACTGCTTTAAATCAAGCTATATTACAACTTGGAGGACTTACTGTAAACAATTGGACAGAAGAATGTACTCATCTTGTCATGATATCAGTCAAAGTTACCATTAAAGTAGGTTGAATGTTATGTTATTATGTGAGAATAAGTTCTGTGAATTTAAACTTACCAACTATACACAAGACATTTTTAAAGCCGTTTACTTTAAAACTATCAGAACTGTTAGTTGTGGGTTTATATACGTCAGCCCATGCCTTCGTGTACCATTTAGGCTAGAATTGCATTTCAGATAACATTATTATTTGAGACAATCAAAAGCATTTAAAATTATACTTGATTTTGATTTAGCATTTTAAAAATGATTTACGCTATATTTTCACCAGTAAATTTATTACAGTGCATTATTGGTATCTTCAGTCTAAAGGCAAAATGCCTGAAGTCCACTGCCAGTCTCCAAAGCTAGCATCTTTAGTCCCTTCTATCAAGTTGTCTTCCTCCAGCTCATCTCATGGTCTCATCCTCTCTTACTAAGTTTCTATTTGGTATAAGGCCCTTAAAAGACTTTTTAAGTTCTTAGAGTTTAATATTACTTTAATGTGTCTTCACCATCTAGAGATATGTAGATACGTACCATTAGAAGATGCTGACTCTTCATTAAAACAGTGATATATTTTGGTGTGTTTTCAGATTTTGCATCTTCATCAGATTTGGTTATATCCAAAGCTAATTGAAGAATGACATTGGGAGGTGATTCGTCTCCTTTTAAGCAGGTTGACTATAGATACGTGAGATTGTTTTAGGTTAATATCTATAGTGAAAAGCAACAAATATTTAGATTCCTTTATTAAATGGTACATAAATCCTTTAATATCTAATATAATTAGAATATGTATATTACAGCTAAACAGGTGTCATAGAGAAAGGCTTGCTGCTCAAATTGAATCTCAAGTTAAACTTGCACGTTGGTGGGGTTATCTCTGATCAAGGATTGGTCTATCTTTGCAAGTTTATGAAATTTATAAATTCAGCAGAGTGATTGGCCTCTTGAGTACTAATTTATGCTAATAAATCAAAACGTCCATTTACTAGTTTATAGTAGGGATGCAACTTTATAGTGAGCAGATATTTAAATATGTGTGGACTCCGACACAATCCCCTTAAAGATACTAAGGTACCTGAGAAGTGAAATTCAGGTAATCATGCGCTCGCTTGGTGGATATGAAATAAGAGTAAAAGCAGTTAGATGGTCTTGAGAGATATTTTACTGAGTCTGTGACAGACTTGGAGGTAGCGTCCATTCACCAGAGTACACACTATTCTAGTGACTGAGATACTAGTGGCACTGGATATTAGAGCGTCACCGTATATGCACCAGCAAGGACTTGGCAGAGCAGTCCTTTTTCAGTATTTTTGATCAGTCATGTGCCAGAAAAGAAAACCTAGTTATTACATTATTTTTTTGGTAAATTTTCCAGAAGTACAGGTTACCTTATATTTCTAAAATCATTAAATGTTAGAGCCAAAAGGAAACTTAAGGAACATTCAGTGCAGTTTTTATTTTCTGAAGAGGAAACTGAGGCATGGAGCACTTAAATCTTTTGCCCAGGATCACATGGAGCTTGCTTCCTGCCAGAGGCCAATTATTTCACTCACATTCGAGGTTGTTGTATTCAGATTCCAGTTTTGAGAGACACCTACGTTGCTTGCTCATATTTTAGTAATACCCTGTGTTATTAGAAGCGTACTTAGAAATTCTTCAATTGGATTATTTCCCAAGATTATGCTGAATCTTTATTTTCATCTCCAGAGGTGGTATTTTCTAATCTTTTTCAGATTTTGTGGTACATTTTCCTTGATGTTTGTAGCTTAGCTCACTTGCTAGTTGAAGTTTCGACACCCCAGTTTCTGTGTACTTATTTTGAGCTTTTACCCCACCCCATATAGTTATTCCTTTATTTACTTTCTTGAAAATACTTCATTGTATAGTTACAATCTGTTCAAAAGGCATTAAGGCAGAAAAGATCTTATAGCTCATGTTTATCTCTTGATATTGTCTTCTCTAGGGTAGTTGTTACATTTACTTAATTCTAAGATCTACTTTTTAAGATTTTAAGAACTTTTAAATTGGTGGAATGCACTTTAAAATTGACTTATTTACATTGACTTGAATTGTAAATAATTGAATTATTTACATTGTTACATTGTTCTGCCCTCCCCAGAGCAGTTTTTAAATTAAAATTATAATCGGTGGCTTCTTAAAATTAAGTGATTATGTACAGATTTGTATACTAAAACTAAATAGTGACCAGATACTTTAATTTTATAGATTGTGGCTCCTTTATAAATTTAGAGAAATGAAGGGAAGAACATAGTAAACAGAACAGACCCTTTGTAGTCTCTAACTTAAGACTTTTCTTTAAAGAAAAGCTAGCATGTGAGTATTTGTATTCACATATGTTTTCTTCTTTCCAGACAATATGCGCACTCATTTGTGGACGACCAATTGTAAAGCCAGAATATTTTACTGAATTTCTTAAAGCTGTTAAGTCCAATAAACAGCCTCCACAAATTGAAAGGTATAGCCTGTATTTTTTTTTAACCTATACCAGTTTATTAAAGGATACGATAAAGGATACTAGCCAACAACCAGATGAAGAGATGCACAAGGCCAGGTACGGGGAAAGGGCAAGGAGCTTCATGCTCTCTCTGGGCACGCCACTCTCCCCGCACTTCCATGTGTTCACCAACCTGGAAGCTCCTGTATTGTGTATTTTAAATATAATATGACAAACAGAATGCGATAGCACTGATTTTATTTAGGTTGATTCCCTCTTTAATGACTGTTTTGGGGTGTAGTGTTCATTTTAACAAAATTGTTGTTGTCGTTGTTAGTATGTAAAAGAAGGGTTTGTTGGTGTTCCTTATCTCAGTGAAACAAATGTTACATATGTGCCGATATTTATTTTTTTAAAGAATTTATTTATTAGAGAAAGAGCATGGGGCAGTGGGGGGTGTAGAAGGAGAGGGAGAAGCAGACTCCCCACTGAGCAGGGAGTCTGACATGAAGCTGGATCCCAGGACCAGAGATCATAACCTGAGCTGAAGGCAGGTGCTTAATCGACTGAGCGACGCAGGTGCTCCCATATGTACCAATATTTAAACAAAAAAATTGAAGGCCAGCAAATGGCGCAGAGGTACAGTCAAAAGACGACATGTCCCAGTGCCAGGCATCATGTAAGCAGGACCCCTGGAATCGTGTGGTGCAGCAGTCCTTTTCTGGGGTCACATAGTCCTGGGCCGGAATATTAACAGCACTGTGGCCTTGGGAATGGAGCTTATTTCTTGTGAGCATCAGTTACCTCTTTTGAAAAATGAGACTAATACCTGTCCTATATATAAGTATTTAGTAATATTAGTATTAGTTATTTTAAGTAATAGAGCATACAAAGTCTGAGCATTTTGCCTGGCACTATAATAGGTGCTCGTTACAGGAAAGGCTGCTAATTGCAATAATACCAGGTAAGAGTCACAATAGCTTTATGACGATAGAGTGATGATGATTTTAGATGCTCTGCTAAATTTGTGAACCACCAGACTAAGGAATCTGTCTACTGTATAGTATTTGTGATGCTTTGAAGTAGTATAAGCTATGGTTGAGGAGGAAGATGTTTGGGTTTTTATTTTCAGATTGTATGGTTAAATTGCTGTGAGTATAAAATGGTGGGTGTTTTTAGTCAACTTAGCATAAGAACATGTTTGCTTAAAATATGTCAGTAGATTATAGTCTATATGGCATAATAGGTAGGTTGTATTTATAAGCTCATCTTAATCTCTGTGGGACAACTTTGAATATTTGAGGCTTTAAAAATCTAAAATGTCATGCAACTTAAGAATTTTATTAGTAGTTGTAAAATATCAATGGCTGTCATAAACTGTTTTGCCCAATGCCGGGTTTGTTTGTTTGGGGTTTTTTTTTTTGGGGGGGGGAGCTATTTATGCCTAATAATATGTATCTGTTTTTAAAAGTAACTGAAAGTCAGATTTTTCTTCTTGTTTTTATTTTTTTCATTTGGGAGGTTTCTTGTATTTTATATTCAGGTTAACTGATAGAGTAATATTTTTGGACTCTGGAAAGAGGTCCTCAGATTTTAAAATAGATGATTGTAAACCTTTTTTGAATCCTAGAGTCCTGCGAGAATGTGAAAACACTAGTCTTTCCTCCAGAAACTTCACTTTCATACCACCAACTTGCATAGTATTTCAACAGAATCACACCTTCCTCTGAAGCCTATTCATGATCCTCCCTATGGAAGCCAATAAATACCGTAAATAATGACCCTTGCTACAGATACTAAATGACTGTTAATCCTATATTACTTGGGAGTGGAGGGGTCTGATAGGTTTCTACTACTGATGATATGTGTTTTATGGTCTTAAAAGTTTTAGAATTAGTCATTGATTTCTACTTACTGTTCAAACTCCCTGGTATGTTTAACTTGGGTCTATTTTTGACTTTAGGTTAAGCATAATTTTTTCTGGCTTCAATTTATGACTGTATTAACTTAGGTGGTTATAATAAAACATTTCTGCTGTAAGATTGTTTAATAACTTCTAATTCAGTCTTCACCATGAAAAGCATTTATATGAGCCCATGCTTGATAATGGCAACTGATGATCATATTTTAATATTATGTTAAAACATATGGTTTTTTGCCTTAATAGATTCGTTAGACTTACTGGGATCCGTTTTGATGTCCTTGTTGAAGTCTTATTTGACTATGTACTCAACTATCAAATAGAAAAAGGATTACATTTAAATAGTAGGATGCGTTACAAAAAGTTTATGAAATTGTGATGGCTCTTTAATAAAATGTAACTAAAAGTAGTTCTGAAAAAGCATTATCACTGTATTTAAAATAAAAGGGATATTTTTAACCTAACAAAAAGTGTAGTTCTATTTAGTGCAATTGTGTCTTCATGTTTGCACTGTCAACAAGAGACAGGGTAAGACAGAGTTTAAGCTTCATGTACCTGACATGATTTGTGAGATATCATTTGTGTAAACTGTCATCAAAATACCAGTGTACATGAAGTCATTTTTAGAAGACTCCATTTAAAATATATATTTTGATAATCAGTACTTTATTAAAGGAAGCTCATTAAAATACTGTGTATTTTCTGAGTGTAAAGAAATGAACCCTTAAAAAAGAGAAGGAGTTGCCTTTTGTTTTGAATTTTTACAGTTTTATATTGTGGAGTGCTCTCTCAATTACTGTATTTCAAATAACAAGCATTGTTTTTGGGAAAACACTGTTGGGAGAAAGTTAATCTTTGCATTCATATGCAACTTGTTGAATGTGCCAAGAATGCAAGGCCCTGACTACACCCAGGCCATTTCTCATGGTTTGCAGTGAAAAGCCTTAAGGGAAGAGATAGTGTCCTTTTCGGGACAAAGAGCAGGCCTGCTTATAGCTTGATATGAATCTCATGGATTCTCGAGTTCATTGTTCCTCTCTCCTGTAACACAACCTACTGTATGTGCCTTTTATATCATCCTGGCAGGACTTGGTCAAGGAGGAGATCTACCACAGATATGCTGAGGCTTGCTGCTCACTTTGTCTCTGATCCAGGAGTCTTGTGTCTTCTGCCCACATCCAAGAAACAGGAACAGGCTAACTTACTGGCTTGTAATTAAGTATCAGACCCAAGAGACACATTAGTCTGAAACAGTCTTAGTTTATGGAGTTGACTGTATATAATCAATCAAAATTCAAGGCAAAGAAATTTAACATATAGCAGAAATTTTTTCCTGACGATATAACCTTATATTTACAGGTTGTGAATGTCAATGTTATTTGGGCCTTTTAGAGATCAACAAAAGGAAGCAGTATAATAAGTTCCTATACAAACCATGAACATATGCTTATAGGACTGACAAATGAAATAAACAGTTGTCCAGATGTTGGGCAAATGAATGTTGTGGCTTGAAATACAGTTTCCATGACCAGAATTCTAGATGAATTGAAAAAAATTCTGAATTTGAAAAATCTTGGGACAGAAATTAAGATGATGTGCTTCGAATAAGATGAAATTTATTGAAGATGATAAAAAGAATTTAAATAAAAGTCATAAAATATACATAGGAAAAAAGTATTTCTAGATTATTTTATAGAATTTCTGAATTATATGTACTAATTATTATATAATAAAACATTATTTGTAGCTCTCATAGTTTCTATATAAGTGTGCCAAAAAAGGTCTTAATTTTTTCATTATAGAAATTGGAGATTTTATTTGCAGTAGCCTATTATTTAGTCAATGTGCCTCTAACCTTGGTCTCTGCCAGGTTAATTTACTCTTTTCCAATTTTTTTACTAGCTATCAAATCACTGGAGCCTCAGAAATGCTTCAAAACTTCCAGAACACATTGCTTCAGAATTTTAGCTTCAGATTTTTAGTGATGTTTCCCTCACATTTATTATTAGTTTCTTTTCTTGTTCTCATCCTTACACTGTTAAAGAGAAAAAGGCTTGTCTAGGTATATAAAGTTCAGAGTGTAGTGTAGTATTTATCACTGGATTATCAATTTTATCATACATATGCATGTATATATATGTATATATATCTGTATACACATGTGTACCTGACTTCAACATTTGGTTAGATTCTTCCAATGCAGTGATGTATTTTTTTGCAAGATCAGTCTTATTGAGTGGCTCAAATTTACCACTGTTTTTAAAAGAAAACCAAAATATATTTTTTCAGTCCCAGAATTTTAATGCTGCAATCTATATATTGAAGGGAATTAAGGGATATGTAAACTTTGGTCTACTTTTAATTTATTAGATGAATTTTTAATTTATATTTTGTACTATCAGTTTATTACCAAATATTTCTGAATGCCTACCATGAATTAGGCAAGATAGACCTGAGGATATAGTGATAAGCCAAAAAGTATTACAGTTTCTGCCCTCATGGCACTTGGTAGAAGAGCCAAACATTAAAAATCACACACATTAAAGTTAGAACTCTGGTAGTGCCATCAAGAAAAACTAAGGATATATCATGCTCCTGTCTTTAGGAACCTCATTTAAGGTTTAACAGATGTTCACTCTTCATTGAACTAAACTATAATTAACTGCTCTCTGGGTATAGTAAACTATTATTTGGGGCAAAATTAAGAATGACAGTGGGATTAATAGTGGTGTAAGTAATTTAAAAATCATATTTCATTGTCATTGGAAGGCAGTAAGACTCACATATATTCAGCTATATGTATGTGTTAAACATTTACGCACCATTTTTGCTTAGGACTGGCTCCATCATCCGCTGTTAACAGTACTACGTACACAAATTCGTGAACTAACCATTTGTGTGTAAGTGAAGTGATAGTTGCCTTTCACACTGAAAGAAGTGTGAAATATGGGAGAATTCTTATTAAAAGGAAGAGGATAAAAGGCATTCAAAGAGATAATAAAAATTCTATTTATGAATTAGAATATTTACTAATTTTCTAATTAGAATATTTACTAATTTTCTAGCACTAACTTTTCTTATTGTAGATTTAACTTTAATGGTTAAAATAGTTTCCACTATTCTCTGTGTTTTTAAAAGTAAATAAATAGAATTGTAAAGTCAGTTATTTAGAAAATCAGAATAATGGAGTGGGTTGCATTTCACCCTGTTGGCTAGGTCAGCTGTTGCCTGCAGATAACTCATTTTGCAGGTTCTAGGAATCAGTCTTAGAATAGATGTACAATATCCATTGTAGCAGGTTGAAACACATACATTTGTGGTTTAATCAGTTATCAAAATTAAAAAAAATTAATGTAGTGGTTTAATCATGACTTAGCTAATTTTGTGAAATATGTATGTTGCCAAGGAAAAATCTGAGGGAAAAAATGTAAGAAAATTAGTTCTAAAATATGGAATGATGATCCTTATGACCAAAATATTTTTACCATATTGGTTGTTGCTGTCTGCAGATAGCTAAGTCTTGATTGTTTAGTGACTAATTGTCCAGGTTTTTGAATTTCCCCTCTCCTATATTGTTTCCTTCTCATCACCATGATATGCTAGTAACTTTTTTAATTTAATATTTTTTTTGTTAGAGCAGCTTTAGGTTCATACCAAAATTGAGAGGAAGGTACAGAGGGTTCCCAGATACCTCCTGTTTCCACACATGCATTGCGTCCCCCATAGGAGTACCTCCATCAAAATGGCATGAGCCTACATTGACAATAATCACCCAAATTCCATAGTTTACATTAGGGTTTACTCTTGGTGTTGTATATTCTGTGGGTTTGGATAAATATATAATGACATATATCAATCATTACAGTATCATACTAAGTATTTTCACTGCCCTGAAAACCCTCTGTACCCTACCTATTCATCGTTGCCACTCCGCTAACTCCCAGCCACCATTGAACTTTTACTCTTTCCATAGTTTTGCCTTTTCCAGAATGTCATATAGTTGGAATAAGATAGTAGGTAGCCTTTTCAGAGTGGCTTTTCTCACTTAGTAACATGCATTTAAAGTTTCTCCATGTCTTCATAGCTTGGTAGCTCATTTCTTTTTAGTGCTGAGTAATAGTGCATTGTTTGAATGTACTAAGGTTTATTTATCCCTTCACCTACTGAAGGATATCTTGGTTGCTTCTAAGTTATGGCAATTAAGAATAAAGCTGCTATTCACACTCATTGCAGGTTTTAGTATGGACATAACTTTTCAGTTCTTATGGATAAATACCAGGGAGTGCAATTGCTGCATCATACAGGAAGAATGTGTTTTGTGAGAAAGTGCCATACTGTCTTCCAAAGTGGCTTTACCATTTTGCATTCTCACCAGCAGTGAATGAAGTTCCTGTCATTCCATGTTCTCACAAGCTTTTGGTGTTTGTGTTCTGGGTTTTGGCCATTCTAATGTATGTGTAATAGTGTCTTGTTCTGATTTGCTTTTTCCTGATAACATGATGTGTTGAGCATCTTGAGCTTGTTATCTGTATATTTCTTTGGTGAGGTAGCTGTTAATATTTTGGCCCTTTTTAAAAAAAATTCTTAAATTCAATTTAGTTAACATATAGTGTATTATTAATTTCAGGGATAGAATTTAGTGATTCATTTGTTGCACATAACACCCAGTGCTCATTACAACAAGTACCCTCCTTAATGCCCCTTGCCCAGTTACCCCATCCCCCAGGTACCCCCTTCCCCTCCAGTAACCCTCAGTTTGTTTCCTATAGCTAAGAGTCTCTTATGGTTTGCCTCCCTTTCTGTTTTTATCTCATTTTATATTTCTTCTCTTCCCGTATGTTCCATCTGTTTTGTTTCTTAAATTCCACATATGAATGAGATCATATAGTATTTGTCTTTCTCTGATTTATGTCACTTAGCATAATACTCTGTAGTTTCATGCATGTCATTGCAAATGGCAAGATTTCATTCTTTCGGATGGCTGAGGAATACTCCATTTGTGTGTGTGTGTGTGTGTGTGTGTGTGTGTGTGTGTGTATCACATCTTTATCCATTCATCTGTCAGTGGACACCTGGGCTCTTTTCATATTTTGGCTATTGTGGACATTGCTGCTATAAACATTGAGGTGCATGTGTCCCTTCGAATCACTATTTTTGTATCCTTTGGATAAATACCTAATAGTGCAATTGTGGGTTGTAGGGTAGTTCTATTTTTAACTTTTTGAGTAACCTCCGTACTGTTTTCCAGAGTGGCTGTACCAGTTTGCATTCCCACTAAGAGTGTAAGAGGGTTCCCCTTGTTCTGCATCCTTGCAGACATCTGTTGTTTCTCGAGTTGTTAATTTTAGCTATTCTGACCAGTGTGAGATGGTATCATTGTGGTTTTGATTTGTGTTTTCCTGGTGAGGAGTGTTGTTGAGCATTTTTTCATGCATCTGTTAGCCATTTGTGTGTCTTGGAGAAATGTCTGTTCATGTCTTCTGCCCATTTCTTGATTGGATTTTTTGTTTTTTGGGGTGTTGAGTTTAATAAGTTCTTTATATATTTTGGATACTGGATATCTGATAAAACATTTGCAAATATCTTCTTCCATTCCCTAGGTTGCCTTTTAGTTTTGTTGTTTCCTTTGCTGTGCAAAAGCTTTTTATCCTGATGAAGTCTCAGTAGTTCATTTTTTGCTTTTGTTTCCCTTGCCTCTGGAGATGTGTCTAGCAAGAAGTAGCTACAGAATTTTGGCCCATTTTTTAATCAGGTTGTTTGTTTTCTTACTGTTGAATTTTGAGAGTTCTTTGTATATTTTGGGTAACGGTCCTTTATCACATGTGTCTTTTGCAAATACTTTCTCCCACTTTCTGTTACGTCATCTCATTTTCTTGACATTGTCTTTCACAGAGCAGAAGTTTAAAATACTTTTTTAGCAGTTTTAAATTTTAATGAAGTCTAGCTTAATATTCATAGATCATGCCCAATGTTGTATCTAAAATGTCACTGCCATAACAAAGGTCATCTAGATTTTCTTCTATGTTATTTATATTATCTTCTAGGAGTTTTATAGTTTAGCATTTTACTTTAGGTCTGTGATCCATTTTGTGGGCACTGTGAGGTCTGTGTCTAGATTCATTTTGCATGTGAATGTCCAATATCCAGTATCATCATCATTTGTTGAAAACACTATCTGAGCTCCGTTGTACCGCCTTTGTTCCTTTGTTCAAGATTAGTTGACTATATTTAGTCTATTTCTGCGCACTCTATTCTCTTTTATCTGTTTTTTTTCCATAATACCAGACTTTCTTGATTACCGTAGCTTTATAGTAAATCTTGAATTTGGGTCATATTAGTACTCCAACTTTGTTCTTCCTTAATATTATGTTGGCTGTTCTAGGTCTTTTGCCTCTCATATAAACTTTAGAATCCGTTTGTCAGTATCCACAAAATAACTTGCTGGGGGTTTCATTGGGATATTACATTTAATCTATAGATCAAGTTGGGAAGAACTGACATCTTGACAGTGTTGAGTTTCCTTATCCATGAGCATTAGTAATTAGTAATTTTTACTTGAAGGTAGAGAGTTAAGCTGAAAGACTGATCAGTATTGCCATAGCAAAAGATTTGATCATACAGAAAGTTGAAACTGGAATGATGTGAGGCTTAAAAATTTTCTGTTAATTTTATGTATTTTCTTCTTTTCCCTCATCTTCATGGATGATTAAGATGTTCTTGTAGCATTATGTTAAAGAGCTAAAAGATTGTGTTTTTGGTGGGGGGAGAGAGAAAGGGAGAGAGAGAATCCAAGCAGGCTCCACACCCAACACGGAGTCTGATGCTCCCACAACCCCAACATCATGACTTGAGCTGAAATCAAGAGTCAGACGCTTAATGAACTGAGGCACCCAGGTGCCCCCAAAGATTGTGTTTTCTAGTCTCACTTTGGAAATTTTATTTAAACTGACAAATATTTTAAGTTTTAAAATTTCCTGAGTTTCTCCAAAGGGATAAAGCACTTAAAATAGTAGTTCATTGAGTTGGATGTGAACATTGTTAACACACTTTGGTTCCCAGGAAACACAAGTTGCGAATAGAATTTGATCTTTATGAACAGTGTCTCTTTCAACCTTTTATACTTCACGTAACTTGTTCGACTCATGTATATTAAATCATATTTTAGGATTGTCTACCCTTGGATCATATTTTTTCAGAAAATAAGGAACAGTTATGCTGTTTTATATGGTATCTGTCACCATTTTGTCCCAGATAAAACTCTTACTTTAAAAAAAAAAAATGATGAATTAATGATGTTAAGGAAATTAAACCTTCCTAGTGTCTAGATAGCCACTCTATTTATAAATTTCACAGTATACATATAGAATGATATATAATTAAAATATACAATAAATTTTTTTTACAGCTTTTACCCACCTATTGATGAACCAGCTATTGGAAATAAGAACATTGATCTGTCAGGACGACAGGAAAGAAAGCAAATCTTCAAAGGGAAAACGTTTGTATTTCTAAATGCCAAACAGGTAATCGTACGAGCTAAATTTTCCTAAAGAAAACGTAAACTAGGATAAATATTACTGTTATCAACAGTTGTTACTTTTTATTATTTTTTTTTGAGATTTTTGTATAGAAGTGTGAAGTGAAACTGTCTGGGCACCAGAACTTGCCTGGTATTCATGTATATGAGATATTTTTTTGACATATGTTAATTGGCCAATTAATTAAGTTTATATGAATATTTAAGTGAGGAGGTGGGGACAGAAAACTGATTTAAGTCCTTACTTGGTCAGTTAGTAAACAGCTGTTGAATGTCTTTTGTGTGCCGAAATGGGGATCAGAGAGTTTATGTTGTAGGTGGAAAATTCAAGCAAGCCCACAGTTAGAGCACTGTGAATTAAGTATGACAAGGAAGTGCAAAGAATATAACAATTCCAGGGCTGCAAAGATACCTGGTGAACTGGGGATTTTCTGAGTGGAAGCTTGGATTGTCTTCTCAAAAAGTAGAACCAATTCTATTTCAATTCTACTTTTATTTTACTTCCTTACTATAAATGAATGGATAAAGAAGATGTAGTATATATACAATGGAATATTACTCAGCCATAAAGAATAATGAAATCTTGCCATTTGCGGTGACATGGATGGAGCTGGAGTATAATGCTAAGCTAAATAAGTCAGAGAAAGACAAATAACATGATTTCATTCATGTGTGGAATTTAAGAAACAAAACAAATGAGCAAATAGAAGAAAAAGAGAGGCAAACTAAGGAACAGATTCTTAATGTAAAGAACAAACTGAAGGTTACCAGGGGGGAAGAGGTGGGGGGATGGGTGAAATAGGTGATGGGGACTAAGGGGTGTACTTGTGATGATCACTGGGTAAACGGAAGTGTTGAATTACTATATTGTGCACCTGAAACTAATATAACACTGTTAACTATACTGGAATTAAAATAAATTTGAAAGAACATATTCAAGGAACTGAATGTGGCTATTTCATTATGTTTTTTCTATTTTTATTTTTAGCATAAAAAGTTAAGTTCGGCAATTGTTTTTGGAGGAGGAGATGCTAGGTTGATAACAGAAGAAAATGAAGAAGAAGATAGTTTCTTTTCAGCTCCTGGAATTAGTGTTGTTGATGTAGGAATAACAAATTCACAGACTCTAATTCCTGACTCTCAGAAAAAATGGATTCACTCAATCATGGATAAGCTCCAAAGGTACAGAATTATCTTTATGAGTAAAAAAAATAAATAAGAAAGAAAGGCAATTTTATCTGTAACTTTTTTATTGTACCAAATTAACAGTGTAAAAGGATATATAAGAATTACATTTTATTGTGTAAACATTGCTACTGAGATCATTTTTGTACGTTTCCTGGTGGTACTTCTGCAAGATTTTCTTTGGAGAAAATCTACCTAAGGTTTAGAACTGCTGGGTCGTAAGTTATGTGAATACTCAACCTCTGGAGGTAGTATCAAACTGTTTTCCACTTTATACTCCCACCCACAGTATGTAAGAGATAAGTAGATGCACATTGTTTTCAACACTTGGTATTGTTAGACTTCACCGTATTTGCTAATTGAATGGATATATAATCATATCCCGTGATTTTTGTTTCTCTTTTTCTTATCACCAGTGATGCTTAACATTTCTACCGTTATTTATTGGACATCTGTTTTTCCCTGTTCTGAAATATCTGCTCATGTCTTTTACACAGTTTTCTAATTGTATTTTTTATACGATATCCCAGTTTTTGTGTGAGTGTTTTAGTTCTGTGCAATTTTAATCACTTGTCAGTACATATGTTCACCTTAGTCAAGGTACAGAACAGTTCCATCACAAGGATCCCTCCTGTTTTTCTTTTATAACCACACCCACTTCCCTCCTTCCCTCCCCACCTCCTAATCCATGTCCCCAAATCCTGGAGAACCACTAATTTATTCTCCATTTCTAAAATTCTGTCTTTCAAAAAGGTGTTGTATAAATGTAATCATAGCATATACACTTTAGGACTGGTTTTCTCATTCAGTACAATTTCTTGGAGATCCCTCTAAGTTATGTGTATCAGTCGTTCATCTTTTTTCATTGCTGAGTAGTATTGTGTGTATATATGTGTATACTACAGTTTTTGAGTCATTCTTCCATTTTTCCAGTTTTTGTTAAAAATAACACCTCTATAAACATGCATGTACAAGTTTCTTTGTCAGTGTAAGTTTTTATTTCCTTGGGATAAATGCCCAAGAATGCAATTCCTGGATCATATGGTAATTGTATATTTATGTATTCTTTTTTATTTGTAGAGGTTATTTCTTTTTCTCGATACTAATCCTTCTTTCACTTGTATACATTTCAAAATCTTTTACCACTTCATAATTAATGTTTTACCATGTGATACATGAAAGTCCTTAATTTTAATATACTAAAAATTAACAACCTCTTTCTTTCTTATTTGGTGCTTTTTGTATTTTAAGAAATCTTTTTTCTATTCATAGATCAAAAAGATATTCACCTATATTTTTTACTAATTTGTTGCTAGTGTTTTGATACTTTGTTGTTGAAATTTGCTTTTAATCTATTTGGAATTGATTCTGCTTTATATCAAAGTCCTATACATGCATAGGAATGTTTTTGGCTTTTCTCTCTTCCATTGGTCAATATGTCTTTGTACCAACACCGCATTTAACACATTGTCTTAATTACTGTGACTTCAAGTAAGTCCTCATATCTGGTATTGCAAATGTTTCTGCTGTTCTTTAGAAGCATGCTGTCCATTCTTGGCTCTTTATTTTTCCATATACATTTTAGAATTATCTTTTCAAAAACCCTGTTGGGTTTTGATTAGGAATTCCATTGAACTCACAAATCAATTTGGTGAGAATTAACAGTAAAGATCTTGAGTACCTTTTATTAGATGTATTCCTAGGTATTACATATTCTGTGGTAGATATATGTCTGGTAGGTAGAATATAAATAGATAATATTATCTCTGTAATTAATTTTCTAGTTGTTTATTGCTGGTATATATAAATTCAGTAGACATTTAGATATTAATCTTATATCCTGCCACCTTGTTAGACTCCCCTTTTATTTCTAATGTATCTATAGCCTTTTTTAAATAAAATGATATCATATTATCTATAAATAATAATGTTTCTATCCTGTTTTTTTAATCCTTATACTTTTGATACTTCTCTTTTTTCTCTCTTTCTGTTTTGTACCTACTGGTACTTCTAGAGCAGTGTTGTGTAGAGGTAGTATTAGTAGCCACATTTATCTCACTATTGACTTTAAAAGGATGTGTTTCCCCATTTAGGATGTTTTCCCATTTAGGATAATGTAATTATTTGTATTTGTATAACATTATTATTATTTATATATTTAAAATGTTTTTATTTTATGGAGCCAGTCTTTCTAACTAATTTACATAATGTAGTTACAGTTTCAAAAAAGTAAGATAATAAAACACCAATATTGAATTGCCTGAATTCAATAGGTATATGTGATCACTTGATCGTAATACTTTAAAAATATATTTTCATGTAGTACTATCATAATTGCACATATAGTAGAGTTCTGTTACATTAACCTAGGACATACAAAAAGCAAATGTTAAGCATTTGAAAAATACCTTTTAAACTACTACAACCACTTAAAACATCTTTGTAATAAATATTAAAAGGAGTTTTGTAGTTCTTAAAGTCTGAGATATAGTTTTATATAGCAGTGTTACTAAATTGTCTTTGTTTCATTCACATAGTAGACAACAGAAGGTAGGTTCACTCTAAGATTCCTTTAAGAAGATTCCTTAATACATGTAAATTTGGTAAAAATGACTTTATTTACTAAACTTAAAATTACAAAACATGTATAGATACAGCTTACGATATTTCTTTGTTCTTTTCTCCCTCCTTCCCTTTCTCCCCTCTTCTGTCTCTCTTTTAAGTTTTATCTTTGGATCCTAGTAATAGATGTGCTTATAAAAATTGCTTCATCTGGTATTACTGTTTTCTTATTATTCTGAAAATTATAGAATTTCAGAAATGGAAGGCTCTATCTCCTTTATGCTAGGCCTTTTTTTTTTTTTTTTATAGATGAGATGGCTGAATTGCTAAAGGTGGTGGGCTTGCCCAGTAGAACATTGCCCCAGTTGATTAGGCCAGTACTCCGTGTGTTTGAAGTTCTCTCCATACCATGAAATTGTCTTCTCTCTTTGGGGAAGGAATAAAAAGATTCCACTTGGCATCACGTTAATAGAAGTTGTTAGTTTTAATATATTGTCATGCTTAAAGTATTTTATTCTTATAGGCAGGGGCTTAGACCTATTCCTGAAGCAGAAATTGGATTGGCGGTCATTTTCATGACTACAGAGACTTACTGTGATCCTCAGGGCCAGCCCAATACAGGTAATTAAAGCATTATTTTATTGATTCTTTAACAACTTTATTTGTAACTTGGTGATGCAGGCTGTGTGCACATTACTCTGTATTTGTGAGGGATGACCATTTCACCATCTTTTAAAACTCATCTGTTTACCATTTCATTTATTTATTTGCTAAATACTTGTGGCTGCCATGTAGTACAGGGCACTGTTTCTAAAGAAGTGGTGAATAAAGTACAACTATGTTACTGTGAACTTTATATGCTAAAGGTCAGGCTTCAAACAGTTAACAAGCAAACAGACATATCTGATAAGTTCAGTTAAATCCAAGCACCAAGATAAAGCTAAAACAAGACCTGAAATTCTCCCTGTGGAGCTTCTGCTCAAGATGTGTTCTTCCTGTTCTCACAGCCACTGCCCCACTTGAACCTTCCATTGTCTTCCTTTCCTTAGGGCTGTTATGATTGTGCCCAGTAATGGTCCTGCCTCCATACTCATCTCTACAGTTAACATTTCACTTTGCCAGTAGAATCATCTTTTCTTAAAACCTTTTACTAGCTCATTATTTATAAAATAAAACCCTAAGCCCTTCGTCTAGAGTTCTGAGCCCTCAACAGTTTAGCCTTTCTCCTCCCATCCTCATTTTTTTAAAAAATATATCTCCCTACATTTTATATGTGCCATATTATTTAGAGTTTCCACACTCCTTGATCTTGCTCATCATGGTCCCTGTTCTAGAATGCCAACAGTGCTCTTCAAAATTTAACTCACTTGGCAGATGCTCACCTCCTTCATGAAGTTTTTCTAAGTTGTTTTCTCTCCCATAACTCTCCTCCAAGTCAGAATTGTTCTATTTCTATACCCCAATAACTTTTTTTTGCATTCTAGCTAGACTTTCTTCCTACTTTGAAATATAACCAGTTGTTTCCATGCCTTTTCAGCCACTAAATTGGTTATAAGCTGTAATTCATTTTGGATTCCCTGACAGCACCAAGCATAGTACTTGTTTATACTAGGTATGAATATTTGCTTAATTGAACTAAATTATTGGCACACAGGATTATCTTTGCCAGTGTGGAGCAACAAAGTTTTATCATCCACTGTTGGAAATGTGTTCATGGCCAAAAGGGCCTTAGAGATCATCTAATCTGTCTTTCTATTAAAAGGTAAGCGAGCTCGTAAGGTTGAGAACAGTTAAGATTCCATAAATAATTCATGGCCAAGCCAATCCTAAAATTTGGGTTTTCTGAACACTTAGACCAGTACCTTTTCTGTTGTTTCACTTCATTTAGAAACAGAGTCATAAGGAGTAAAAATCAACATTTTAATTAGTAGTATTACTTCTTGCACATACTCATAGGTGGGTCTGTGTAGACTCCAGGTCCTAGACATCTGACATACAAACAATTTTAGAATACAACCCGTTGGTAGGGAATAGAATAAATGCATGTGTCTCTCCCTCCTGTTCTCCCCTCCTTATTTTCTTCCATCCATGTTTGTTTTTTTGTGAATGAATTCAGCAAGGATTTATTGAACATCTGTTACATACCTGTAATTATTCTAAATACTTGGAATAAAGAGGTGAGCAAATCAAAGCCCTGCCCCTGTAGTGTTTTTAGCAAGGGGAATATTGTAAATCTTTTGTTCACAAACATCCCTTATTCTGTGTCATTAGATTCAACTTACAGTTTCTTTTAGTGATAATATAAACATTTATAATTACTGTTTTTTACAAACCTCTATGCAAGCTGAAATGAATTCTAGGGATATATGTTTTTAAGGAAATGACAGTGAACTTCTAAGAGGGTCATACATGGAAAGTGGCAGAATTTGGAATTAGTAATAAACATTTACTAAGCACATCCTATGTCATGACCTAACAAGTGATGATTTAGCTTAGATGTGAACTTTTTAAAAATTTTCAGTTAATGACTTAATTCCATTAACTTATTTATGTATCTGTCATGTCCCAAACATTGCTCAGGGACTGGAGATTTAGAAATGAACAAGAACCAGTTCCTGTTCTCAAGGAGATTTCAAGTCTAATAAGGGAAAGTAACAAGTAAGCAAGTGTAGTACAAAGTGATGATGACAATAACAGCTAATACTTGCATTGTACTTATTGTGTTCCAAGCATTTTTCTAAGTGCTATCCATGTATCAGTTCATTTTGTCCTCAAAACAAAATGGTCCTGATTTAATGGATGAGGAAACTAAGGCATAGAGAGGTTAGATAACTTAAGGCATATAGCTAATGACAGGTGTGTTGAAAGTTAGCATAGTGATGTAAAGGGTGGTATGAAAGCAGAAATGAAGGATACCTAACTCAGTGTGGGGTGGGAGGTTCAAGCAAAGTATGCCAGAGAGTGACACTTGAATTAAGTTGTTATTCTAGTAAATTAGAAGATGAAGTAATCATTAGGTTTTCTGGAGTGGCCACAGAATTTATGCCTAAAACTGTTTATGTCTTCTTTTCAAATAGTATGCCTTCAGAAACTGAAACTCACATTAATTTTGATTTGTGTCAGCAGTAGAGTTGATACTCTTTCTGTGGGGAAGAAATGCAATTTTTTTGTCTCCTGACTTAAACCATAATTTGAATTATAACTTAAGTTGATTTTATTTTTATTTAAGTTGTAATACTTCACAAAGGATATGATGTAGCTTTAAAATGATTTGATTTAGATGAGCCCATTACAGATGCCAAGAGGCTGCTTTTAGGCTGTTTCATTAAACATTTATTGGTTCCACTGAGTGAAGATAACTGTGTTCTATGTTGCCTACTTAATTCCCTCAGCATGGCACAGTCTACCCATTTTAAGTGGCAAAATGTCCATCTTGTGTCTAACAGTTATGATTCTTCCTTTCACTTGTGTGATTTACAGCACTGAAGATGACTCCAGGGCCAGGCCTTTCCCAAGGCTTGTCAGTCAGTGAAAAGCTAATGCCAAGTGCCCCAGTGAATACCACGACATACGTAGCTGACACGGAATCAGAGCAAGCAGATACATGGTAAAGCTTCATTGTTAACAAACTTGTTATTTTATCAATAAATTAATAGTATATTCAAGAAGTAAAGTCAGTGTCTTTATCAAATCAGCTCTTAGGAGATAAAGCATGGGAGAATGAGATGCCAGGGAAAATAATATATTAGATCAAGGATTAGTAAACTTTCTATAAAAGACCAGAGAGTCAATACTTTTGGCTTTGTGAGTCATTGATCTGTGTCACAGCTGCTCAACTTCGCCATTGTAGAATGAAAGCAGCCATAATGTGCTGTCATGAATGTAAATGAATGTGTGTGGCTGTGTTCCAATAAAACTTAATTTATGAAAATAAGTGGCAAGCCAGATTTGGCCTGTAAGCCGTTGTTTGCTAACCCCTGTCTTATGGTAAAGTTTTTTTGTTGTTCCTTACAAATGTGCATGGAAGACTGTAAAGAATTACACTACTTTATTTGTGACTGTTGAAACAAGTTTGGAATAAATTTGTACTACGATGTTGCCTTTATCTGAATATTACTTTAACTTTGGAGCAATACTTTGTGTCTACCTGGCTATCTTAATAATTAATATTTGCTCATAAAGATAGTTTTCTAGTGGTTTTCTATTTGAAGAGGTTTTTTGTTCTTTGGGGAGTTTTTTTTTAAGCAAGCAGAGGTCACTTGTATTCTGTGGTATTTTTCATTTAAGAGAGTGTATTATATTTTAAATACATAGTGAACTATTCATACTGAAAAATACTTGTGATATCACTATATTAGATCATATTTAAATTTTTAATACATCTTTTTTTATATTGAGTCCAGATGTAAGTTTTTAAAGAGAAACTATTATTTTGAAAGTCACGTATATGACCACTTCACTTGTTTTTTTGTGAAATAAGAATATTAAAGGCAGTTTATGTAACCATACATTGTGGAACCGTGTGTGTGTATGCGTGTGTGTTTTAAATATTTTTCTGGTAGTATAGAGTTATATTCTACTCTAGGGACTGCCATCTGGCTTAAATGTAACCATATCAATTCATCTATATTCCTGCCATCTGGCTGGAATATAACCATATCAATTCATCTGAATCTAAATTCACCTCATTTAGATCTAAATGGGATCTAAATATCTCATTATGTATGATGCTGGAGTTATAGATTGTTCTTTTTCTGATTTTCCTTTTTTTATTTTTTGCGTGAAAATAATTATAAAATTTTAAACAAAGAAAAAATTATCTAAGATTATCACCTAGTTTAATTTATAATAGAATACTAGGTTGATACTCAGTGTGTGTATGACAGTTTTTTATAGTAGAGTATGCTGGACGTTGTGTGCTATAGGGAATGAAGACGAGAATTTTATCATTTGTCGTTAGGGAGCGTTGATCAAAAAGGAGCAAGTTTTTTTGGGATAGTGAGATATATTCCCTTAATTATTGTCTAAAGATAATTATGTTCTAAAGCTGTATCACATGAGTACTATTTAGAGGACTTTTTTTCTAGATAAAAATTGCTATAAATTTTATTGTTTACATTGCATTCTTTTCTTTTGTTGCAGTATGGATTTGAGTGAAAGACCTAAAGAAATCAAAATCTCCAGAGTGGAACAAAAATTCAGAATGCCCTCACAAGGAATATCCACTGTGAGGGAACCCCCCAAAATAATCTCTAATGATAACAGTGCAGTATCAAATACTCTGGAAAGGCTGAAAATCCCAACCTACCAGCTTTCACCAACTAAATTCTCAGGTGTAAATAAAAGTGGAGGTCAGCCTTCTCAGCAGCTGCAGACCAACTCCATCAAAAACTACTTTCAGCCTTCTACCAAGAAAAGGTATGTTTGTAAATAATACTTCTCTGTGTCTCTGAAAAATATTAAGAGAATGGCATCTAGCCTGTTGCGCTGGACTATGCTTCTGTAGAAAACTGACCCTTTGACCTCATTCCCTCTCAGAAATGTCCCATGTCTGCTTCTTCACTAAGGTCTTTTAATAGATAGATTCTCCCTCACCCCTTTTTTCTTGTGTACCTTAAGCTTATCTGTTGTTTCACTTTGCTGTACTCCTTTTGAAGAAGAGCTTCCCACGCCTCAGTTCTTTGAACTTCTCTCACTTCCTCTAGGACCATGCTCCCTCAATTATTCTGTCATTTTCTAGCACCTTTTTTTTTTTAAGATTTTATTTATTTATTTGACAGAGAGCGAGACAGCCAGTGAGAGAGGGAACACAAGCAGGGGGAGTGGGAGAGGAAGAAGCAGGCTTCCAGCGAAGCATGGAGCCCGATGCAGGGCTCAATCCCAGGATTCTGGGATCATGCCCTGAACCGAAGGCAGATGCTTAACAACTGAGCCACCCAGGCGCCCCATTTTCTAGCACTATTAATTATTCTAGGTCGTTCACTATTCAAAAGCTCTATCTCATTTTTGTATTTTAAAACTTTCCCTTGACTTGGTTCTTTCCTCTAGCTACTGCCTCTTGTTTTTCACAGTAATTATTAAACTTCTTAGAAAAGGAGGTTATTGTTATTGCTCCCATTTCTTAACCAGCAATATTGCATCTTGATGTGATGTCCTTGAAAGTAACCACTGGCACAGTTGCCAACTCTAGTGGCCTTTTGGTGCTATTCAACTCTTGAACCTTTCTCTTCTGTATAGTGTCTTGGTTTTTGTCGTAGTTGGCCTCTCCTGGTTGTTTTGTCTGTCTGACTTTCCCCTTTGCCCCCTTTGGGGACTTCTTTCCCTTTTTCTAACACTACTTTTTATATGCCGTATACTGTACCTTCAGAGTTTCATAACTTTATTACAAATGATCAATATATGTGGCCCTAACTTATCCCTTAAGCTTCACTTCTACTTTTCTACAGGAATTTTCTGCTGTTTTCCCAAATAATAGGCATAAACCTTTTCCCCTCTGTCATCGAATACATATTTTTTTATTAAGAGTTCATTTTGTCAAAATTTTTGACTCTTTCTCTTTTGCCTCCCCCAAACAGTAGTATGATTCTTATTTTCATTGTTTTATAAATTCCTCCCTTTTCATCTGTTTGTATTGCCCACCCTCTGACTCAAACTCTGACCACCTGAATTATTAGAAAAACCTCTTGATCAGTCTGTCTAGTACCCTGATAGTAGGTTAGTATTACTAAAATATCACCTTGACTATTCCAATTTACCATGAATTCAGTAAACTTCTGGGAAGCAGAGATCCACATTTTTATGTTCTCTTTGAACCTTAGTACAATTTAAATGAATAAAGTACTTACTCAGTACTTAATGAGTGAAACAATATTGTACAGAAAACTCTTAGTCATATATTCACGTATTACTTGCAGTATATAGTCTGTACTGTATTCCAGATTTAGCCACTCTGACTTATTATCTTGAATCTAGCTCTCATTAACCCATCAGATTTTATTCCCAAGGTAATTTTTCCCTGCCTACAAGTTCCCTACATTGTAAAGTAAGCTATTGCTTCCTGGCAACAAGTGCTTTGTATTTTTATATCTTTCTACCTTCTCCTCTACATTGATTTATCCTACTCTGCCTTAGCAGAGAAGATAGACCTCTCCCTATTGTTTTAGCCATTGGTTTGATAGTCCTATGAAAACATTAGTGTCCATATGAATTATGCCTTTTTTCTGATGTCCAATTTTTTTTATTTCCAGTGATATTAATAAAATTAAAAATATTGTGAATTAAGTGGGGGGAGTGAATATTGCCAAACCAAAAAATTGCTTACCTGTGTTCATTTTGTTTTGCTTTCTTTTCTCCTTATTTAAATCTAAGGGAAAGAGATGAAGAAAATCAAGAAATTTCTTCACCCAAATCAGCAAGAATAGAAATGTCTTGTTCTCTTTTAGAGCAAACACAACCTTCTACACCCTCAGTATGGAAAAATAAGGAGCAGCATCTATCTCAGAATAAGCCTGTGGAAAAGAAACCAGATAATTTACTTACAGATAGAGATTTAAAATCCACTGTGAAAAATTTTGTCAGTAAATCTCTTTCTACAGAAAAACTAAGATCAGAAAAAAGAAAAGAAATTGATGATTTAGCCATAGAAGATGAAGTATTAGATCAGTTATTCAAGGACACAAAACCAGAGTTAGAAATTGGAATGAGAGTTCAAAAACAAGAGGAAGATGTCAATATTAGAAAAAGGCCAAGATTGGGTATAGAAACAAATGGCACTTCTGATGATGAAGTAATATCAGAAAGTAACAGAATATCTGTAAGTAACATTTTTTAATGAGAAGTACTACAAATAGAAACTTAAAATGTTAAAAAGAAATTTGTGACGGTATAAGTATTCACTCTGTTTCCTTGAGAAAAAAGTATCTTCAACACCCAGTATTAAGTACAAGAATTTGTTAGTTGATAAGGTAAACATTAAAAATACGGTTTTTCTTTGGTAGTATATAATAAATGACAACAAATAAAACTGTTATTCATGATTGTTTTAATAGATTTGCAGACTATACTATTACTATACTACTATATCAAACCTTTGGCCTTGATGGTAAGTATAGGAGATGCCTTAATAGAGGAAACAGACACAGAAAAATGAAGAAAGTTGGTGAAACAAACTACTAAGTAAATTTTTAGCATAAAATAGGTGTAACATTACTAGAATTTTTATTTTCATTTTGATCTTTAATATCCTATTTTCCTGAATGTTGATAATTTGTCTTACCACTTCAGATTATTTCCTATTTTATGTGTAAGTAAGCCTACCATCTGTAAATAGTTAGGTCATTAGGTGGGAGCACTGACCACATGAAGTTAAAAGGTAATATTCTGATCTTTTATATAGGTCCATTAGCTCCACTCTCATTCATGGTTGTGGTCATCCCCTCCTATAAATGACTACTGTGTAAGGACAGGACTAAGGAAAAGGGTAAGAATTAAGTGATTGGAAGGTACAGTGATTCAGTAGGTATTTGTTGAGAACCTAGTGAATATCAAGCACTATAAAATCTATAACTACTGTTGAAAAAACAAAGAATATGTCCTGTTTAGCCAAAATAGTGGCATCTTCATATGAAGCAGAGAATCCTCATTGTTTCTTTTTTTTTTTTTTATAATAATATGTTTTTATTATGTTATGTTAGTCACCATACAGTACATCCCTGGTTTTTGATGTAAAGTTCGATGATTCATTAGTTTGTGTATAACACCCAGTGCACCATGCAATACGTGCCCTCCTTACTACCCATCACCAGCCTATCCCATTCCCCCACCTCCCTCCCCCCTGAAGCCCTCAGTTTGTTTCTGTCCATAGCTCTCATGCTTCATTCCCCCTTCTGATTACCCCCCCTTTCTTTATCCCTTTCTTCTCTTACCGATCTTCCTAGTTCTTATGTTCCATAGATGAGAGAAACCATATGATAATTGTCTTTCTCTGCTTATTTCACTTAGCATTATCTCCTCCGGTGCTGTCCATGTTGCAGCAAATGTTGAGAAATCATTCTTTTTGATAGCTGAGTAATATTCCATTGTATATATGGACCACATCTTCTTAATCCAGAGATGCCCTTCTCATCTGTTGAAGGGCATCTCGGCTCCTTCCACGATTTAGCTATTGTGGACAATGCTGCTGTGAACATTGGGGTGCATATGGCCCTTCTCTTCACTACGTCTGTAGAAGAAGACACAGAAAGATGGAAAAATATTCTATGCTCATGGATCGGAAGAATTAACATAGTTAAAATGTCCATGCTACCCAGAGCAATCTACACTTTCAATGCTATCCTGATAAAAATACCAATGGCCTTTTTCAAAGAACTGGAGAATCCTCATTATTTCTTTTGAGTGACTCCTAAATGCCCTTCGGTGGACCAGCTGTGTCAGAATCAGCTGGTGAGCTTTTTTAAAAATATGAATACCCAGACCAAAACCCCAGAAGGTCCTGATGTAATACATCCAGTTTTTTTTTTCCAGAAAAAGTTTCCTCGTTTTATGAGTTAAGAATTCCTTTTGCTGTCTTTAAAAAATTCTAAAATCTGGCTTAAAGAAGATAGGGTTATTTTGTTCCTATAAAAGAAGCCCAGAAGTAGTAACTGAAGCTGCTTGGAAGTTTCATGGTATTAATTTCTTAGGTGTCTGTTTTTCTCTCTACAAGGTGACACCTCTAGCCATCATGTCAGCTTTACAGGGAGGAAAACAGGGTGGAGAGGGGATAGGGTAAAGGCCTTTCCACTTGAATTCGTCCTCACTTTGTAAGGAACTCTCTCAGAAATCCCACTTTATAACTCTGGTCATTGGCCAGAATTTAGTCCTGGACTGCACCACTCTGCATCCCTCACCTTCACTCTTCAAGAGAGTATGGGAAGTGTTTTAAGCTTGGCACATTGCTGTCCCTAACAAACTAAGCATTAGATAAGTAAGGAAGAAAGAGTGGATATTTAGATATCTTCTAGTCAAGTTGAGAACTTCAGAGAAAGAGGGATTCTTTATTATCAAAGATTAGCCAGCACTTCACAGAAGAGAGAAATTGAACTGGGTGGGTTTATATATCCTGTAAGTTACCATCCTATAAGTTTAGGAATTTCCACTGTAGTGGAAGTTAAGTAAGTTTAATGTGGTATTTGGTGAAATCCAAGGGTTGATTTCCTAACTACGTTTAATAAATTTACATCTCTTTATAAAGTTATGTTTACTACTATTACAACTTTACATTGTTACTTTAGCTCCAGACTATTCCAAAATCTGTGTTGAGACCACTTAGTATTATAAGCATTTAATCTTTAGAAAGTTAGACTCTATATTATTTTACTTACACCTTTGGAAATGCATTTCCCTTGCCATGTCCTTCCCCCTGTATTTATTTCTGTTTTTTCCTGACATGTTCTTCGTTTCTCTCTCTAGTCTTCTTGTCCTATTATCTGCTTCAATTTTTAATAGCCTTTTTTTTTCCCCCTTCAATTCTTTCCCAGATTGGTCCTCTGCTCACAGTATCTGCAGCTCTTTCTGGAAATGGTTGTGATTTTAATAACAGACCTCTTTGGTCCCTCCTATATGACTGCTAATTAATCTTCCTGAATACTATACATTGACTGTACATTCTCCCAGGGCTCATGGTCACCCAAGCATTTGGGCATTAGATACCAGAGTGGAAGAGCCAGGAAGTGAGTGTTATGCACCAGTAATTCAGGAACCATTAAACAGTCTTTTGTGGATCTAAAAAGACCTTTCATTTAATAGCCAAGGTTTACATGCTATGTAATGATATCAGGGAATACAGTCATTTTATTTTGCTTTGTGGTTCTGTAGCATAATTTCCTTTGTCTTTATTTTACTGATTTAGAATTCATAACATTCTAAATAAAAATAGTGTAAAATAAATACATTGTAGAAGACTTTTGGAGAGTGTATAGTGATTTGATTGTGATGCATTTTGGGTATACTAAAAGTTAAATCACTGTGTTCTAGCACTATACATTTTTAGTAAGAACCTGTTACAAAAGTGTTTTTGCTTTCAGTGTAAGATAATTTTTGACGATTTTGTATTTTGAGATAATTGTTGATTCACATGCAGTTGTGAGAAATTATATAGAGAGATCCAATATACCTTTCATCCTGTTTCCCTAATTGTATCATCTTGTGTAACTGCAGTATAGTATCACAGCCAGGAAATTGACTTCGATGAAATTCATCAGTCTTACTCAAACAATGGGAGATTATTTTTAATTCTTTCATTTTTATAAATTTGTTGGAAAGTCCTTGTAGATGTTCATGGATTAAAGGAATTGCACTTAATTTTTCTAGCTATGTAAGTGATTATTGGAAAAAATTTCTCAATCCTTTCATTTAAAAAACTTTTTGCAATTTTAAGGCAAAGATGTGATACTTCTCTTTAACATTGGATTCCTTATGTATATTTCAGAAAAGTAATTTCTAAAATATGTTGATGGTAGAACTATACTTTTTCTATTTTGGGATTTAAATACAGATTCTAGCACATCTGTAAGATTTTTTTCTTTTTTTTAAAAGATTTATTTATTTTAGAGAGTGGGGGCTAGGAAGCAGAGGGAGAGGGAGAGAAAGAACCGTAAGCAGGCTCCCTGTTGAGCATGGCACCCATCCTGAGGCTTGAACTCAGGACCTGAGGTCCTGACCTGAGCTGAAACCAAGAGTTGGACACTTAACTGACTGTGCCACCCAGGCGCCCCTGTAAGATTTTCTGTAAGCTGAAATACAAAGCTGTTGGCTAGACTCCTGCTAGGCGTTTATCCTCGTGTGTGTGTGTGTGTGTGTGTGTGTGTGTGTGTGTGTATAAAAATAAAAATATATGAGAGCTGTGCCTCAGTCTTGGCCTTAAAATTTCCCAGTCTCCATAAAATGCAAACATGACTCATCATCTTTGTTTACATTCCTTTTCTTAAATGCACCCACTATCTACAGAGCATCTTTTCTTCACCTCATTCCACCCTCCTATTCTAAATTAAGGTTTCCTCCTTTATCTCTTAACTGTAGCGTCTTCCAAAGTCTAGTAGTAATACCTACCACTTACTGGATACCATCATTCTGTTTACAGCAACCCTGCAGTGAAGCAGCAGTACTATATGTATTGAACTGATTAGGAAATTGGCAGTAAGAGGTATTAAGTAATTGGCAGTGTCGCGTAGCTGGGTTTTGAACTAGGGCGAAAATACAGGGCTACTCTGCTCTTTAGGCTGTTCCTTTTGTCAGCTTTCTCAGAATGTCATATATTCAGTTATTCTATGCAGTGGGCATGCTGACATGAGAGGATAAGTTTGATAGGGCTTTAAGAGGTAGAATCTTCAGGACTTGGTGATTGACTCAGCATGAGAAATGAAGAGAGAGGAAAGAGTATAGGATAATTCCCAAGCTTAGAGTCTGAGGGCCTGGGTAGGTTGTAGTATGATTCTCTGAGATAGGAAATAACGTGTTCAAGAGGATGAGCAAATTTGAGGGAGTAGGGCATGATGGGGTCAAGGTGTGGGAGAGTAAACTGTTCTGTGAAAACTTCAGTGGATGATGTATACGAAAGTAGTGAAAGGGCAAATGGTAGGCTTGGAGTATAAATTTTTACTCTTACTATTGATAAATGAAGACATTAATTCTCTTTAGTCTGTAGGGAAACAAAGTATGTACGTTTGTTTTCTGCCCCTTCTTTCCAATTTTCTTACTATAATTTTTCTGAATTTTTATTACTGAATCATTGGAAATTTGTTGTAAAACAATATGCTCACCTATTGTATCCCAAGGGATTATAGTTTTTACTGAAAGTATCAGAAAGCCATCTATGTAATATGCTTTTATCGGGAACTTGGTCTGGAGATATGAATATGAGGGGTAGTATGACTATGCAAAGCAGTTTCCATTTTATTGCAGACAAATATCTTGAGAAGTTAAAGTAGCCCTATTTCCTTTTTCCTGGATTAAGGGTGATTCAAAATTAAATGCTGGAATCCTTGAAAAATGTTTTTATTTTAGACTGTAAAAGTAATACATAATTGTGTAGAAATATAGAAAATAGAAACACAGCAATTGCTGATAATCCTACCGTAATCTGGATAACCATAGTTGATATTTTGGTATTTTCTTTTTTAAATCTTATTTTGCAAACTTAGAATCAACTGTTAATGCGATTCTGTAGCTATTTTTTATTTGCTTATAATCATTTCTCATATTAAAAAAAAACTTATATGGGGCGCCTGGGTAGCGCAGTCGTTAAAGCGTCTGCCTTCGGCTCAGGGCGTGATCCCAGCGTTCCGGGATCAAGTCCCACATCGGGCTCCTCTGATGGGAGCCTGCTTCTTCCTCTCTCACTTGCCTGCTGTGTTCCCTCTCTCGCAGCCTGTCTCTCTGTCACATAAATAAATAAAATCTTTAAAAAAAAAAAAAAACTTATATGAACTTAGATTGTTTCCAAATCTTTGCTCTTGTATCTCATACTACAGTGTCTTTTTCTCTCTATATTCTATTCTCATAGCTTCTCTAGGAAAGATACTTGAAAATCAAATAACTGGGTCAAGAACATAAATATCTTTAAAGGTACCATTTTATAATTTCTATGAACAATGTTTTTTTTATTTCTTTAGCAAGAAAATGAAATTGGGAACAAGTGTGAGCTCAAGAAAGATCCACTGTGGTCTACTAAAGAAGAATTATCTGTGAGGAAATTTTTATTAATTTTTATAAAGACTTAAGAACCAACATCTCATCAGTTTCTGTCAGTTTACATTCTTAGGATTAATTATTTCCCTTTCTATAATTTTGATCTTTTTCATAATTATGTCTCCTCTGGTAATGGGTAGATCAAATTTAACCATGATATAACAAAGAGAGTTTGGAGAAAAGCCTAAGTGTAATTTCCTGCCTTCTACTGCATAGATGTGTGATCTTGAACAAGTCACTTTCACATTTATGAACCTCAGGTCTTCAGTTTATAAAATTAGGTCGACACTTTTCCAGCAGGGTGGTTGTTTATATCAAATAGAGTAATGGATGTAAAATATTTGGAAACCCTAAAAGGTACAAAAGCATTAGGTCGTTGTTAACTCTAAATTAGAGTTCCTAATGACATTGTCATTAGTAGATGAACCTTGTCTTTTGACTTTTCACTGTTTTTCTTTGTCTCCCTGTCTTTATTTAGTCCTGTTGCCACTTTCCATTTAATACATAGTAAAAGTTTTAAAAACTAAGCTGGTCAGCCTTGAGCAGCTGTAGCAATGTTGATATGTAACTAACTAGGTAATAGTAAGTGACATAAGGAATCTTATCCAAACAGGAAGGAATCTTTAGGCTGATTTAATAACTATTACTCTGCGATTAAAAAGTGGCTTTCAGTTAATGAGGAGTGTATCCAGAATTAATAATTTTTTGGAGGTGTCAAAAATAATAAAATACAAATTACTGAAAATCCAAGAAAGCTTAAATATATTCGATGAGAACTTGTAGAACAGATTGTTGTAATAAAGTTTATGGTTTTAATGAAAAGAAGTAGACAATACTGAGATTTCTTGCTAAGAAAATATATACAATAAGATAAATTATTGAGATGATACTAGAATAAACTACTAAACTAAAATGCTATATGCTTTTAGTCTTCTAGCATAGATGTTATGTTTCTAAATTAGAGTATTTAAGTAATTTTCTTGTTTGAAGTAGATATTTGTTTCCAAATACAAAGTTTGCGTGCCAGAAATAAACCTTTTTTACTATTTTTTCAGGTATTTGAACTTTTTTCTGTAGCTCCCCAAATGACAAGTAATTTTCTTTTTCCTTTTTTTTTTTTCTGCTTATGTATCCATTTAAGATCAAAGATGAACTTCAGGATGATGGTGATATGCTTCCAAGGAAGATATTACTAACTGAATTTAGATCACTGGTGGTTAGTAACTCTACCTCCAGAAATTCATCTGATGTAAATAGTGATTATAGTCAACTAAAGAATTTCAAGAAATTCAAAAAGGTATGGTATTCCTTTAACTAAAATATCACAAGAGGGCAGTGTTTGAAATGTTTTTAGAAATACCACTGATGCTAAATAGTAAAAGCAGTTCATATTGAAAACCGATGTTATTTCTCCTGCTTAAAACATTTAAAATTACTCTAGGAAGGACATGAACTGACAGGTAATGAATATATGAATAAATATATGATGAATATTCATTAAGACTGAAGTCCATAAAGGGTGCTGTTTACCTGGCCTTTCCCACCTTAAGTGGCAGGCGTTGGGTTGTATTGATAGGGTCAATCATCTATGTCTACCTGAAGGGGTTCTTTAACTCAGGATTTATGAAGATTAACAGATCTGTTGAAAATAGCTGAGCACATTAAATAATGAAAAGTAGGCACTTTACTATTATATGTATATATAAAGAATACAAATATGTACCCTGAGTATTATCATCAGACCTGAGCTGCTGCTCCTCTAGGAACTGGTAAGATGTTTAATTTATCAGTATGGTTAAAAGAGTATTTCTGATCTAGTCTGTATTCTTTTGTTGTCTTTTCTGGAATATTTGCTTCTTATTCCATAGCTATTACTGACCGCTACCTTTTGCTTAAGCATTTAATCAGAATATACTAATTTTGTCAAAGGTGATTTCTGTGGAAGACTGCTTTTCACTAGAATATGATGTCTATGATTCTTGCTATGCTGTGAGGTGTTATAGCTTTTCCTCTCGAATGTGAGCTACTATTAACATTTGTCAGTTGATTTTTTGCCTACTATGGCAATGTATAAAAGGTTCTGAACTCCATCTCTTGTACTTAGAGTGGAAGATGGAAATATCTCCCACTTAGACGGCACCCACTTTCCCTTTTCCATCCCACAGGTGTGGCTCATGAATACCACAGGGTTATTCTTAACTGTTTGGTTACTTCATGTTCAGTATGTTACTGAGTCTCATTGTTAAATTAAAATTCAAAAGACATAGTATTTTTTTGTTTTTAATGAAATAACCAAAGATAAAGTAGTAATACTCACTGTTGACCCAGGCATGGTAAAGAAGTATAGAGTAGTACAAATTTCTGAAAGTAGTTTGGAAAATTTTTAAACTCTTAAAAATATTACTATCTTTGACTAAGGAATTTTTTTGAGACTGTAAAAGAATTTCAAACCGAAATTATATAGCAGGATGATTTAACTAGATTGGCTCTAATGAAAGAATTTGTCTGTTTTTCTTTATATGCCCAAATTCAATGACGTGCGTCTATTTGTGCTTTTAAAACAGTGTTTAATGATGAAAACTATTTTAAAATTCCCTTTCTGGGGCATCTGGGTGGCTCAGTTGGTTAAGCGTCTGCCTTCAGCTCAGGTCATGATTCCAAGGTCATGATTCCTAGGGTCCTGGGATGGAGCCTCGCATTGGACTCCCTGCTCAGCAGGGAATCTGCTTCTCCTTTTGCCCCTCCTCCTGCTCCTGGTTCCTCTGTCCCTCTCCCTCTCTTTCTCTGATAAATTTAATTTAAAAATCTTAAAATAAAATTCCCTTTCCACTTCATATATTGAAATTTTAAAGGTATGTTCCATAGATATTAAGGATTTATTATTTCCTAAATACAATATTAGCAGTGTGCTTCATTTGCATTTTCACAATATTTTTAGCACCTCTTTATATAAGCCATTAAAGTTTTAATTAAAAATATAAACTGTTGCCATCTCCAGCATCTTTTGCTAGATCTATAAATTAGAAAGTTTTGAAGACATAAATTTTCATGAGTTCTAGACAAGGCTTAAACCTTGAAATCTTCAGAACAAAATATGATACTTTATAGTCTCTATATGCACCTTAAGTTGCTTTAACTGCCAAATGATGAGCTAAGGCCATTTTTTAATAAAAACTCCCAATTAAAAATCTTAGTTAAATTCTTGTACATAAATCCCAGTGACAGTCACTAAATCTGGGTATAGCAATAGCCAAAAAAAATAGGGCAAAAACATGGATCTAGCATAGTGCTTCTCTCTCACTCACTCCTATTTGTAGGATATAAACATCTTTGGCACTTATGTCTTTTCTGTTTTTTTATTTTATTTTTTATTATGTTATGTTAGTCACCATACAGTACATCCTTAGTTTTTGAGGTAGTGTTCCATGATTCATTGTTTGCGTATAACACCCAGTGCTCCATGCAATATGTGCCCTCCTTAATACCCATCACTGGCCTATACCAATCCCCCACCCCCTTCCCCTCTGAAGCCCTCAGTTTGTTTCCCAGAGTCCATAGTCTCTTGTGGTTCATTCCTCCTTCTGTTTACTCCCCCTTCATTCTTCCCTTCCTTCTACCGATCTCCCTGCTATTTCTTACATTCCACAAATGAGTGAAACCATATGATAATTGTTTTTCTCTGCTTGACTTATTTCACTTAGCATAATCTCCTCCAGTCCCGTCCATGGATGGCACTTATACATGATTTATACCGTGCTTTTTTATTTGGCTTTTTAAAAAAAATGATGGTTTTGGGGCGCCTGGGTGGCACGGCGGTTAAGCGTCTGCCTTCAGCTCAGGGCGTGATCCCAGTGTTATGGGATCGAGCCCCACATCAGGCTCTTCCGCTATGAGCCTGCTTCTTCCTCTCCCACTTCCCCTGCTTGTGTTCCCTCTCTCGCTGGCTGTCTCTATCTCTGTCGAATAAATAAATAAAATCTTAAAAAAAAAAAAAATGATGGTTTTGAGGGTGCCTGGGGGGCTCAGTTGGTTAGGTGTGTGACTCTTGATTTCTGCGCAGGCCATGATTTCAGGGTTGTGAGATTGAGCCCCACATCAGATTCTGCCTTGGTGGCAAGTCTGCTTGGGATTCTCTCTTTCCCTCTCCCCCTGCGCCATTCCCCGCCCCTTGTTCACACTCTCTCTTAAAAGAAAAAAAAAATGAGGTGGTCTTAATTTGTTAATGCATTTAACCTTACTATTTTTACTATATAACAGGTCACATTCCTTGGAGCAGGAAAACTTCCACACATCATTGGAGGATCAGATCTAATAGCTCATCATGCTCGGAAGAATACAGAATTAGAAGAATGGTTAAGGCAGGAAATGGAGGTCAGTAGGAAGTGAGGCCTGGTAATTTGCTTGTTACGTTTTGGTCCCTCATGGTTTCTTTAGAGCAAATCCTTAAAACCAGACTTAAAGATAATTGACCTAAGGTCTTTCATTGAGGAAAATTCCTAAGTTACAGAGCATTAAGATAATTTGTACCTTTCCATAATACTTCTTTAAGAGACTTTTAGACTTATTAAAAAAACAAATGAATTAAGTTTATATCCTAATGTAAGGGGGAGAAGAGAGACTTAGCCTACAAAAATGTAAAAGAGGGGCGCCTGGGTGGCACAGCGGTTAAGCGCCTGCCTTCACTTCAGGGCGTGATCCCGGCGTTATGGGATCGAGCCCCACATCAGGCTCTTCAGCTATGAACCTGCTTCTTCCTCTCCCGCTCCCCCTGCTTGTGTTCCCTCTCCCGCTGGCTGTCTCTATCTCTGTCAAATACATAAATAAAATATTAAAAAAAAAAAAATGTAAAAGAAAGCTAAAGGATAACAATTAAAAGATGGTTGTGCAGTCATATGGGGGTTATTGCAAATAATACCAATTACATAGTATATGAATGTACTGGGCTTTCCCGATCTGGAAATTACCTTTCAGTGGCTCTGAGAATTTCTGTCATTATTTTATTGAGTTATTACCTTTTTCCTGTTCTCTTGTATCTTTTTTTCCCCCCTATGATTAATTTTTTAAAGAACTGCCATACTGTTTTCCAAAGTAACTGCACCATTTTACATTCTCACTAATAGTGCACAAGGGTCCAGTTTCTCCATATACTCTTCAACACTTGTTATTCTCTTGTTTTTGATAGTGGGCATCTAACTGGTGTGAACCTTATTGTGGTTTTGATTTGCACTTTCCTAATGATTAGTGAGGTCGTGCATCTTCTCAAATGCTTGTTGGCCGTATATCGTTTTTGGAGAAATATCTATTTAAAAATCACTTCCCATTATTAATCAGATTGTTTCTTTTCTGTTGTTGAATTAGAAGTGTTCTTTATGTAGTCTGAATAATAGTCCCTTATCAGATGTATGATTTGCAGGTGTTTTCTCCCTTTCTCTGGGTTGCCTTTTCACTCTGTTGTTTGTGTATTTTGATGCACAGAAATTTTAAATTTTGATATAGTTCAGGTTATCAATTTTCTTGTTGATACCTGTGCTTTTGGCATCATATCCAAAAAATCATTGCCAAATCCAATATCAGGAAGTTTTTCCCTTTTTTCTTCTAAGTGTTTATAGTTTTAGCTCTTATATTTAGATCTTGAATTGATTTTGAGTTAATTTGCATAGGTGTTATAAGGTTAGTTTAACTTCGTTCTCTGTTATATACTTTAACACTTTGGTTTAATGATCAATGAGCACACCATCTCGAAGGTGAGGGAGTGAGTCTTAAGTCAGTTATACTATAGGCAACAGATTCCTGTGGGAAACTCACCTTAATGCCTCCTCCCATGGGCACTTGTTACTGATCTATCTCATTTTTCCCCAGAGTCTTTCTAAGTTTTAAGAAAGTAAGAGAAATTGTTAAATAATGTTGATAAATTATTAAGTGGTAACTATATTTAGTTCAAATTCTTAAACTTTTTGCTATGAAAACTTGTCAAACATATACAAAATAAAGAGAGTAGTAAAACAAACCCAAAACACAGCTTCAACAAGTATCAGCATTTGCACATCTTGCTTCATCTGTTCTCTTTCCCAGCTTTTTTTCTTTCTGGATTTTAAAGCAAATCCCAGTCATTTTATCAATTCATTTATATTTATATGTTCAAACATACACCAATTTCTGATCAAATATGTATTATGTCAGAGTGTGCTTTTCTATATACTTTTATTGTAGGATACTTATATAATCAGTTCATGTTGTTTGAAATCCTAGACTAGGACCAGCAGCATCAGTTTGATACTTGAAATTGCTTTAGAGTTTTATAATTTTGCATACTTGTTTTATGGCATGTCTTTGATCATATCTATAACTAATATGTTGCCTAAGTCTCAGGAAACCAAACCTCAGTTATAACATTGGTCTTCTGGGAAGATATGAACTGCTTTACAGCCCTCCGTGTTAGAATGTGATTTTCAAGAATTCATTGTTTACATATATCAGCTACATATATTTATATACCCTGTAATGAGAACTCGCAGGGAAGATTATAAAAATATGCTTCTCTTTTTTTACTTTCTTCTTGGGTATTTAAAGTCCTAGTGGATATTATGTAAAACAACCATCTACCTGATTCATAATTCCTTCTGCCCCTTTACTTTTAACTAGAGAATTTAATAAAATTTATTAAAGTAGCAACTTTTTGCTATAGAGGAAGTTACTGCGTGGAAGTTAAGATTTCAGAAACACATGACTATTGAATTGAGAGATAATCAGAGGTCTCTTCCAAAGTTAGAAAGTTTTCTTCTTAGCCTTTGTATTACCTGATTATCCAGTGCTCCTGGAACCCAAAGGTGGGTTCCAGATAGGTCCTGTCAGCAGACTATTTGAAGTAGGGCTGTTTGGTAATTGGTGGGTAGGGGTATTATATCTTTCTTGAACTCCAGTTTGACAGAAGCCAAATTTCATTTTCTTCTCTATCTTATTTTCTATATACTTTATCTCTTTTTTCCTCTGGATTGTATTTTTTGGTCACTTCTCTAGATTATCTTCCAGTTTGGTACTTTTTCTTTCCACTCTGTCTTGTTGGTATTCCCACGCATCCACTGAGTTTTCATTCAGCCTATTATATTTTTTCAGTTCTGGTTGTCTGTTTCATTCATCTCTAGGTCTTATTGTTCCCTACTGATATTTTTAAGCTTCTCTTGTATTCTTTGCCTAAAGTGTTTGTTAATATACTACTCTTCTCTTATGGAGCCTTGTTTCCAAGTATATATTTTGTGATAGTTGTGAACTGCTCATTTTCCTTGGAATTTGATCTGTGGGAATTCCTTGAGTCCAAAGTTCAAGTTTATTTCCTCTAGAAAAGATATATTTGTGTCTGCCAGTCTTGTTCTACCAGTATGAGACCATTTTAGCCTCCACTTGTGATTTTTTTGGATCACCTATGTAGTTAATAAGTATTTGGACCAGAAGCCTGAGTAAAGGCCAGCTTGGCACTATAAACTTAAGAGTTTTTAAAAATTTTCCTTCACCCTGTGTTAGGGTCGAGGCAGGCAAGTTTCTTTCTTACCTGCTTTTTGCGTTATACAGTTTATTCCTCTTTTTCTCTAATACTGGAGTCTTTTCTTAGATTCCCCATCTTTGATTTTCTATCATATCGCTCCTCCCCCATACAAAGATTAAAGCAGAGCCCAGTTTTTTTATGCTTTGCAGATACCCACAGGGCAAAGCAAAAGCTGACCATGGTACTTGTTAACTTCTGAGGGTTTTTATTTTGCTTCATTGTGGGTTAATGTAGTCTTCAGCAATTTGTGTTTAAAAATGCTTTTTAATCAAAAAATTGTTAGGAAGGTCACCAAAAAAAGTAGGGTTTTTAAGGTCACTCAGGGTATTTAGTGTCAAAAAATGAAAGAATGGAAGTCATATCCTTTCCTCCTTTCTTTTGTGAATGAATAAATGGCCTTATTTAAAATGTACATTTCAAAGAATTACGGTGGTACACAAAAGAATGATGAAGTTAAAATCCTGAAGCCAAGAAATGACCCATTTAAACATGAAGTGAATTATTCCAGATATTTCTTTATTGAAGAGGAGTAATAGCCAGGGAGTGGAAAGAGAAGGAGAGAGATTGATAGAAGGAAGTAAAGCTGAAAGCATTGCTGAATTTTTGCAGATGTTTCTTCTTTTCAAGGTATTTTATTTCCTGAGATTCCTCTAAGACCAAGGGGTGATAAATATAACCAAAAAAAAAAAAAAAAAAACCAAAAAAAACCATCGTCAGGTTAGAATCCATATTTGTTTCAAACTGCCTATTTTGATTTTATATATATTTTTTGGCTCCCTGCTGTAAACAGTGAGGAAATTATTTGTACTTCCTCCCTTCCCAACCGCCCCCCCATCCCACAGTCCTTCCTTTTCTCCCTTTTTAGAAGGTGACTGGCATGCCTGCCCCATTCCTTAGGCTTGCAAGTTAGTAACAATGAGAATATGTCTGAGTGTTGATCAGTTTTCCTGGAATACAGTATGTTATTTTGATTTGCAGATGCAGGTCTTTTTATTTCAAAGAACTCTTCTAATACATTTTCGAAAGCATTTTTGTATTTGTTGGGTTCTCCACATTTAAGACATAACTGTCCTTTTATTAGATCACCTTTGCCCTCCACATCCATTTCTTCTGCATTCACTGTGGTTTTCCTAAGCTCTTTTTACTCTGTCAGAAATTCACATTTCAGTTGTGTCTGTTCTGTTCCTCATCAGCTATGTGATCTTGGGCAGATTACTTTCTTATGCTTTGCATTTCTTCCTGGGTAGAATGGGAACAATAATAATACCTCTGTTTCACAGAATATTTGTGAGGATTAAATAAGACGCTACTTGTAAAGCATTTATAACAGTGGAAACAGTCACTATTAGGTATTTCCAATTTATTTGATTCTGAAATAGTGTTATTAATAAGTCTCAGTTTGTTTACTTAGCATTTGTTTCCTTTTCATTGTCATTGTGGTTTTTTGTCATCTAACTTTTTGGTTTTTATTTTATTGCTTTCATGTTCTTAGTAACTTCATTTTTTTATCCTTGGGTTATTTCTTACAGACTAGGTTCTTCATCTGTCCTGCATGTTCTATTCCAGTTGCTGTCCTTTTTTTCCCCTTTAGTATGTAGAGTAGTTTGCAGTTTCTTTCATCTTGCAGTTGTTTAGAGTAAAATACCCTGTCCAGGTACTCTGCTTTGTGAAGCATCGTATGCTATCTTGTGCAGGAATTACAATCTAAAGACAGGTTGTGCAACTGATGAATTATTGAACTCTACATCTGAAACTAGTGATGTACTATATGTTGGCTAATTGAATTTAAATTAAAAAACAGATGAATGGATAAAGAAGATGTGGTATGTATACTCAGCTGTTAAAGAATGAAATCTTGCCATTTGCAATGATGTGGTTGGAGCTAGAGTGTATTATGCTAAGCAAAATAAGTCAGCCAGAGAAAGACACATACCATATGATTTCACTCATATATGAAATATAAGAAGCAAAACTGATGAACATAGGGAAAGGGAAGGAAAAATAAAATAAGATAAATCAGAGAGGGAGGGGAACCAGAAAAAACTCTTAATTATAGGACACAAACTGAGGGTTGCTGGAGGGGAGTTGGGTGGGGGGGATGGGGTAATTGGGTGGTGGGCATTAAGGAGGGCACTTAATGTAATGAGCAGTGGGTGTTATATGCAACTAATGTATCACTAAATTCTACCTCTGAAACTAATAATACACTATATGTTAACTAAGTTGAATTTAAATAAAAAATTAAAAAAAAAATAAAGACCGTTTATGAGGCAAAAGTGAATGTAGTCAGAATTAATCCTACCCAAGCTCTTTGTGTTCTGGTAGAGAACAGAATTATCTTGGTGGCTCCATACCATTAGTATGGCATTGTGCTCAATCAGAGGCGAATTGCATGTACCATCTAATTTCTGTTGTCTGGAGACTATGAATCCAGGAAAGGAAGGGTTCAGCTGGAGCTGTGTGCTGCTCCTTCCTGGAACTGGAATTAAATGTGTACCATGGGGTGTATCTAATCCCAGAAGACAACAACCTGCCATTGTAGGTTGTTTACCTTAATTTGTGAGGGCTGCATGGAGCCTGTGCTTGGGTCAGTGTCAGTCCCACTCACTTCCCTGTGCCGTTTGTCCCTTTCCAGCAGTCCATCAGCCGTGTTTTTTCTGCTCAGCCTTTTTCCCAAATTTGGAGCATTACTAAGCATTCTCAGGTTTGGTTTTAGTTTGTTTAATGTTAGGAACATGTTGCAGCAATCTTTTGGTTCTCTGCAGGCTACTTTTCTCAAGTCTGTGGCTTCTTGATTACCATGGCTGTAAGGTTTTGTTTCTTTCTAGCTACAGAGGAGTTGAGAGAATGACAGTGGCGCTGCTGACTTTTTTCTGTCTTTAGTTTATTTGATTAGAATTAGTAGGGAGCCTGTGTTGTAGATTTATTCCACCAGATCTCTCTTTTTGCTAAAGCAATTTTAGGTGCATTAGTTTGGATTTACTCTGTAAGACAATAGAGTTAACTTTCTCACGCACTTACGGTGTCTGTGTATAAGTATGCTACTGCCTTGATGTCCCATTTCCCGAGGCTTTTCCCAGCTGCTCTTCTTAAGTATTTTTTGCCTTTCATTCTTTTTCAGTTTTTTTTGCTCTACTTCTGCTTCAGACCAGTCTTCTTTTTCATAATTACCTAATCCATTCCTGAAGTTTCCTTCGATGTAGGATATTTTCATTTTGTGCGTTAAACGTAATAACTCTTTGAGACACTGTCCAACCTGATTTGAATTTCGAAAGACTGGATATGTAATTCTCCCCAACCCTTTATAAAAATGCCAGTAATATGAGTATTTCTGTTTCTTAAAACAATATTACTTAATGTTTTTACTAAGACATAAAATAAAGCTGATTTTTGCTTACTGATGGCTGGTTTATGAAAATATTGTCTTTCCATTTATGTTCTGCTATACCTATTAGAAAATGTGGAAAAATGTAATGTCATTTTGATCACCTTCTGAGTAGAAAATCATTCTGTAAGAATCCCTGCAAGACATTCTTCTCGGCCCTTTCCAAAGATTCAGAATCAGTATAATAGCATGGTTGAGACCTGGTCAAATCCCAGTTCTTCCATCTGACAACCTTTTGATCTTCTGCAAGTTACTTAAACTAAGTCTTTGCTTCCTTATTGGTTAAAACTGGGATAATAGTCTAATAGTAATAATGAAGTTATATGAAGATTAAGTGAGATGCTTTTAGAAGGAGTTTTAAGACAGTATCTGGAAATACACAAATGTAAGTTATTAACAGTAAAAATAAATAGTATGTACCTTTAAGGAGCTTATGGTCTTTTAGCAAAGATAAGATATACAGAATTATAACAGGGAAATAGGTAGGCATCTATGTGTTGTATAGCTGAAGTTTTATGGGAGTTCTTCATAGCAGGTGTTATTTTTATTTTTTAAATGGAGAGGATTGAAAAAACATTGGTAAAGTAGTGAAGAACATGTTCCTGGACAGATAGTAGGCACTAAATTATTATTGAAATGAATACACACTGAGAGATTGTCAGATATGGAAAGAGGAGGAAAAGGTAATTTTCTGGGCAGAGGGGAAAACGTGAATACAAGCAGAGGGACACAGGGTATTTGTTAAGAGGAAGTCTGGTTGGTTGGTTGTTTTGTGGTTAAGTTTTAAACTGGCATACAGTGTTCGTGAATAGGGGTGTGAGAAGTGATTGAGAATGTAGAAAGGCGCCAGGTTATAAGAGCCTTTCCCATGTTAGGGGTCAAACTCAGGAATTTGTGTTTTCTTTGATAGGTTCAAAAAAAAAGTCATTGAAGGGTTTTGATCGGCATATGATAGGACCTAGACTTTAGAAAGAGGCACCCAGCACAGAGTTATTCTGGTCCTAACTCTCAAAGGTGCGTTAGGAGTTTAACGAGTTTGTGTTTATAATTACTTTGTTACGCCGCAGCTGCAGAGCCCTGACTTGGGACCTTGGGGAAGAGAGCCACTTCACCCGTAGAACTGCTCTAGTTGAAAGTGGGGTAGATTTTGCCCTCTCATCCCCTTCATCAGTCCTATGACCTCAAAACAATGATATTTCATTCAATAGAAGGGTTTTTCTGGAAAAAAAAAATTAAAGACTCAAGCTAGCAGTACATACATACGTTGGTTGCCTTTGATGGAGAGGGGATTGGCTGGAGAAAGTTGTTTGATTAGAGGACTTTTGCAGTAGTCTTGGCATGAAGTGAAAGTAGGATTTGATGAATGAGGGAAATACTGCAGAGCAAGAACTCATAGACGTGGTCACTTCCTGGATGTGGAAATCCCCGAGATGACTGACCACCCGGTACGGCAGTTGATTAACCACACATTCATCATTGAACACATGTTTGAAATTATGTTAATTTTGACAGGTGCAAAATCAACATGCGAAAGAAGAATCTCTTGCTGATGATCTCTTCAGGTAAAGTTTAATTTCATCTTTCTCATGAATCTTTGAGATGTGTATAAATTTCAGTTTTATTCATAGAGATTAAATATTCATTTCTTCTGTCTTTAGAAATAGACACAGGGTGCCTGGGTGGCTCAGTTGGTTAAGCAGCTGACTCTTGATTTCAGCTCAGGTCGTGATCTCAGAGTCATGGGATTGAGCCCCCGCATCAGGCTCTGTGCTCTGAGGAGTCTGCTTGTTTTTTTCACCTCTGCTCCTCCCCTGACAGGCACACATGCTCTCTCTCTCAAATAAATAAAAAAAATAAAATCTTAAAAAAAAATAGACACTTAGTCCCTTCACCTAAGGAATGTTTTGTTTTTAATGTATGTATGGTTTTGTGTTATTTTGCTTTTTATTGCTTGAGCACCTCTCAGTTGGGTTTGCTGGATATATCTTTGAGGTTTGGGGGTATTCAGTTGAACTGTATCTCAAGATACTTAAAATTGTTGTGAAGGCATTCACACAGAAGAAGGGTCCTGAACTGGTAAATTTGGCTGATACATTTGTGAGATTTTCAGCTCTGAGTTGAATTATGAATGAATGGGTTTTGAGTTAACACAAATAAAATACCAGAGCATTTGTTCAGTTTTAGTTGGCACAAGCATAAAAACAAGAGGCCGAATTAGAGTTTCAAATTGGGTTTTTGTGGGAGGTTTAGAGGAGTTATAATGGGTGGTTACAATTTAATTCTGATTTAACACGTTTTCAGCATTTCTCCAGGCCCAAAACCTTATAATAATTAGCTCTCAAATGCAAATAGTATAAAATAAAATTATCAACTATTTATCTACTTATAGGTAGGTACTGACTAGGGGAGAATAACATTTTCCTAAATATTTTTGAATCTGTTTTGCAGCCAGTTTGATTCTTTAATTTCATTATTGACAGTGTATGTATCATTGGTCAAAATGTTGACAAATGGTGCTGATCTTTCATAAATAGTTAAGAATATCTGGTTGCAAAATTTGTTTAATTACTGTAGGAGAAAATTCTATAAAGTGTGTGTTTTAGGCTCATTATACTCTTTTATGCAATTGTTATACTTTACTTGGGAGTGGAAGAAGTTTGAAGCCATACTGGGATATGTGTAACCATGTATTTTTAAACTGTTTTCATTAATTATTTTAATGCTTTTACAGTAATTTTTCTATTGTTGATGTTTTATTTTTACCAAATATTCATCAAACCAACATCAAAAGGATAAATGAAAGTAAAAACATCAGTGCTTCATATCAGATCCTAAGGATAAAATTGGCATTCTCATTGTGTTTGCCAAAGTGTGACTATGTTTTGAAAACCCTTTAACATTATTTCTTTCTTTGCAGATACAATCCTAATGTAAAAAGGAGACGGTAACTGAGGATTTTGTAAAGAAGCCAGAGAAAAACATTTCCTATCAAGCATTTACATCAAGTTTCCTCTGGGATACATTCATTAAGTATATAGAAAGGATTTAAATTCCAAAGGTTTTATGGCCTTAATTTGTTGAATAAAATGCACAAAACTCCATTCTTTTGTATGTGACAGTATTATCCAGTTTTCAGTCTTTGTTGTCTCATCTCTTAGGGTAATTTTTTCATTTCTAAATGTGGTTTTTTACTTATTGAATATTTAATATAGTCACAATTCAAAATTTTAAAAGTATAAAAGGATAGTAAATGAAAAAGTCTCCCTTCCACCACTGGTCTGGCGGTTTGGTTCCCCTCCTCCGAGAAAATCCATGATACTCATTTCTTATGAGTCTTTCCAGAGATTTTTGCTGCCTCTTTAAATTTCTATGCATATTATTTTCCAGTAATTTCCTACAAAAATGATAGCATAGCATATGCAGTATTCTGGATGTTGTTCTTTTTGGCCAAATGGGTTGGAAGATCATACACACATCAGAGCATACATTTTCCCCTCATTATACCATAGTCTTCCTTGAGCTGAAGTGACACAAATGAAGTGGATTTCAAGGGTGAAGATGTCACCCACATATTATTCTAGTACTAGAAAAGACAATATGGAAGACTTCATCAAGCTTGTAGATGGATTTTACTAGAATGGGAAGATTTATTTGGTGGTCTTACTGAGCTGGGTGTGTATCTCTTGAGCTTCTTAGAGTCCTGGTTTTCCTGTCTGCAAAATAGAAATGATAAGATTGTCTTCTTTCTTTGTTAAAGGGAGATGGTAAGAAAAAATATCTTTTTTCCAAATTTTGTAATATAGACAACTTTGGATGTACATTAGAATTATAGTAGACATTTTATCAACTCTAAGGACTGATGCATTAAGTTATGGGAAATAGAACAAATCTTAATGGTCTCACATAGGTTCTGCCACCCTAATGAGCTAAACATTTTAGGTTGTTAGAGATAGCCTAGCATGAAAAATTATATTGTAAGTTACTATGTACTGTTGCTAGATCCTCATGGAAGATTATTGATGTTGAACACCTTTTCATGTACTTGTTGGCCATTTGTATATCTTCTTTGAAAAAAAAGTCTATTCAGCTCCTCTGCCCATTTTTTAAATTGGTTTGTTTTTTGCTGTTGAATTGTAGGAGTTCTTTATATATTTTGGATATGAATCCCTTATCAGTTATATGATAATATGCATTTATTTTCTCCCATTCCATTGGTTGCCTTTTTGTTGATTGCTGCCTTTCACGTGTGGAAGCTTTTTAGTTTGATGTAGTTCCACTTCTTTATTTTTTATTTCATTGATTTTGCTTTTGGTATCAAATCCAAAAAAATCATTGTCATGACTCATGTCAAGAAGCTTACCCTCCTATGTTTTCTTCTAGGAGTTTCATACTTTCAGGTCTTACATTTAAGTCTTTAATCCATTTTTAGTTGGATTTTTGTATATGGAACAAGATGGTAGTCCAGTTTCATTCTTCTGCATGTGGCTATTCAGTTTTCCTGCAACCATTTATGAAGAGACTATCTTTTCCCTGTTGTATTCTCATGGATCCTTTGTCAAGAATTAATTGACTATAAAACGTTTGACTTTATTTCTGGGCTCTCTATCATGTTTGATTCCTCTATGTGGCTTTTTATGCTAGTGCCAAATAGTTTTGATTAATACAGCTGTGTAATATACTTTGAAATCAGGAAGTATGGTGCCTCCAGCTTTGTTCTTTCTCAAGACTGCTTTGGTCATTTGGAGTTTTCTTATGGGTCCAGCTTTATTTTTTCACATGTGAATATGCAATTATTCCAGCACAATTTATTGAAGAGACTCTTCCATTGAGTGTTCTTGGCTCCCTTGGCAAATACTAGTTGGCATATATACGTGGGTTTATTTTTGGGCTCTCAATTTTATATTTGTCTTGGTGTATTTCTTTTTATGCCAGTACCATACTGTTCTGAGGACTATAGCTTTATAGTATAGCTTGAAATAAGGAAATGGGGTGCCTACTGCTTTGTTCTTTCTCAGGATGTTTTGGGCTATTTGGGATCTTTTGTGGTTCCACACAAATTTTAGGAGTGCTTTTTCTACTTCTCTAAAAAATGCCATTGGAATCTTGATAGGGTTTGCATTGAATCTGTAGATGCCTTTTAGTAGTATTGACACTTTAACAATATTAATTCTTCCAATCCACAAACAAGGGATACTTTTCTATTTGTATCTTCTTCAATTTATGTCATTGGTGTTTTGTAGTTTTCAAAGTAGAGATCTTTTACCTCCTTAGTTAAATTTGTTCCTAAGTATTTTGTTTTTGGTGCCATTTCAGATTGGATCTACTTAAGAAAATTTGCTATTACTGTATAGGAATGCTACTTGTTTTTGTAAGTTTTTTTTTTTTTTTTAAGATTTTATTTATTTATTTGACAGAGACAGAGATAGAGACAGCCAGTGAGAGAGGGAACACAAGCAGGGGGAGTGGGAGAGGAAGAAGCAGGCTCTTAGCAGAGGAGCCTGATGGGGCTCTATCCCAGAACACTGGGATCACGCCCTGAGCCGAAGGCAGATGCTTAACGACTGAGCCACCCAGGTGCCCCCGTTTTTGTAAGTTAATTTTGTTTTGTAGCCTGTAGTTTTACCAAATTAATTGATTAGATGTAACAATTTTTTGGTTGAGTCTTTAGTATTTTTTATAAAATGATGTCTGCAAATAAATACAATTTTATTTCTTCCTAATTCTGATACCTTTTTTTAAAAGATTTTATTTATTTGAAAGAGAGAAAGAGCATGAGCAAGGGGAGGGGCAGAAGGAGAAGCAGCCTCCCCGCTGAGTAGGGAGCCCAATGTGAGGCTCCACCCCTGGACCCTGGGATCATGACCTGAGCCACCCAGGTGCCCCCAATAACCTTTTATTCCTTTTTCTTGCCTGACTGCTCTAGCTAGCACTTCTAATGTTATGTCGTAGAGGAGTGGTGAGAGTGGACACCCTCATCTTGTTCCTGATCTTAGAGGGAAAGCTTTCAGCCTGTCACCATTGAGTGGGATATTAGCTGTGTGCTTGTCATGAATGGCCTTTATTATGTGGAGTTACATTCCCTCTGTACCTACCTTGTTAAGAATTTGTATCATGAATGGATGTCAGATTTTGTCAAATGGCTTTTCTGCATCTATTCAGATGACTATATGATTTTTAACCTTCATTTTCTTAAAGTTATGTATCACATGGAGTTATTTGCAAATGTTGAACCATCCTTGTGTCCCTGGTCGTGGTATATGATCTTTTTAATGTATTGTTGAGTTGAGTTTGCTGTTTTGTTGAGGATTTTTTTGCGTCTGTGTTCACCAGGGATATTGGCCTGTAATTTTATTTTCTTGTAGTGCTAATTTTTTGCTTTTGCCATCAGAATAATGCAGGCCTCATAAAATGAGTGTTTCTTTCACTTCTGTTTTTTGGAAGAGTTTGAGAAGGATTGACTTCAATTCTTGTTAAATGTTTTGTAGAATTCACCAGTGAAGTCACCTAGTCCTGGGCTTTTCTTTGTTGATAGGTATTTGAGTACTGATTCAATTTCCTTAGGAACACTCGATCTATTCATATATTCTATTTCTTCATGACTGCACCTGTGTTGATTATATCCTCCTACAAATTTAGCCACTGTTGCAAAGTTCTACAATTTTTTGGCATATAATTGTTCATTATAGTCGGTTATGATCCTTTATGTGGTATCAGTTTCAATGTCTCCTCTATGATTTCTAATATTACTTTGTAGAGTCCCTTCTCTCTCCCTTTTTCTTTTTTTCTTTTTTCTTTTTTCTGTTTAGCTAAAGTTTTGTTAATCTTTTGAGAGGGAAAAAAAAAACAGGCTTAGTTTCATTGATCTTTCCTGTTGTGTTTAGTCTCATTTCTGTTCTGATCTTTGTTATTTCCTCCCTTCTACTAACTTTAGGCTTAGTTTGTTCTTTTTGAGCTCCTTGAAGTATAAATTTAGGTTGTTTGTTTGAGATCTTTCTTGTTTCTGGGTGTAGGCAGCTTATTGGTATGAACTTCTTTCTTAGAATTGCTTTTGCTGCATCCCATAAATTTTGGTATACTTTCTTACATTTTAATTTGTCTCAAGGTACTTTTATTTCTCTTTTGATCTCTTCTTTGATCCAGTGGTTGTTCAATAGTATGCTGTTTTATCTTCACAAATTGTGAGTTTTCCAATTTTCTTCTTGTAATTGAATTTTGGTTTCACATTGTGATTGCTTGGTAGGATTTCAGTCTTAAATATTTTGAGACTTGTTTTGTGGTCTAACATATGTGATCTGTCCTATAGAATATTTGTGTGTCCTTGAAAAGAATATGTATTCTGCTGCTGTTGAATGGAATGTTCTGTAAATGTCTGTTAAGTCCATCTGGTCTAATGCATCACTTCAGCCCCGTATTTCCTGATTTTCTGTCTGATCTATCCATTGCATAAAATGGTGCATTGAAGTCTCCAGCTATTATTGTATTGCTGTCCATTTCTTCCTTCAAGTCTATTAATATTTATTCTACATATTTAGGTAATTATATGTTGGGTGCATAAATACTTACATTTGTTATTCCTATTGTTGAATTGACCCTTAATATTATATAATGACCTTCTTTGTTTCTTATTATACTTTTTGGGTAGCTACTCCTGCTTTCTTTTTGTTTCCATCTCCGAGGAATACCTTTTCCCATCCCTTCACTTTCAGTCTATGTATGTCTTTAAAGCTGACGTGAGTCTTTCGTAAGCAGCATATAGTTGGGTCGTCTTTGTTTTGTTTTGTTTTAATCTCTTGAGCCACTCTCTGTCTTCATTGGAGGATTTAGACCATTTACATTTAAAGTAATTATGGATATGTGTGAACTTATTATTGTCATTTGGCTAATTGTATTCTGGCTAATTTTTTTTTTTTAATAAATTTTTTTTATTTATTTATGTGACAGCCAGCGAGAGAGGGAACACAAGCAGGGGGAGTGGGAGAGGAAGAAGCAGGCTCCTAGCCGAGGAGCGTGATGTGGGACTGGATCTGGGAACGCCGGGATCACGCCCTGAGCCGAAGGCAGACGCTTAACGACTGCGCTACTCAGGGGCCCCTGGCTAATTAATTTCTGTAAATTGCTTTAAAATTCCTTTAGTCCCTCTTGATGTCTTCCTTTGTGATTTGGCAGTTTTCTGTAATGGTATATTTAGATTCCTTTCTTTTTATCTTTTGCATATCTAATGTAGATACTTGCTTTGCATTTACCATGAGGCTTAAATAAAACACCTATACACAATCTAATTTAAACCCATAAGAACTTAAAACTTTGAATGCATACTAAAGCTCCACATTTTTACTCTTCCCCTGTGCCTTATGTTTTTGATGTCACAATTTACATCTTTTTACCTTGTGTAACTATTAACAAATTATTGTACTTACATTTTCTGCTTTGTCTTTTAACCTTCATATTAGATTTATAAGTGATTTACCTATCACCATTACAACATTGTAGTATTATCAATTTATGTGTTTACCTTTACCAGTGAGATTTATAATTTCACATATTATCCTGTCACTAGTTACCATTCTTTCTTTTCAGCTTGAAGGAGTCCCTTTAGCATTTATTGTAAAGCTGGTTGAGTGATGATAAGCTTCAGTTTTTGTATCTGGAAAACTCAATCTCTCCATCAATTCTGGACAGCTTTGCTCCGGAGGCTATTCTTGATTGACAGATTTTTTTCTTTTAGCAATTAAAATATATCACTCTATTCTCTTCTGGCCTGTCTTATTTTTGCTGAATAATCTCATAATCTATTAGGGGTTCCCTTGTAAGTAGCAAATTGCTTTTGTTATTCTGCCTTTAAGATTCTCTCTTTTTCTTTAACTTTTGACAGTTCATTTAATCTGTTGGTGTGGGTATTTTACCTGAAACTTTTTGGTTTTCTTGGAACTGGATGTCAGTTTCATTCCCCAGGTTAGGGATATTTCCAGACATTTTTTCTTTGAATAAGCTTTCTGCCCCCTTATCTCTTTCTTCTTTTGAGATCCCTACAATGCAAATATTGGTCCCATGAGTCCCATAAGCTGTCTCCACTCTTTTTCATTATTTTTTTCTTTTTTCGTCTCTGATTTGATTAATTTCATGCTCTATCTTCGAGTTTACTCTTTCTTCCTGTTTCATCTGTCGAGTCTCTTTTGAACCCCCTGTTGAATTTTTCAGTTTTGTATTCTTCAGCCTTGTGATATGCTTGGTTCTTCTTTTTTCTTTGTTGAAATATTCACTTTGTGCATGTATTATTCTGACCTTGGTGAGAATCTCTATGACCATAATTTTTATTAATTTTTATGAGATAAATCACTAATCTCCAATGTCTACTTCTAAATTTTTATCTTGTTATTCTATGTGGAACGTGTTTCTATATTTCTTCATTTTCCTTGACTCCCTGTGTTGATTCTGAGTATTAGACAACATAGTTGAAGGTGTGCCAAGTTCTATAAGTGTCTTGAAGGGGAGGATCTTAGCATCTAGATGCAGGCTGACTGGAAGCTGGACCCTCAGGCAGAAGCTTTTAAAGTATTTTAAGTAGCCCTCTTTCATGGAACTGTGAGCGGGGTGTTTCTGTCTGCTGCTTCTGCACTGAACCCTGGGGGAGTAGCTAGTTAAGAATTGTTTCTGTTTAGCTCAGTCCTGTGTGACCCATAAACACAAACTCCTTCAGTGATGTTGGTGATGTGGGTTGGGCTACAGAGAGAATGCAGCCATGGTGTCTGCTGGCTTGCCTGGTGTCTGAGTAGGATGGCAGTCTCTCCCTAGATGTGAGGTAAATTAGAAGCCTAACCCTTACGCTCTAGCTTTTAAGATATGCAAATAGACCTCTGTCACAGAAAGACTGAGATAAGGGCATTTTTGCCTACTGATTTTTCATTGAGCCCTGGACATATAGCTGGTTAAAAACTGTTTGTTAGCCATAGTCTTGTTTAACCCACAAACACAAGCCCTGCTGGCCACCAGTCCCAGGCTATCAAGGAGTGTGTTTTCTGGGTGGCAGCTACAAGAGCTATTGCACCAGATACGTGTGCCAGCCTCTTTTAGGAAGACCTGAGTGACTTAGAGCAGAGCGAAGGAGAATGCAGACACGACACCTGCCGGGCTCGGAGAAGATAGCAGTCTGTTCCTAGATGGGTGCTAAATTAGCAACCAGACTTTCAGGCTGCGGCTTGTGAGATATGCAAATAAGTCTCCTTTAGGGAAAGACAGGAGGGAAATGGGCTTTTTTCTCTGCTGCTCTGGTGGGTTATCCACAGTAAATCCAAGCCAGTTAAGAACCATTCTTTGTTTGCTATAGTCCTTTGGGTCGTAAGGGCACCAGGCTTGTTAGCTTTCAGACCTAGGTGTTTCAGGGGCTCATTCCTCGGATGGAAATCTTAAAAATTGGGACAGGAGATGTTGCAGCCACACCCTTCAGTCCTCCAGCAGTGTAAGTTCCTTCCTGCTTGCTGCTGTGCCAGAAGTGGAGTTTATGGCAAGAGTGTGTAAGCCTCTCCAACCACTTCGGGGGTGTGTGTGTGTTTTTCCCTGTTTGTCCATGTTGGAGTTTCTCAGCTAGTTTCTGGATGTCTTTCAGAAGGAATTATCCCATGTGTAGCTGTAGATTTGCTGTGTCCATGGAAGGAGATGAATTCAGGAGCCTCCTGTGTCAGTGTCTTGACCAGAACTTCATTTATCTTAAAACTCAGTAATTAGGTGCATATATAAGATAGGTCCATCATCTGGGCTTACTGTATCTTTTGTTATGAAATACCCATCTCTAGTATTACTTGTCTTGAAGTCACCTCTTTAAGTGTTTGCATCCTATGTCTGTCTCTCTTAATCCTTTTTTAACCTCTGGGTGTCTTTATATTTTTGTCTCTTTAAACACAGTATTGTTGAAGCTTTTTATCCAGTATGATGATATTTGCATTTAAATTGGTGATGCTTAATTTACTTACATAATTTATGGTTGGGGTAAGGTCTGTTACCATGTTTTTCTCTTTGTCCCATTTTTTTTTCCTTTGGATTAATCAAGTATTTTTTTAATATTTTATTGCTTCTATTGGCTTTATAACTACACCATTTACATTTTCTTAATACTCGCTGGAAGGATATACATTCTTTACTTAATACAGCCTACCTTAAATAAGGTACCATTTATGCCAGTATAATATATATGTCATAAATGTGTACTCCACTTATCCCTTTATGGTGTAATTATATATTTTACTTCTACATGTCCTTAATTTTAGTTTTTTAAACTTTGCTTTAAATTGCTTTAAATACACTATTTTCCTTTCAAAAGTTAATTGGAAATAGAGCTACTCTCTGACCCAGCAATTGAACTATAGGGTATTTACCCCAAAGATACAAATGTTGTGATCCGAAGGGGCACCTGCACCCCAATGTTTATAGCAGCAATGTCCACAATAGCCAAACTATGGAAAGAGCCCAGATGTCCATTGACAGATGAATGGCTAAAGAAGATGTGGTATAGATAGATGAAAGACACAGTGTGGAATATTACAGAGCAATAAAAAAATGAAGTCTTGCCATTTGCAACGACTTGAACGGAACTAGAGGATATTATGCTAAGCAAAATAAGTCAATCAAAGAAAGACAATTATTATGATTGCACTAATATTATTGAATTTAAGAAACGGGGCAGAGGATCGTAGGGGAAGAGAGGAAAAAATGAAACAAGACAAAACCAGAGAGGGAGACAAACCCTAAGACACTCTTATCATAGGGGCGCCTGGGTGGCACAGCGGTTAAGCGTCTGCCTTTGGCTCAGGGCGTGATCCCGGCGTTATGGGATCGAGCCCCACATCAGGCTCCTCCGCTATGAGCCTGCTTCTTCCTCTCCCACTCCCCCTGCTTGTGTTCCCTCTCTCAATGGCTGTCTCTATCTCTGTCAAATCTTAAAAAAAAAAAAAACTCTTATCATAGGAAACAAACTCAGTGTTGCTGGAGTGGAGGGGGTTGGAGGGATGGAGTAATTGGGTGTTGGACACTAGGGAAGGTATGTGTTATAATGAGCACTAGGTATTATAGAAGACTGATGAACCACAGACCTGTACCCCTGAAACTATGTTAACTGAATTTAAAGTTAATTGGATTTAAAATAATTTAGGTACTAGAAAAATAATTTTTATTTATCATTTCTGGCACTTTTTTCCTTAACGAAAATATAGGTTTCATCAGATATTGTGTACCTTCAACGTGCAGAATTTCCTTTAATATTTTGTGTAGTGCATGTCTTCTGGAATCAGATTATTTTCATTACATTTAAAGGATATAGAATTTTATGTAAAGATCGGCATTCAGAGTTTTAGTTTGACAGTTTTTTTTAAGCACTGTGAAGACAATTGTCCATTTGTACATTTCTTCCGGTCATTTGTTCATTATCATTTTTCCCTATGTGTCTTTTTTCCTGTCTTTTAAAATTTCTCATCTTGTTTCCCAGCAGTTTGGTAATGATGTGCATAGGTGTGATTTCCTTTGTATTTATCTTGTTTGCAGTATGAATTTCTTGGGTCTGTGCACTGCTTATTTTTTAAATCAAATTGGGAAAATTTTCAACTTTTATTTCTCCACATCTACCTTTCTGCCTTCGTCTGTCTTCCTCTCCTGGGTTCCAGCTGTACATGTTAGATCACTTGCTGTTTATCCCGGATGTTATTAAGTCTGTTTTTTTAATCCTTTTAAACTTCTCTATGCTTCTGTCTGGATAGTTTCTAAAGATGAACTAAGTTCACATACTCAAGACTGCCTAAAACACTAAGAGCTGTGCCTAAATTTTATTTTTCAAACCCCACAGAGATTCTGCTTTTTAAACATTTTTTCGAGAGCCAGACTTTTCAGGGATGAAGGAGACATCCATGGTATGAACAGTCAGTTATTTAGTGCTCCCCCCACCCCCTGAATAGCTAGCTGATATTGAATAAAAGATTTACAATTATGGGACAGAAACTGGTTAAGAGTACAAGAGTATAGTATATCAGAGAAAAGGCTATAATGTTATCTTTACCCCAGGAGAGCTAGGTTGGAGGGAGAAATGGGGGGTTACCACAGGTGAAACTATTCACCAGGTTTATTTAGTCCCCTACCGGGGTGTGGGGGTATGTGTGTATGTGAATGCTTTCATTACAAAAATGCTATCATTTGGGTAAGAGCAAACTTTTGAGACACAAGGGGATGTTAACAGTTCATCTTATAAAAATGTCAGTTTTTTCAATTTAGAAGTGACAATAAGAAAAACATCCAACCCAACTCATTCGGAACTCAAGAGAACAGACAAGCAAGAGTGTGCTCAATCATACGCAGTCAGAGGATGTTATAGCCATTTCAACAGGTGTGAAATTTGAAAGTTACCATTATAGTTAACTAAAACTGGATTACATCATTTCTAATCCAAACTAAATCAGACATGACATATATCAAGAATGTAAGAATTCAATTCATCTGAAACAGCTACTTGTAGAAGTGTATTATAAACACTGATGTTTTAAGGAGAGTGATGATCCTGTAAGCATGTAATACGCAATTGGACAGAAAAATATTGACATTTTAGTCCTTTTTTTATACCAAGGAAAAAAGAACATTCAGTGAACACATTCCAGATGAAATAAATTTTACAAAAAGAAAAAAAAAGATCAAGGCTGAGAAATTCAATTTGCCATGAAGAACTTCAGAAATCAGACTTTTTTGCCTAACACCACAAATTCTGGAGATTTCTGTGAAAATATAGACATTAAGCACATCTAAATAAATATAAATCAAGATAGGGCATATAATTCAATAAATAACCACAGGATAACCGACTATGTCATCTCCAATGAACAGATTCCAAAGTAATCAGCATGGGAATGGGAAAGACAGGTTTTAACCTTAGATAATTCTAGCAATACCCAAATAGGATTACAATATTATAAGTATTTATGCCCAAATGTTAGTTTTAATGACAAAGTAACTCAATATTCACACAGGGATAGTTTCATTCATAATTTATTGAATTGCAAATTAGATTGTTATGCTAGTTAGAGAATAAATCTCCAAAAATATCTTGGCAGGCTCCTGAATGTCTAAGTGTATGCCAACATTATTGGACTGTTTAAATTATTAGAAGCTAAGAATATGAAGTACTTATCAAGGTTTCAACAATAAAAATATTTTTTAAAATACCATATTTGGTAATAAATTAGATTTATAGAAATTGATAATTCAAAATAAATTAAACCTGAGTTATAAATGCCTCCTACCCTGCCCACCCCCAGCATACATAACTTCTATCACATTTTCTTTTCAACCTATGTGCCTCCAACTTTAATAAGCATACATATTCCTTGAGGATCTCATTAGATGCAGTTTCTGATTGAATAATTCTGTTGTGGGGCCTGAGGGTCCACATTTCTAACAAGCTACAAATGAAGCTAATGCTGGTCTTTAGACCACCCTTGAGCAGCAAGGTGACCTAAAGTATAGTGAAGATGATTTCTGGCCTAACAGACTGTATGGTTTTACAGATTCAAGGCCGTAAGATTCTGGAATCAAACATAACCACAAATGATCACAAAAAATAAGTCTTGGAAGAAAATAATGTTTTAGTTAAGTGAAAGCTTGAAGTATACCAGATTGGCAGTGTTTCTATTTTACAGTGACACCTTTGATAACAATATAAATCAGGACACCAAGTTCTTGTAACTTGAAATAGTTACCATAGCTTGAGGCTCTCTTCCAGTTCATTCAAGTCCAGAAAATTCAAGCCAGCACACTGCAAAACCACTATGAAAAATCTTTAATGGTTAACTGTCCATATAAATTACTTATAAACTTGCTTTAAGCTATCCCATCTCCTCCTCCTCTTTCAACAAATAAATGCTTTTTCTTCTGTCTTGTAGCTAAACAGCGTGTCACACCCAATGCCCCTCCCTTTAAAAATCGAACAAAATTGTCTCCAACCAAAGGACCCAATGCAAAGAGGTTGGCTTCTTTAACACATTCGTAGGTATATGCATCTATTTCCACAGGATTACTCTTACATGTGATTGGCTGGCTTGAGTTATGGCCCAGATAACACCCTTGCTCCTTCAGAAAAGACAGATTGGGATGAGAACCTATCAGTACTACTGCCGCAGAAAGCTTAAATATTTTTTTCAATCCAGAGAGGCTTTGAAGAATGCATTTCATGTCCGACGTAAAGGAAAGCACATGGTGCTCAGGAAAACTGGTATAATCAGATAAAAGATTGGAGTCTACAGAATATGACTGAGTACACATCATATGATAGACTTTATGGTATTCTGGATAAAGCTTTTTGGGAAGCTGTTTGAAAATTAAGCTTGGATCAGTTACCCGTCTGCGAAATACATGAATCACAGGAATATTATTGTTGTAAGCACACAGTACCGCATCAGCTGCGGTAAGCCCAGAACCTACAATTAACACTGGATCCACTTTGCCACGCAACTTTCCTTTGCTTATAGCAGCTCCAAATTCAGGCATTGAATGAAACACAAAAGGAAAATCTTCCCCTTCAATGTCCAGATGGGCAGGAGAATCCAACGTTCCAGTTGCCAGAGCTACGTTCTCAGCAAAGAGACAGAAGGGAACATGGGAACCATCCGCTATTCGCTGATAACCCCTGATTTCCCAATTTCTCTTGATAAATGTAGACTTCTCTATCTGTAAATGCTGTGTTGAAATATTTCTGTCTTGTCCATCGTCACCATCTTGATGATCTCTGTAGAGTCTTGATACAGAGGTGATGTAAGTATTCTCTCTGAAATTCTTCTGAAGACCCATGACTTTTACATAGTGTTTGTAGTAGCGAGCTATTTCCTCTGGCATAACTCGATCTCCTTTTAGGTTTCTAAAAAAAGGAAAAATACCCTATGAGGAGAGTACTGTGACAGTTTCCATGATTATTCCTGCTCCATCTATTAAGCTATTATATAGATCTTTTTAATTCCTCTGGACTGTCTTAGGTATAAATGATCAAAGAAAGCTTTTTTCTTTAGTTAAAAATGTTAAAGAATTAGTTTTATCAACAGAAGTCCCATGAGGGTAGAGACTGTATTTTAATGCATCTGTTTCCCCAGTGCCTTGCATAGATCTGTTCAGATTAGCTACCTTTATCAATAAATTTATTAAATAAATGAATTAAAATGTGGAGATAGACTTTTATAGTCTATCACACAACTGTAACAAATTCAGTCTATACACTATTCAGTCTACATACTGTAATACACTGAATTAGATTATAATTAATATTCTGCAGGTCTAACTATAGTATATATAATTCTTAAAGATAATATATATGATCTTGACATGATTTTTTGTGAGTTGCTATTTTCCTAATGACTGAAAATTCACATCAGTCTTCTGAAAATCATCTTATATCTAAGGACATAAAACATCTGTTTTCCTGTTCATAAAGAAATCTATAAATACAGTAATGTACTTTTTTGATAAAGAGAAGATTCTTTCATTTTCCGCTTGAACTTTAAAGCAACAGGCATTAGTACCCCTAAACCCTGGGCCCCAATTAGAAATAAGTAGCACTAAAAACGTGCCAAATAATTTCACATAATTCATTACAAATTATAACTGGAAGAAGTTCATAAAAGTTCTTAAAATTTAAGATTTAAAATATGTTAATTCCCACTTTTCACAGAAACCCTATGTAGTAGTTAATACTATTATAATCTCCATTTTATGAATGACGAAATTAACAGCTAATTTAAGTTACTTGACCATGGTCACAACATTCTTAGAAGTTAAGAGAGGATTCAAGAGTCAGTCTCTCAAGATCTGATAGTCAACACTATGCAAAGGCAGGAAGTAAAGCCAGTTTTTTAATCACAAGATTCTTTTCCACATATTACTTCAATACACAATGTGCCCAATGTAAAAGGATGAACACTTCTAGCACATAAAAAAACATAAAGCTTCCCCTTTACCCGTATCACAAAAAGAATGTTGAGCAATTTTCAGATGCTTATGAAAATCAAGAACTTGTACAACTTGCCTGACTTTACTACTTTTCATTTCAAACCCATATAAAATTCATTTTTAAAAAATCCAAAAGAGGGGTGAGGGGGGTGGCCTGGCTGGCTCATTCAGAAAAGCATGTGATTCTTAATCTCAGGGTCATGAGTTCAAGCCCCACGCTGGGTGCTGGGATTACGTAAATAAATAAAATTAAAAAAAAAAAAAGGAATATTTGAAATGTTTAATCTCAGTGATTCATGCTGCCCTGAATTTGCTCTCCTTAAATCTTCTCAAATTAAGGATAATGTCTATGGAGTACTATATGGTTTCTATCTAGCAGGAAGTCAAGCACTCAAATGTGTACAACCCTGTTCTAACAAAGGTTAAGTAACTTCCTGCTTTGCTTTATTGTTTCTGTGAGCAAATTAGATTAGCTGTATTAGCAATTCCTATCTAATTTAATACTACTATTGAATATAAGGCTTTTCACATTACTTCTCTTTTTAAATTTTGAGTATTTTCAATGTTCATAGCAGCATTGTCTACAACAGCTAAACTGTGGAAGGAGCCAAGATGCCCTTCAACAGACGAATGGATAAAGATGTGGTCCATACATACAATGGAATATTACTCAGCCATCAGAAAGAAGGATTACCCAACATTTGTAGCAACATGGACGGACTGGAGGAGATTATGCTAAGTGAAATAAGTCAAGCAGAGAAAGACAATTATCATATGGTTTCACTCATTTGTGGAACATAAGTAACAGCAGGGAGATCAGTAGAAGGAAGGGAAGAATGAAGGGGGGGTAAACAGAAGGGGGAATGAACCAGGAGAGACTATGGACTCTGGGAAACAAACTGAGAGTTTCAGACGGGAGGGGGGTGGGGGATTGGGATAGGCCAGTGATGGGTATTAAGGAGGGCACATATTGCATGGAGCACTGGGTGTTATACGCAAACAATGAATCACGGAACACTACATCAAAAACTAATGATGTACTATATGGTGACTAACATAATAAAAAATTAAAAAATTTAAAAAATAAATAAATTTTGGGTATTTTCCCCCAAATATACTTATATTCTTCCAAGTAGAGCTTTCTTCTTTCTTACATCTATTTTCATATTTCTTAATAAATATTTACCTCTATAGTAGCCAATAGGGTAACCAATCACATCAAAGATTCTGGCTTATTCCATCACTCTAAATTATTAGTCATATGCACTATTCTATTCTGAAAGCCAAACACTACAGCTATATATACATGAGACATCCACACACAAACTTGTATATCGACTGATAAAAATAAGTAAGTGCAGAAAGGATTTGTGGGTGGATGAGAAACTAAACAGAGTGGCTTAACAGGAAAGTGGGATAAACCCATAATTAACGAAAGCAAAGGAATCCAATCTGTTTTATAACATCTCTAAATGGAAACTAGCTCATGATCACTGCTACAAAGAGGTTTGATTTGAGAGACATAGATTTATATTATTCCTCTGAGACAGAATCACAAATACTTTGAAATTTGCCGAGGGACTTTCCCACTGTACATTGAAGAACTGTGACAGCTGGATCTTTACCTTCGTTTGCTAGATATCCAATCTTTAAATTTAAGTCCTGGCAGCTCCATCCAATTTCCAAAGCTGATTGTCAACATGGAACCTTCCATATTCTGTATGAATAAAAAATGCACAAATACATTTAAGCAGTAACACGGATTTTTAAAAAAACCAAATCCATCTTCATTCACTATAATTAAGAGTCTGGATAAAGTCTCCTTATCCAGACTCTTTCAGCTGAAAGAAGTTCTAAATGGTTGTGTAAACTACAAATACTTTCATCATTTTGTAGGATCTATATTCCTTCTTTCATAAAGTTATACACTTATAAAACAAGTTTATAATATTGCCAGATGCCTATACAATGTTAATAGCTTCAGCCTATAATAATATAATTCAGATATAGAATATGTTAGATGAACAAATCAGTATTTTCACTTTTTAAGCAAAAGGGAAAAAATTCATTAATTTCTAAGGCTTTAGATGTATATCCACTTTAATATTAACAGATTTTTTAAAAAATGCACAGCAAAACAGCTTTTTCCCCTCCATCAATTATAATTACAAAGTCTAAGCTGGTTTGGATACAGCAACATCTCTTTCTAAAACTAGGGAAAACAGCAGTGGTTACCTGATTAAGAACAGACTCACTGCCGAAGCTAATGCTGCCTTTCAGGAAGTGAGCCCTTCAAGCTCCCTTGTCCTACTTACTTCTTTCTGCTCTGCTCACTACAAAGCAACAAAAAGCCCAAGGGCCAAGAGCACCTGTCCCGATAACCTCAATGATCTCTTTCAACCAACTCTTTTAGGCTATGGTTTTTTCTTAACTCTTCTTGTCCTGTTTCTGTACAACCCAGTACTAGGAATGGTACTTATTATTGTAGTTATTGTTACTGACTAACATTTCCAAGCACTTACTATGTGCTGGGCCTCATGAAGCTTATTACTCATGACGGTGTGTAGATCACCACCAGAGAGAAGGCATCGAGCTGCTGCTCAGCTGCTCTGAGGCAGACTGGGCCTGATACCAGGATCCGAACCAAGGAGATGGAAAATATCACAAGGGAAACTGTTAAGAATTTAGTATATACTGAAGTTATCTGGAGCCATAATTGTCTCATCTGAAACTCAAAAACCTTAAGGAACTAATATTCCACTTTCAACAATCTAAACTTTATTCCCACGGCACCAGTTCTTCCAGTTAGTTGCAAGCCCCAGTCTTCCTTGTTTTCCCTTATGCTATGAATGCCTGCTGTCAGGGAGACTATAGTATATTAAGGGACACAAACCTGACAGAAGTACTAGGGGTATACAGAAAAAGAAGAGAATATTTCTTAAAGGACACCAATGGGCTGTGAGGAGTATCCATTAGGGAGAATATTCCAGGCAGAATAAAGATGTTAAAAGGATTTTATAAAGAGAAAGAACAGTAGTGTCCTTCAAGAAATTAAAAGAAGTTCAGCCTTATGCAGGGAATTATTAACAGGCTTAGGTTGCTTAAACTGTGCACGTTACTAAGAAAGGTCTGTCTTTAGGACTGGCTTTTGGCCACTTCCTAGGAAACAACCCCTGAGCTCTTAGAATATTCTACCCAATGAGTGACTTTTTGTATGCCAGAGGCCTGGGGCCCTGCTGTACCTGTAACTGTAGAGTGTAACTGTTAAGTTCTTAACAATGAGACATATGGTGAACACCAGTGTTTGCTTTGGGAACAGAGGAGGTCAGTCACGTGGGTGCTGCTTTTCTACATGACTGACCCCCAGAAAACCCTGGACACCAAGGTGTGGGTGAGCATCCCTGGTTGGCAACTCTTTACACATGTCACAAATCATTGTTGGGAGAATTAAATGTAGCCCCCTGCAACTCCACTAAAAATGAACACTCAAAAACTGGAGCTTGTTTTGTCCTGGACTTCATTTCATGAGCTTTTTCCCTTTAATGATTCTAATCTGTATCCTTTCACTGTAATAAACTATAACTGTTGAGTACACCACCTTTAAGGAGTCTTGTGAATCCTAGTGAATCTACAGCCTGAGCGTGAACCAGGACCCCAGAAAGAGTATTCTGGAGCATGGAATGTAAGAGAGCAGTAAAGCAAGAAAGCCAAGTAGGGGCTAGATCACCCAGGCTATGGTAAAATACATTAGTGAGTTTGCATACTATTCATTAGATGAATTGAGAGCAGCTACAGGGTTTCATGCATGGGTGTAACATTCAAATGTGTGTTTTAGAAAGATAACTCTGGCCTTGGTATGGAGATTGTACTGAAGAAAAATAGTCTGGAGTAGGAAACCTTTGCAATAATTTGGGGTGAAGATGATGATGGCCAAACACAATTACGATGGGGAAAAGTAGGGTGGAAGGACTCACAATATGTTTATGAGAAAGAATGGAGAAAATACAATAATTGGTTTGAAGTGGGAGTTGAGGCAAGAACAATCGAAGATTTCTGGCTTGAGTAACTACATTCCAGTGCTATTACTACATGATAAGGAAATGAAGAGATCTGATGACAAAGATGATTGGTTATGTAGACATGCTGAGTTTGAGAACACCTACAGAATAATCAAGAGAAGGTATCTAGGTGAATACGTAAGAGAAAGCAATGTGGGCCAGGACTCTTGATTTGGGAATCACTCAGCATTCACATGCAAGTCACTAAAGTATATGAGACACGCCAGGGACAATGAAGAGTATAAAAAGGCAAGACCGTGGCTTGGCACGGAGTTTACAGTCTTCTGTAACCACAAGGTAATGAAAAGGGCTGACTGAACAGGAAGAAAAACAAGGAGATGAAAGGTTCAGAGAATCTAAGAGGCTTGCATCGCTGTCAAATGATGCAGAGGTCAGGAAAGATAAATTTTGAGACTATCAAACTGAGCAAAAAAGGAAGTTACCAACCTTTAAAAAGCAGAAAAGGCAGTGACAGAAGCTAGAGTGAAGTCAGCTAAGGAATAGGAGGCAAAGGCATAAAAATAATGGATAGGTAACTATTTCAAGAAGGCAGCTCTAAAGCAAGAATACAGATAAACTAATGCATAAAAACTTTTTAATAATAGAAAATAATTTTAGTATATTTATATACTGATAAACAGGAGCTGCTAGAGAAACTTAAGATACGAGAAGGGGAAAATCAAATAAGCGATATCCTTGGAGAAGACAGGGGTCCAGAACACAGCTGGAAGGTTAGTCTTAGATAGAAGTGACACCACTTCTATAGTAACAGGGGATAAGAAACAAAGAGGTAGTAGCACGATTGCAGATGTTTGCAGGTTTAAGCGCAAAATTATGGAAGTTCAATCCTGAGGGATTCTATTTTCTAAGAATCAAGAGTATTTCTAAGTCAGGTGAAAAAAAAGGGATAGAGATTTGAGAAGAACATTTAATAAGGAAATACCAAAGGATGACTAAGTAGTGTTCAGGACCCAAATGAGGTTGGAGAATACTTTTCACAGCTGTACAACTTTTTTTTTCCCCCTGGCAATGTTTCATAGCTTAAGTATAGGAAAAGATAAAGTAGACAGTTCTATAAATTGCTATTTTGGCCAAGCCCATGTGATAGAAGGACGATGGGTCAAGAAACTACGGAACCTAAGCTGGGTAGGTAAGGGGTTAAGATCAGGGTCTCAAACTCCCTGTGTCTGATGATTAGGTACAGTATAATCGGGTGATACAGCTGGAAGAATAAAAAGTTGTGATCAAAAAGTAAGATATTTGAAAATTTAGGTTTTCACTGAGTCGTCACAGTGGAGCCACTGGAGTTAGTATCGGAGGAGGAATGGAAGAGGAGATCACTGAGAATGAAGAGATGAAGAGGCTAAGAGGTTAAGGTGTTGCTTCTGTGTCACATAGGTAAAGGTACTCAAATTGACAGTAAAACTTGGGATACAATGGAAAAGCATGACTTAGGTGCCACAGATTCAACAATTGAGGGGGACAATCTGGAACGGTCGAGGAACTAGAAGATGACATGACCTGTTCAAAGGAACGGGGATTCTGACAGAAGAGCAATGGGGAATAAAGAGAACCCCAACCTCACTAGTCAACCTGATAGGACTTGGGGCCAAGGGAGAGTGAACAGACTCCACTTCAGGGGGCTGCAGCGAGACCAGTATCTTCAGGAAAGCAAGATTTCACAGAAGGGAGTAAAAGCAGCTTATAATAACTGAAATGGTTAAAAGTAAACACAAGCTTGTTTATTAGCAAATGGAGTTTTAGGGGTACATTGTCAGAAAGTCTGGAAGTGAGGAGAGTGGTGAGAAACCGGATCACAAGAGAAGCAGAGAACTATACAGAAGTGACGAGAGGACAGATGACTTAGGGAGCTCACATCCTGAGTAATAACTGAGGTTAACTAGCATGCATGTGAAGCATGGCAGCAGACGGTGGTCTCAAAAGACAGTACTACAGTCAAGAGCTTCAAGATTAAGGTATGGAATGCAGAGGTGGGAGGGAATAAATAATTACGCCTCGAAAAGTCAGGTAACTTCATAGAAGTGATGCTTAAAAAATGGATAATAGCTAAAATACCATTTATTTATATCCCTATTCTAGTGGATATCCTATATGATGCATGAAAAAAATTCAGTGTTAAGTATATTCCAGCTTTACCATGGATTCAAATGTGTCTTAAGTAATCAAGGCTTACCCATGCTTTAAATTTCCTATATATAAGTGGAAGAAATGAAATAACACAGATTACTGTCTGTACATTTTTCTAAGCAGGAAAATATAAGTACAATAAAACCTCAGGAATTTAGAGAAGCATTATGCATTATGGCTTTTTTAAGAAATACTGTTTAACAATGCTGACTAACAGCACAAATATAAACACTTAACGTCAAAGGCACAGATAATGTTAGTTGCTATCCATAACCATTAAGGAAATTAAGATTAAGAAAGGAGTTGGTGATATATTTAATCTAGAAAGTCCCCCAAATACCTTAAAACAGTCACTTATTAAATGTAAGTAACTAGTTAGAAATACAGCATTGCACTAATATAGGAATATTCAATTGAAGTCTGTACTGAAGATCTGATATTTAATGTTAAAATTCCAATGAAATCCTTATTCATAAATAGCAAAAATTATTTAACATTTATTTGTATAACAAATGAGCATTCACTACACATATCAGATGCCATATTAACTGCTAAGGACACAGGAGAAAAGAAAAATTATTAGTTCCTGACCTCTAAAGAAATGCACTGAATTTTTATGTTAATTCTCTGGTTTAACCCCTGCCATGAACTGAATTTGTGTCACCCCCAAAAATGCATATGCTGAAGCCCTAGCCCCAGTGTCATGGTATTTGGAGATGAGGCCTTTGGGAGGTAATTAGGGCTACAGGAGGTCATGAGAGTGGTGCCCTCATGAAAGGATTAGTGGCTTTATTAGAAGACGGGCAGAGGGGAGGAAGGATGATGCACCAAGAAAGGTGCTGTCTACAAACGAGGAAAAGAGCCCTCACACGAACGGAACAGGCTGGCACCTTGATCCTGAACTTTTCAGCCTCCACACTATGAAATTAATATCTGTTGTTTAAGGCACTCAGTCTATGCTATTTCATTACAGCAGCCCAAGCAGATTAGCACTTCTTTCTTTTATAATCCATTTTTCACTTAAGATATTGAAAACATAGGGAAATAATGGGTATTGGTATGAAATACTCTGTGAGATTTTATAAAGTCTGAAATGAATTTAAAACTTTTTACTGTGCAAAACATTGCTGAAATATTTTCTATGTAGTTCTTGTAAAATAGTATAGAGAAGCTTATTCTGAGAGTATACTGGTAATCAAACTTGGCTTAACTTCTCGTAACCCATTATTTTACTGAACACCATTAAAATTCTCAGATAAAGATGTGGTAAGCGTATCTAACAAATGATAACGTACATTTTATTGAACGGCATTAAAATTCTCAGATAAAAATGTAGTGAACGTATATAATGTATGATAACGTTGTATCTCATAATTTTCAAAATTCAAATGGCCGTATCAAGATGACATATGATAACTCACGCACACTATAAAACGTGAAGAAAAACATACTCACATGCCAAGCTCCACCAGGTGGACCTTTACCAAGAACTAAGTGAGGGATGTAATGATGTTGTTCTAATTTCCAATGCAAAACGGATGGATAATCATAGCCAAAGTCAGCATCTGGATGAAGAAGTGTGTCAAAAAGGACTGCAACTGGATTGGATGATCGGCCCTCAAGGCCCTCAGACAGGTATTCTAAGTCCTGAATGAATTTTTCAAAAAAAAAAACAAAGGAAAAAGGCAGAGTTTGAAGGAAAAAACCAAAAAAACAAAAAGCCTCAGCTGTTAAACAGTGAAAGCCATTACTCTAATCCAGCATTTCCCAGATAGCGTTGCTATAAAACACTCATGTTCCTTGAGATCTTGGTAGATTCTTTGGTTAAATGAATAAAAGACTGGATTTCAACAAAACTAATCAGATCCTTTCACTGCAATACTTGAAGATGCATTTACTCCATTAATATGCCTTAATAGGTCTACTGTCACATTCCAATAACAAAAAGCAGCACTTCCCAAACTTATTTGAACATAGAGCACCTTCTAAAACGCCCACCAGGAAATAATTTGGGAAATTCTGCTCTCATCAATTCAGGAAAATAAGCAAGTAATTTGACAGAACATATTTACAAATTGAAAATAAAAATGATAGAGAATGTTATTTAGAAGAAAGGATTTTCAACTGAGAAATACAACCTTCTTTGAGTATTTAAAAAAAAAAAAAAGCAAAAAGATTGACATCTAAGAAATACCTGATCAACAATGGAAAGATGTCTTGCTTCTTCTAATTTACTATGTAAGATTGTATTTGGATGTATTGCTTCTGATGATAAATATGGTCTGTAGCCTGATAACATATAAGAAAGGCAGATTCCTGAGGGTCCATTTCCTATTAAAAAAAAAATGGTGGAGAGGTTCATCATGTGTCTTAATACTCTTATTCCTTGGTTTTTCTCAAAGATGCATGTTCTCCCTTAACAATTTGTCTTCCTTCTCTAAACTCTTAAAACCAAGTATTCATAAGATACTGACTTTTGTTTTCTCTGTTTTCTTTTGGGAGTCTCATCTACTTGAAGCTTTAGGTCTCTACGCTATTGACCCCAAATTAGACCTGTACGCTGACCTCTTGCCCAAAAATACATCCCACATTTCCATAGGCCACTTCTTCACTCCACCTAGTTGAATGACTAATAATTTAATCACAGTATGTTCAAAAGTATATTCATGAGTTCCTTCATCCCATCCCCTTTCATAGTCTGGTGCTAACAAAATCCTAAATTAATCAGGTTCTGAATCTAAATTGATTTAGTTACTATATCCATTCAGTTGTCTTTGTTAGTGTCACTCCTATACTCTCAGGAGACAGAAGTCTCTTGTTCGTCCTAAAGATACACCTATTCCAAAATCATTTCACATTCAAAGTTCGGATAGATGAATTTTGATAAAAGAAGGTCCTCATCATACTACCCCCTTCATTTGGAAAGCTTTAACTGCTTGCTTCTGCCTATCCAGTGCTCACCATGTTCTGGTCCCAACCATCTTTCCAGACCCATCTCCTAGTAGTGTCTTCCTGTATTTTTAAATGTTTCAACTAAAACCAAACTGGGTTTTTGTTGAACCCTGGTGAACTGGCTCCATTTCTGTGGTTCCTTTAGTCTAGGTTTTCACTTCTCTATTATCTCCATCTACCAAAAATATAATCCAAATGGGATAACTGCTAGCCTCAGGAAGAAAATTCTGTTCCATTCTCTAATATTTTGCCCCAAATAAAAGAAGCTCAAAGATGTAAATATGAAAAGCAAAATCAAGAATATTAGAAAATGGATTCCTACTTCTACTTATAATACTGAAGTGGGAAGCCTTTAAGCATGACACAAAATTCAAAAGACAGAAAGGAAAGTAAACCACTGACTTCATAAAAATTAAAAACAAATGAGATCTGAGGCAAAGAGTTAATTTCCTTGAATCAAAAGCAAAGAGACAAAACTAAAGAATAAATATCACAAGATAATATCAATATAGATAAAAGATACAGAAAAAGCATTTAACAAAACCCAACACCTATTCATGATGAAAAAAAAAACAACTCAGCAAACTCAAATAGAGGGATACTTCCTCAACTTGATAAAGAGTATCTACAGTAAACCTACAACTAACATCATACTTAATGGTGAAAAACTAGACGCTTTCCCTCTACGGTCAAGAACAAGACAAGGATGTCTCTTCCCATCATTCCTACTCAACATACACCATGACAGAAGTCATAGTTCATGCAATAAGAAAAGGAAATACAGACTTTAGAAAGAAATAAAACTGTCTTTGTTCAAAAATACCATGATTTCTATGTAGAAAATCCCAAAGAACGGACCAAACAACTCCCAGAACATCAAGATTGCACAATACAAGTTAATACATAAAAGCCAATTTCTTTCCTGTACACCAGCAATGAACAGGTGGCATTTGAAATTAAATATACAACACTGCTTAATATGTGAATGTGCCCACACACACACCCCCACACAAATACTTGTGTCTGAATCCAACTATATATATTTAAGATATCTATATATATAAGATGTACACAAGGAAAACCACAAAACTGATGAAAGAGCCCAAAGATATCTAAATAGATGCTCATGAATAAGAAGATTTGATATTGTTAAGATGTCACCTCTTCTCAGCTTGATCTACAGATTCAATGCAATCCGAGTAAAAATCCCAGCAAATTATTTTGTGGATATAAACTAACTCTAAAGTTTGAATGGAAAGGTAAAGAGCCAGAATAGTGAACACAATATTGAAGCAGCAAGTCAAGACCAACATCATCCAAACTCAAGTCTTACCATAAAACTGTAATCAACAAGATAGTGTGGAAATTATTAAAAAGTAGACAAATCAACAGAACTGAAGAGAGCTCAGAGATAGATTCTCACAAATATAGTCAACTTATTTTTGACAAAGGAGCAAAGGCAATCCAATGGAGAAAGGATAGTCTTTTCAACAAATGGTACTAGAACAACTGGCCATCTACATGCAAAAATATGAATCTAGGTATTAACCTTTCATCTTTTACAAAAATTAACTCAAAATAGATCACAGACCTAAATACAAAGCACAAAATAATAAAACGTCTAAGAAGATAAAATAGGGGAAAATCTAGGTGACCTTGGGTTTGACAGTAAGTGTTTAGATATAACACTAAAAGCAGGATCATCCATGGAAGAAAAAAACTGATAAACAGGGCTTCATTAAAATTTAAAATTTCTGCTCTGCAAAAGACACTATTCAGAGTGAAAAGCTAAGTCACACTGCGAGAAAATATTTGCAGAACGTAACATATACAAAGAACTCTTGAATCTCAACCGTAAGAATATAACCTAATCAATTAAAAAGTACACAAAGGATCTGAACAGACATTTCAAAGAGACACAGATAACAAATAAGCATATGAAAAGATGGTCATCGTGTATGATTACAGCACTGCAAATTAAAGCAATGGGGTACCACTACACATCCATCAAAATGGCTAAAATCCAAAATGGACAATACCAAATGCTGCAAAGACTTAGAGAAACAGCAACTTTCATTCATAGTTGTTGGGAATGCAAAATGATACAGCCACTTTGGAGGACAGTTTGACAGTTTCTTAAAAAGCTAAACATAGTCTTATGATCCAATGATCACTCTCCTAGGTATTTACCCAAATGAGTTGAAAACTCAATGACTATGCAAAAACCTACACATGCATGTTTACAGCAGCTTTACTTATAATTGTCAAAATTGTCAGCAACCGAGATGTCCTTCAATAAGTGCATAAACAAACTCAAACACCCATACAATGGAATAGTATTCAGTGATAAAAAAGAAATGAGCTATCAAGCCATGAAAAGACATAGACAAATCTTTAAGGCATACTATTAAGTGAAAGAAGCCAGTATGAAAAGATTCCATACTGTGTAATCCCATGAATATGATATTCTAAATAAATGAAAACTACACAGACAGTAAAAGATCAGTGGTTGCCAGGGGTTGGGGGTTGGGGGACAGGATAAATACGTGAAGCACAGAAGATTTTTAGGGCAGTGAAACTATTCTGTAGGATACTATAATTGTGGACGTAGGACATAACACATTCAGCAAAACCCACAGAACTGTACAACACAAAAAGTGAACCCTAAGGCAAACTACAAATTTTAGCTAATAATAATGTATAGTCAGAGGTTCATCAATTACAACAAATGCAACACACGAATTCAAGATACTAATAATAGGGGAAACTGGAGGTGGCAGGAGAAAGGGAGTATATGAGAACTCTCTGTACTTTCTACTCGATTTTCATGTAGAAAACAGCTCTAAAAAATAAAATCTATTAATTAAAATAAACATTAAATAAATACAAAATAGGGGACTTAGATCTGAGGCAAAGAGCTAAGTTCCTTAAATCAAAAAGAAACAACACACAACAGACATAGGCAGAAAATACAAACAGGCAGTTCACAGACAAATAAATACATAGGTGGCATTCTCTCTCACTCCCAAAGACTGTCTCCATCCTAACCCCAAGAACCTGGGAGTGTTACCTTATATAACAAAAGCTGACTCTGCAGATGTGATTTAATATCTTGAGATGGGAAGAATACCCTGGATCATAAAGGTGGACCCCATCTAATTATACCAGTCCTTAAAAAGAGAGACTCTTTCCCAGGTTTGGTGAGGGGGAAAGGGGACAATGAAAGAAGGTTAAGAGAGAACCAACACTGTGGACTTTGAAAATGGAGAAAGAGTCCAGGAGTCAAGAAATGTGACTAACCTCTAGAAACTGGAAAAAGCAAGGAAACAAACTTTCTACCCTAGAGACTCCGGAAAGGAATGCAGTCTTGCTGACACCCTGACTTTAGCTCACTGAGTAGTGTTGGACTTCTGACCTATAGAGCAGCGAGATAATAAATTTACATTGTTTAAAGCCACTGTGTTTGTGGAAAGTTGTTTTGACAGCAACAGAAAACATACATATTAAGGAAATTAGTTCTTTCTCTGTGCTCTGGTGGAGTGCTACTGCCAGCAGTAACAGTCCCATGGGCACCGGGTTAAGCTACTCATTGGCTAGTTGACGCAAAACACAAACAGATTGGTTTGGGGGGAGTGAGGTGGACAGGTACAAATGACAGTACTTTTTCCTTTTCTGACCCACCCACAGCCAGCTAGAACCAGAATAGGGTTCCTTTACTCATGCCAACACACTCAGGCTGAAAAACCAGTGCTGAACAGAAGTGAGAAAACAGAACATGAGGTATAGTCCCCAAGACACCTGGATGTGAACTACTACACACACCGTCACCTCTATCATCACCCCTAACAAGAAATCTAGGACAGAACAATCTTGCTTTCCTCTTTTCCTCCCTCCCTTCCTTCACTGTATCCCCCATAAGCCAGTGAGAGGACAGGACCATCTCTCCTTCCTGTTAAAAGAGGCTATCAGGGGAGCCTGGGTGGCTCAGTGGGTTAAACGTTTGATGCTCTATTTTCGCTCAGATCCTGAGATCTCAGGTCGTGGGATCAAGTCCCACATTGAGCTCCATGCTCAGTAGGTCAGTGTTCCCAGACTAAAAGCAGCACCGTTGCTGGAGATTCTTTCTTCCGCTCCCTCCACCCCTCCCCCACCTCACACGTGCATATGTGCTCTCTCTCTCAAATAAATTTAAAAAAGGGGGGGGCTTTAAAAGAAATAAAGAAGCTATATGCCATCAAGGTATGTTATGCCCCATAATTCTTTCCTAAAGCTTGCTTCCCACCATAGTCTGATTTATTAAGTTTGAATACTAGATGCAAGATATATGTGACAGGTAGTTAAAAACATGCAATAAAACAAAATCATAAGAAAATCTATTATTCTGAAGTCTTTAGGTTGTATTAATAGCTTAATTTTTAATATTTTCTATGCCTATCTGCTGAGGTGGTACAAAGGCTATATAACACTAACACTACGGTAAAGGTCACTGTAACACTACAGCAGAGTACCACAACATTCACTACTGGGAACCCATTATTAGCTCGCACAAGTCTTCTGAGTTGCCCTGTGTCTCCCCCAACAGAGCGCTCTAGGGTTGTAAGGCATAATCCAATAATGCACACAGAATGTTCCGTATAGGGCTCTATCAATCCTGGTTACAATCGTTGCCATGACACTACCATAATAATTAACACAACTGATTGACAGTATTTTAACACAATAGGGCAATACCAATCCTTCAATGAAAAAAATGTTACATTCTAACACAGCATCTAATATCAGATAAACTAATTACTCTCTCCAAAGATTTGGTTATTGGTTACTTGAGTGTATCCAAAAACCTACGACTAGACTACTTCTCAATACAATCCTAAGAACTTGCGCCCTGTAACTAGGCATATATAGTAGTAAGGATCAGGATTGTAATTTTAAGAGTTAAAGTGCAGTACTTACCTATTACTACCATAGGCAAAGTCACTGATGAATCTTCCAGTAAAGAAGTTTCTTCAACTAATGGCATAGCTTTAACTTTCTGCCCCAAATTATCACCAAAATATTGCACGAAGGAATTAAAAATCTCTCCTTCGGTTTCAGTGTCACTGTAGTTTCTTTAAAAAAAAAAAAAAAGAAAGAAAGAAAGAAAGAAAAAAGAAACAAAAAACAAGAGATATAGTCAATACACCCTTTATAAAAACCTGTCTTTCTTCAGATTTAACTTAGGCCATAAAATATTCAACAGTTCCATAAAAGGAGAAAAAGAAATTCTTCTGATTAATACTTTCAAATTAGTAGCTTAGCATACCTGTCAACCTGTACCATTTTTAACGTCAGGAATCCTAAATAGCTGCTAAGGTTTCTGTAGTACCACGTCGGCAAGCCCCACACAAGTTCTACAGCTGCAGCTCTTTGAAGACCAAAGAGACAGCATCGCATTGGGCATTTTTACAATTCTCTGAGATTTCCTAGGAACGGCTAGTTTCTCTTTTAATTTTTTTCTCATTAACAAAAAGGTAAGTGCACTAGAGGTGGTGTATTTGGAACAAAATAGTCATAATATTTTAAGGAAAAGTTAACTGTACTTATGTATTACAAGTTGTGTATTTTGGCAAAAGAAATGAGGTTTATACATCTTGTTAATTCTCAGATATTGAAAATTAGAAACATCTTTATGTCGATTTCCAATCTACCTTCTTTCCCAGTTGTCTCCCTAGGAACTAGATTTAGCATTCTGACATGCTCACGAAATACATGGAGTAGCCTTCGGACACAGTTAATGTTCCGCATTACACTAGTGATTACTTCAGACCAGAATCCCCAAATTATCTTTCATATTTATAAAGTCAGCAGCAGGCCGATAACTGAGTACCAACTATGGTGAATGCGCTTACTGCTCCCAAAATGACAAACATGGAGTGGATCAGTTATTTCATAGGACTCACAGATTCCAGAAGAGAATGGTAAATGGAAAGAATTAGGCAGAGACCAAAATTTCTGCTTCCCTATAACCTCCCAAGGTCCCAGTCTACCCTAGGATAGAGTGGAATACTCCAGGATATGCTGATAGCCTTCCCGAAGAAGGTATAACCTCCACCCCAAATATCTGGGCTCCTCTAATGACACATGGCCTTTTGGGGCCAGAATAGATACCCTTCGGACATGTCTATTAGGGAAAGCCCCTGCTCACACGGAAGCCTGCTCCTAGAAAAAGTATCTTATGCTCAATCCACCCCTTTCAGATCATTCCTTCTCTGAGCAAATCCAGGTATATTAGTTACCCTGCCTGCTTCTGCTTCTTGGCAGCTGAACTCAAATGAGTGAATTATGCTCAGGCCTATTTCTGTATTTCTTCTGAATGTGGGCCAAGGACAGGTCCCCCAGCTCCCTTTGGATGCTTCTGATCAAAGTCCTTTTGGATACCCAGGCCTGATTAATCTTGTGGTGGTTGTGAAGGCCACAATTGTTTTTTAAAAGATGCACATCTCATCTTCAGTCTCTTCCAGATATTCCCATCTCAAACACTGTTGTTCCTGTATATATAACCCAGGAAATTAAAAAAAAAAAAAAAAAAGATTATCACTTTAACTTCTTATTCATCAAAGAGATGTTTCCTTCCAAACTTAACAAACATTTCCTCCTTTTCAAGTGTGCAATTCAGGGTTTTTAGTACAATCACAAGGTTTTGCAATCACCACTATTAATTCCAGAAAAATTTTATCGCCCTAAAATAACCTAAGTTAATAGTAGTAAACTAGTTAGTAATAAACTATGTTACCCATTAGAACTCATTCTCCATTCTTCCTTCCCTCCAGCTACTGGGGACCACTAATCTACTTTCAGTCTTGCTGGATTTGCCTCTTCTGGAAATTTCATATAAATGGAACCTCTCACACATTACGTGGCCTTTTGTGTCTGGCTTTTTCCACTCAGCATGTTTTCAAGCTTCACCCACAGTGTAGGACGTATTGGTACTTGATTTCTTTTCATGCCTAAGTAATATTCCACTGTAGAGACAGAACACACTTTGTTTGTTCACAAACTGGTGAGCACTTGAGTTGCACTTTTTGGCTATACAAATAATGCTGTGAACATTCGTGTATAAACTGTGTGTGGATAAGTGTTTTTGTATCTCTTAAGAGTACATGCAATGGCTGGATCATAAATTCTGTTTAACATCTCAAGAAATTGCCAAACTGTTTTCTAAAGTAGCTAAAACACTTTACATTCCCACCAGCAACATAAGAGGGTTCCAACTTTTCCACATCCTCACCAACACTTTTTTTTTTTTTTAGCTACCCTTGTTGGTGTGAAGTGACATCTCACTGCAGTTTTGACTTGATTTCCCTAACAACTAATAAAGTTGAGCATCTTTTCATATACTTTTTAGCCATTCGTATTATCTTCTTTGTAGAAATATTCTTCACCCACTTTCAAACTGGGCTTTTTATTGTTGAGCTTTAAAAATTCTTTATATATGTAGAGCACAAGTTCCTTTTCACATATATGATTTGCAAATATTTTCTCCCATTCTGTGGGTTGTCTTTCCCTTTCTTTGTTGTCTTTTGAATCACAAAAGTGTTGATTTTTGATCGAGTCCAATTTATTTCTTCATTTGCTGCTGTGCTTTTGGTGTCTAAGAAACCACTCCCTAATCCAAGATCACCAAGATTTACTCCTATTTTTTATAGTTCTAGTTTTTTCATCCATTTTGAGTTAATTCTTATACATGTGATGTGTGAGGTAAGAGTCCAACTCCATTCTTTTGCTTGTGGATATCCATTTGTCCTGGAATCATCTGTCGAAGAGATTGTAATTTCCCTCTTTGTTCTGTGATCCCATGGAAGACCAACCGACCATAAATATAAGGATTTATTTCTGAACTCTCAATTCTATTCCACTGATGTATGTTAATCATTATGCAAGCCCCACACTGTCTTGCTTAGTGTTTCTTTGTAGTAAATTCTGAAATTAGGAGGTGGAAATTCTCCGACTTTATTCTTTTTCAAGTTGTCTTGGCTATTCTGGGTTCCCTGCAATTCCAAATTTTAGATCTTTTCATTTCTGCAAAAAAAGGCTGCTAGGATTTTGATAAGACTGCAATACATTTATAGATCACTTTGAGGAATACTAAGCTTTTCAATCCATGAACATGGGATTCCTTTTACTTAGGCCTTCTTTAGTTCTTCTCAATGATGTTTCATAGTTTTTGATGTACAAGTCCTAAGACTTAGGAGTAAGTATTTCACTCTTTCTGATGCTAGTGTAAATGGAATTTTATTAATTTCACTGTCAGACTGTTCATTGTTAGTGTGTAGAAATAGGACTGATTTTTGTTATGTTGATCTTGTATTCTCCAATGTTGCTTATTCATTTATTAGGTCTAGTACATTTTGTGTGTGTGCCTCCAACAATTTAGTCTGTTCCAAGACTCTAGGACATTAAGTAAAGCCAAGGTTTTAGCTTATCTAAATTCTCTATACAGTGTAATTTATTCTGATTTTCTACTGCTCATTAGTATAATCTGTACATATGCAATATGCATATAACCTATAATATTGGTATGTATACAATATGTATATGACCTATAATATTGGTATAAACTATCTGTAATAAACTTGCATGGTATTTGATAAACTTAATACAGATTAACACAGATGAAAAGAGAAGCAAACAAAAAACAAAAGTATGGTTCACTGGTTTTGCATAAAGCAACAATGAAACAAAGGCCTCCTGGCACGTATTCTTTCTAAAAAATTCAGAGCCTAAGTTATAATTCAGTATTACCGCACATGTTTTATAACATTCATACTATATCACAGGTCTATGAACAGTTTCAACTTCTACTTGAGATATCCAACTTGATCAATGTTATATTTAAAACAAGTATTTTGAGTAATAAAAAAATCTACTTTTCCTTTATTTGGAATACTAAGTTAGAAAAAATAAAATTACATTTTAGGAAATAGTAAACAGCACTATACACACATGCAAAAATAGTTGCCCTATTAGGCATAAAGACTATCTGATATTTAAGAGGATTTTGGAGAACTTCCATCTTTTGTTCTTGAAATGTTATAGTCCAGTTTTGAAACAAATTTAAGAGGTTGGCACAGGCATAAAATTTGGGTAACAAAAAGCCTTTTCTCACATCTAGCAATACTTCTTTAAAGGCTCAAACTCAAATGAAATGCTTTAGTATCTGAATTTTTGTAGTCTTTGGAAGCATGCTCCTAAATTGTCACCAAATTGATGCTACTATATGAGAAAAAGGTTCTAATGTCACAAATGAAGTCAGTCACGCTGTTCCTCTTCCAAAACAGTAGGTATGGAATAATCAGTGGACAGTTCGAAAGTCAGTGGACATTTAATCACAATACCTATTTCTTTCAGGTACTGCACAAGATCCAAAATACACAGGTTGTCACAAACTGTTTTAAAATGTGTGTTCCTAAGAAAACTGCTCAAAAAAATGGCATGAGTAAATTATAAACACCTTCCTAAAGAAGAGGTCCTAAATGCTTTATTTTTTTAAACTGAGATACAATGCAGCTATTTTTTACAATGGAAATAAGGTTTATTAATCACAATTTTTATTTTTTGGCTAGCAAGGCTTGTTTTCCTTTATCCCTCAAGATCAAAACATACCAACTACTTTGTCTTCATCTCCTCCAAATTTCTGTACAAAATGGTAAGCATATGGTATCCACAACCAAGGGTTAGCTGATAGATATGAATCCCGACTTGCGTCCTTAGAGTTCAACTATACCAAAAGCAGATAAAAGGCTTTTAAACAGCAGTTTCTGAAAGGTAGGTTAATTTCTCAAGGGGCTTCAGTTTAACAAGTTTCACTAGAGGAACCTGTTTTCTTAAACTCTCCAAAGTGGATCTGATACTCTGAAACCAATGTCTGTCAGATAGTCAACAAAGTTGCCTAAAACTTAAAATCAGCAGTTTATTACATAAAACTTTTTTTTAAATATCCAGAATTTAGAAACCCCACAAAACTCACTGAGAAGATGGGTAAGCCCGAACTATTACTCTCTATTAAAATAGGAGTTCTGAACCTTCTTTGTGCCTTACACTCCTCACAATTTGGTGAAACTTCTGAACCTCTTCGTTGATTATTATTAAACACATAAAAGATACATAGGATTTACAAGGAAACCAATTACATTAAAATACAGTTATAAAAAGTAAACTTGGGACATGTTTATTTGCACTTCTCTATTGTATTAAATAACAAGTTTGGCGATGTGTAATTACTGTGATTTTGAAGAAATAAGCATATAGTATTTCTAGATATGTGCAACTGTGATATGAAAATATTAGTGAATTTTATTGATGACACAATACTATGTGTCAAAATACTATGTGACTTGTTGATTATATTCGTAATTCAAAGACATTAGATTTTGGTTGAAGTTTAGCAAAAATATCGGTTGCACCTTTCTTTACCTGCAAGTTCATGGCCACTTAAATTCTACCTATGAACTCCAATTTTAAAACTCTTGATGTGAGTTTCATATTTTGAGAACATTTTATAGAGCATTATTCTAACACATTCATATATGCAAAGTAAGGTAATTTACGAAAGTCTTAGCTAAGTTTAACATTTCTTCACAACAGGGTTAAAACCACTTCCAAGTGCCTTTAGCCTTTCTCCCCATAACTGACTTAAGCTGTTGCCAACTGTGCAAAAGAACATATACTCACTTTTATTTTAAATGCATTAACCTCATCACCCTTAAGAACTTTCCCATGAGTCTTGAATTGCCACCTTTTTCAAATTTCTGTAATATACGGCTTACAATGACAAGCATCTTAGAACAAAGTTTTAGCACCTACTTGTAACCAGACCATCACACTTAAAACAATTTCCTACCTCCTTTGAACCCAATAACTTAGATTATTACGTTTATTTAAAAATATATAAAGACTGTAAAGGTGGGGTAGGGAGGAATCTTCGCAATCCTTCACTCAAACTTTGCACTACTTGGAAGTCTCGGGTCGCAGTAACAGACTCGTAACGGGTCTAGCTAGTTTAGAAGTCCCGTGACTGGCCCCGTCCAGGAGAGGAAAAGGGGACAACAGAGGAGAGTCCCCCCGGAGCGAGGTGGCCCCCAACAGAAGCTGCCGAGGCGGGAACCCTGACCAGGCAGGAGCCAGGAGGAAGTGGCGGCCGAGGCGAGAGGCCGCTGCAGTCCAGGCGCTCGCCCCCCCCCCACCCCGACCCGACCCCGCCCGGCCTCTGCCCATCTCGGCCCTGGCACGGCCGCGGGGCCGGGAAGCGCTCCACCCCCCTCCCGCTCCTATCCCCTCCGCTCCCCGGCAGAGAAGTCACCTGAAATGACCGGCCAGGGAGCAGCGGCAGCACCACACCGGCATGGAGCGCGGCGCACGGGGCGCCTGAGCGCGACCGCCGCGGCCGCCGCCACCGCCTGCCCCGGCTGGGCTGCCCGTTCGGGGCGCCCGCCCACTCGCCCGGGGTCGCGGGGTCCACGGGGCGCCAGCGCCCCGCGCGTCGCCGTTGCCGCGGCTGCCCGGAAGCTGCGGTTCAGCAGCCGGCCGGGCTCTGGCGCCCCGAACTCTGCCTTAGGATAGCGGCTTCCGCTCCTCGCCTGCGGGGAGCCAGACGCCAGCGGCTGATGATCTGGGGGCGCCGCGATGGGGGCGGAACGGGGCGGGGACGCTGCGACGGCTGCGGCGGAGGCGCGCGGGCTCCTCCTCGCAGGTGCGGCGGCGGCGGGCGAGGCCGGCGATTGGTGGAGACGCGGCCGGGGCGAGGGGCCGGGCCTGACGGAGCGGCGGCTGCGCGGGCCGGGGGCCGAGGTCCGCGCGCCAACCGGACCGCTGCGGAGGCAAGCGGGGCTTCGGGCCTCGCCCCGAGTCCCGCGGCCCCTCCGCGTGCATCCTACCCGCGGCCTGGGGGGTTAGCAGGGCTGGTCGGATGCGCGTCGAGAGGGCCGGGTGATGAGAGGAAGAGAAAGCTGCTCAACGGGGCAGCGGAACGGCTCGGGGGAAGCCCTGCGTACAGCGCGGCCTCCGCGACCGGGGAGCAACGCGGCGTTCGCGCGGACTCCCACCGAGGAGGCCAGGGAAAGGCCCAGAGTCCCACCCAGGAAACCCACCTTAGCGCCTTTTCTCGCGCTGGTCTGGGCGCAGACGCGAGGAGCTCCTGCGCGCTTCTCGCTCTCCACCCAGCCTCACAATCGCCGGGGGCGTGGTGGGGGTGGGGGAAAACACACCAAACCACAGGTGCTCGGGCTCCACCCCCAACTGTTCTGATTGTGGAAGTCCCGCTTCCTGAATGCGGGGAGCCTCCCTTCCCTAAGTAAGTGGCTCGCAAACATTCACTAGTGTGAGAATCACCTGCGTTGCTGGCCAAAAATATAGGTACTTAGCCCCGCCCAAGCCTTACTGAGTCCGTTTCCGGGCGGGGGAAAGGGCGGGAACGTGTATTGTCAGTCCCTCCAGGTGAACGTGATTCAAGAAAAGTTAGAGTAAGTACTGAGTAATGAGTGTCCCTCTTCGAAGTCAAAAAATAGAGAAGGGAAAAACTAGAAGTAATTAATTGCATGTACTGTTAGACATAGATGTCTTTGTAGTCCCACTTCCAAAAAGCCCAATTATTTTTGCGGTTAACATATAAGATACATAGTTTCTGCTTTTAAATAGTTTTTTATTTAAGTTCTTAAGTTTTGCCGAATGTTGTCATTGAACGAACTTTCACGTAGCAGGTATTTTAGATTCTGTGGAGCTTAACAGAAAGTTGTAGGACTCAGCCTGCCTCCAGGATTATAAAAAAATTCTGTTTTTTCTCTTCTTTGTCTTATTGACAATTTGACACGTTCATTTCATTTAATGTTGTCTCGAAAAGTGAAGTATGAAGTTACTTTTCTGTTAATAGTCATAACATTATCCTTTTAAGGGACCTAAATTCCTAAAATGTATGCCAATCCAGAGAATTGAAATACTTAAAATAGTAAGAATGTTTATAAGTACTTTGTGTAATTTTTCCTTTATGGCTTTGTTTTTACTTTGAGTTTTCTTGAAGTATTTCAGATCAAATAGCAAAGTGGGCATATCAAATTTTAGACTTAATCTGGTTTGTATTTAAACCTTGTGAACTTGCTATTATGGTTTATACTTTATAATAGTTTATGATTAAATCAGGCCACAATGACTACATTACGATTTTTCTTACAGATAATGAGGCACGTCAGAGTTTTTGTATTTTTTTTTTAAGATTTTATTTATTTATTTGACAGAGATAGAGACAGCCAGCGAGAGAGGGAACACAAGCAGGGGGAGTGGGAGAGGAAGAAGCAGGCTCATAGTGGAGGAGCCTGATGCGGGGCTCCATCCCGGAACACCGGGATCATGCCCTGAGCCGAAGGCAGACGCTTAACCGCTGTGCCACCCAGGCGCCCCTGAGTTTTTGTATTTTTTTAAAGATTTTATTTATTTGTCAGAGAGAAAGAGAGAGCATGAGCAGGGGGACGCACAGAGGAAGAAACAGGCTCCTCGCTGAGCAAGGAGCTAATGTGCATGGGACTCCATCCCAGGACCCTGGGATCATGACCTGAGCCGAAGGCAGACACTCAACCAACTGAGCCACCCAGGCGTCCCTGAGTTTTTGTATTTTTATTTTGAATTGTAAGTGAGGTCTTATTTAAATATAAAATCTGGGTTTTTTAATAAAAAATAAATCTAAATTGTAAGTGAAGTTGTGGGGCAACGGACTCAGATACAGCTGGTGAGAATGTAAATTAGTATGTAATCCATACTACCTGCATCAAAGAACCTCAGGCGACCTTTCAGTGCCCACGCTAGGGCATCGAGGGTACAGCGTATCTCACACCAGCAGCCTTGCCACTCCACAAGACCTTCTGGACTCCCAGCATTACCTGGTTGTAGAATCCTTACTGAAAAACTCTTCTTACTGGCATATATGTCGGTATGCCGTACACTTAATTATAACAAAGTGGCTTAAGGGATTATCTGTCGGAATCTTCACTGTGCCAGCTACGTTGATCTTGGACAAGTTACTCAGCATCTCTAGGCTTTGATTCCTCATCTGTTATGAACTTACTTTATTGGTTGTAAGGATTAAATAAGAAAATACTTATAAAGCACTTATCACAGTGTCTGGCTCATGTTAATCACTGAATAAATGTTAGTTTTCATTATTAATAATATTGTAAAATATTTTTACATTTTCTAAAGCAGAAATCCAGGAAGTATGGATTGAATTGTGCCCTTGCCAGATTCATATGTCAAAGCCCTAATCCCCAGTGTGAGTATATGTGGAGATAGGGCCTGTAAAGAGGTAATTACAGTTATTTGAGGTCATAAGTATGGGACTCTAATCCAGAAGGGCTGGTACCTTATAAGAGGAGCTTTCTTCTCCTGCCAGGAGAGGGTGGGAAGCCAGGAAGCGCTCTTACCAGGAACCACATTGGCAGGCACCTTGATTTCAGACTTCCCGGTCTCCAGAATTGTGAGAAAATGTCTGTTGTTTAAGCCGCTCAGTCTATGGCACCTTATTATGGCAGCCCAACCTAAGTATGTTTTGCGTTTTCTAGAAGCAAACAGAAAATTTTGATGTAAACTATTCAAAATAAACCACTGCATTTCATAAACCAGGTAATCTATCAATGGATCATCTCATGCAGTAGTTTGGTAGCATAATACTCAGTTTTAGTGTGTTCTAGAAAACATTCTAGAAAAAACAGTTCCTCCTTTATTGAAGCTCTGGGAAGCTCAGATACCTATCAGACTTCTTATCCTCAAGCCTATCAATACCTTTGTTGGGCTGTCAGTTTAGTATTCTTATCAATTCAGTTCTCTATTTTAATGGCAAATAGTATGAGTGCTTTCTTGACAACACAGAAAATTGGGAACAGAAGCCGGTGCTAGAGACTTAAGATGAAGTTTGTTCCTGCAGTTTGAACTTAGGACAGAGAGAGAAATACCAAAGAGGCTGCTTGCTAAAAATTTATTTTTTGTGAATTTTGTAGCAGTCAGGTTATCTTGCAAAGAACAGAACTCATGAATTCACTCTAGCTAAATTAAGAATAAAGGGAATTTCTTACAGGTATTAACATGTTGCAGTATCATAGGTAGACTAAAGAAACATAGGTAGAACTTGAGAAAAAATTGTCACAATGAAAAGGCAAGCCACCAAGGGAGCTGCCTATCTATGGCCAAGGTGCTGCCTGCCAAACTGGCTTCTTCGGCTATAGATGCTGATTTTAGAACTGTACCTGACATTGCAGCACTTTATTTATTGTCTGTCTCCCTCTATATACAAAGGAACTTAGTTTTTCTGTTCACAGTTATATACCACAGCACTGAGAACAGATCCTGGTTTGTAGCAGGGATAAACACATAGCATCATAGGTAACACTCACCCAGTAAACCAGCAGGGCTGATGTTGGATAAGACTTTAACTAAATGGAAGGGGGAAACATGAATTACAGCCCATTTGTTTGTCTCATTGCCTGTGAGGTCAACTTATAGACTCTTTTTGCAATACTACAAGATTAGAGAAAAGGAGAAATGGAGAGAATAGAGAGTGGTAGTCAGTGTGACCAAAAAAATAAGTCATACAGAATTAATCAAGGTTTCAACATCAGAATAGAAGATCCAGGGGTGCCTGGGTGGCACAGCAGTTAAGCATCTGCCTTCAGCTCAGGGCGTGATCCCAGCGTTATGGGATCGAGCCCCACATCAGGCTCCTCCGCTATGAGCCTGCTTCTTCCTCTCCCACTCCCCCTGCTTGTGTTCCCTCTCTCGCTGGCTGTCTCTATCTCTGTCAAATAAATAAATAAAATCTTAAAAAAAAAAAAAAAGAATAGAAGATCCAGAAAACGAGGGCAGAGAAGATGGTTGGATGAAATTTACAAGAAAAAAATGTTTAGAACTAAAGGGAAACATGAGTCTGCAAATGGATAAGACCTATTGAGTCTATGAAGGAAAAAGAAAAAGTCTGCGTGGAGGCATATCTTAAAGTTTAAGAATAGCAAGAATAAAAGATTCTAAAAGCTTCCAGAGAGAAAATACAGGTCCTCCATAAAGGAATGAGAATCAGGCTAGCAATAGGCTAGCATCCCATCAATAGGACTGGATATCAGGAGATGAGCAAGCCTGAAAGTTCCATGGAAAAATGATTTTGAACTTGGAATTCTAAACCAAGCCAAACTATCAATAAAATATGGGGGGAGAATGAAAAAGAAAGTTAAACATGAACTGAGAAAGCTTCCTCTCCCAAATACTCCTTTTTAGGATGTCAACTTGAGAATGTGGGCTGACAAGACAAGGGAATTATCCAAGAAATTGGAGCGGGTTAGATGTATGAACAATAGGACCAACTCAGAAAAGCAATGAAGGCAAGTCCTAGGAGGACAACCATACAGCAGGCCTGAAAGCCCCTCATCCAAATCGAAAGGAGACCTCATGGCAGCAAGAGAACTGCCCATGGAAAGAAGAGAGTCCTTAGATGTGACAGTATCCTGCAAATGTTGGAAGAAACTATTCTAATGATGCCATGAGGGCAGACCATTCAAGTAGAAGTATAAAGGCAATTAGAAGTCAATAACATAATAAAAAATTATTATAAAAAAAAGAAATTACATAAAAAAAGTCAAGCAGGGCTGGGGTGTATGACTAAAAGTATACAAAAAACAAGTATGGCATAGTCATGGAATCCAACTCACGTGGGCAGGAGTTGTTTACTGCTTTTGTTTTGTTTACTGGAGTACCAAAAAACAGGAGTAAACAAAAAAAGAGGAGTAGTTTACTGATTTTCAAATTTATACCTCACCTGTAGACGAAGCAAGACTCTCTTAACTATGGTTACAAAACATATTTTAAATGTTAATCAGGATAATGGACAGAGAAGAGGAGAAAGGTATGGAATACAATATTCTTATCTGACAACGTAATTGCAACTTTTAGTACTGCTTATAACTGAAACAAATACCATTTTAAGATTATTTAGCATCACAAAGGTAATTAATGGAAAAGCTAGCAATAGTGGTATGATTTATTAGGCATTACAGGGAGGGAAAATTTGAGGTGGTTTAATAAATCCTTACTTGTATTGGCAGGAAGTGAGTATGCAAGATCGAACACTGATTATGTCCAGAATTAGCGGCATAGAAATAGGAAGGTACCAATGAGCTAGATGTGATTGCCTCTGGGGAGCAAGATGGGGAGGCTTGGGCAAGAATGGGTTGGGGGCTCATTGTTTTGTGTTCAGCCCACTTGAATTCATTCGTTTATATGATAAATATTTATTGTGTAACGAAAATGTGCCAGGCACACGAATGAAACAGAAGATTTGGGGACACAGAATATTTTCTACCGTGACAATGCCAAAATTTGAAATAGAATATTAACCTTGTTCCTAAATTTTTTTATTAGGCAGTTGATGCCAACCATGTTGTTCCTCCCTTCTCTTGCCCTTCCTCTTAAGTTGTCTTGTTCCAACACAAACTTTTCAGTCATCTGACACCCACACCCAGTGTTGTTTGTTGGTGTTGTGGGGAACCTGGGGAGGAGACAGTGAAGGAGGAAGGTGCCTGTCCTACCTTTCTCCACCAGTGGGGTGGCTGGGAGAGGTCCCGGGATTTCTGTGGAGGTGACTTGTGGCTTCGGAGTTGCATACTGACGTAAGCTGGAGCTGCAGGTATGATGAGTGTACTGGGCAGACTCCTGGGAGCAGGAGTGAGAAAAGCCTTCTCTTGTTCACGTACAGCAGAGTAGCACTTTTCGAGCATGGCTGCATCTTAGAATCACCTAAAAGCATTTAAAAAACAATGCCCAGGTATAGCCCCTTCCCTACTACTGATTAAATGAAGTCTCTGGTGAAGGGACTTTAGGCACCTGATTCAAATCATTAACATTCAATTCTCAAGCAATGTTTGCACAATTGATTAAATTGACAAAACAGATTAGAGTTTCAAACCACTTTTCATTCTGATATACTATAGCGAGTCTGAGAAAGAGCTACTCACTTCTTTGACCCTATAATACATAGTTACAGTGTAAACAGAAAATGTGTAGCTTATATTTCATTAATAAAGTTAATTTATTGGTCAAAAGCCTCCTACGCACATATACAAGTATATAGTTCTCATCTCACCTTTTATTCTTAGTGCCCTCCATGCTGTTCTTTCCAAACATAGCAGAGCAATCTCTCCTTAGGATTTTGCATTGGCTGTTCCCTCTGTCTGGAACACTCTTCCCACCATATCCGCATGACTAACTCCCTCACCTCCTCAGAGTTGACTCAGATATCACCTTCTCAATGAGGCTGACTCTGATCACCCTGTTTTAAAATTGTAATCTGCCCTCCTTGTCCCAAGTCAGTACTCCCAATCTCACCTGACTCTACTTTTCTTTTTACCATAGCACTTATTACCTTCTAACATAATTTGCCTGCTTAATGTATCTACTGTGTAATGTTTGTTCCCTCCCGTTAGAACGTAAACCAATAAGAAAGGGTTTTTTCTATTTTGTTCACAAATGAAACTTAAGTGTCTGGAACAGTGCCTAACACATAGTTAGCACTCAAAATATTTGCTGAACTTCAGTGGCCTCTTAAATATCATTTCGCTCATTATCTCCATAAAAGATATGTATGTAGCCATGTTACAATAACGTGTTTCCAATGTGCTAGTATTACACTGTTCTGTAATGTCTTTATGGAGTTGTAAATCTACCCAGGCAAATGTTCTGTCTCCCAGTGAAGCATGATGGAAATCTGGGCTGGGAGTCAGAAAACCTGGGCTTTAGTTTTGTCTGTTAAGCAGGTGTATAATACTGAGCAAGTTACCTTCACCTCTCTGAGCCTCATTTACATAATCTGTAAAAGGAGATGGTTATAAATCAACTCCAAGTTCTTTTCCTCTTCTATCATACAATATTTTATAATCAGAGGTGAGATCGAAACACAACATTAAAGTTCGTGTTGTTTTCTATTTTATTATGAAGCAGTTACAATATGCACCAATCTTCACATGGCAAGTTGCATTTAGTATAGTGGTTAAAAGTTATCCGCTGGGGAATCAGACTGTCCTTATTTTAATCCTTGCTTAGCTACTCATTACTTATTATTAAACAAGTTATTAAACATCTCTCAGCCTCAGTTCCTTCTTCTGTAAAATGAATATTATAATAGTACCAGTTTCAGAGGTCATTGTTATATTTACTGTGAAATTAATTTAGATAACCATGTAAAACATTTAATACAGTGCATGGTTCATGATAAGGGCTCAAAAATTGTGAGTTATTGACTTTTTATGAAATATTCATCTTAGCAATACTTTTTGTGGAAATAAATGAAGACTCATCGGATGAGAAAAGCAAAGGCTATTTTTATCCTGAGCTTGCTGTAGAATGGAGTCGGCCACCATCACTTGCGTTTTGGCAGGCACTCAGAGGCAAGCAGATGAGTGGGAAAGCTTTGAGTGGGAAGGGACGTTCTCAGGAAGGCCCTGATTGGAGGCTGTTGGCAAGGGGTAGTTATAGGCAGGCTAATGAGAAGCCAGGTACCCCGTATGATTGGTTTGGGGGCATACTTGGCTTTCTCTGTTGGGAACTAAGTCAGAAGCAGGAAGGAAAAATAAGGGAGCTGTCAGTTCTTTAGCAAGTCTTGGACGTTTGGAGTTGATGATTACAGAAGTCACTGTTTAGCTCCCAGGCTTGTCACGAGAGGCAGCAGTCTGGCTTCCTGTAAGACTGACAGAGCAGGCTGGCTTCGTGGGCTGTTCATTGTACATAAAGGGGTTGGATTCCCGAGCAGGTTGCTGCAGGTTGTGGGTCAAAGTTTTATTTTTATAAATGGTCTGATCATCATCTGTTTGCATACTCAAGCTCTCAGATTCATCAGAAAACAGCAGAATTTAATTTCCTTCATTGAATGCAACCTTTTAATATATCAGAATAATATTAAATCTGGGAACAATTTAATTAACTCAATTCATTGATTTACTTTGATATAGACGTTTTAGATGTTATTTCAATTGAGAGTCAATTTAGGGGGCACCTGGTGGCTCAGTTGGTTAAGCATCCGACTCTGGATTTTGGCTCAGGTCGTGATATCAGGGTCGTGAGACTGAGACCCGAATCAGGTTCCACGCTCAGAGTGGAGTCTGCTTGAGATTCTCCCTCTCCCTTTACCCCTCCCCCCAGCTCACACACTTGCTCTCTCTCAAATAAATAAATAAATCTTTGGGGAAAAAAAGAATCAATTTAGTGCCAGTGGGAGATTCTATTTGGATGATGATACTAGCTAAGCTTTATAAGCAGGATTGTCAAGAATATTGACTGGAGAAAAACAGATTGTTTTAGTTTTTTAATAGATCACATATTTATTTGATTTAAATATTGACATTTCGTTAGTATAAAACTTATCCAATCAGCATCTTGCAAAATACATTACCTTCCCTTAATCAGTTTTTTTTTTTTAAGATTTTATTTATTCATTCGACAGAGATAGAGACAGCCAGCGAGAGAGGGAACACAAGCAGGGGGAGTGGGAGAGGAAGAAGCAGGCTCATAGCGGAAGAGCCTGATGTGGGGCTCGATCCCATAATGCCGGGATCACGCCCTGAGCCAAAGGCAGACGCTTAACCGCTGTGCCACCTAGGCGCCCCCCTTAATCAGTTTTATACATAAAAAAGGCTTAGAACAAATAGAATTATAGATATCCTTTCTACCTAATCATTCTCTTCGATAATTCTTTGCTCATTAAATCAGAGAAAATTCTAAGATGCCTGGCAATGTTATTTTTGGAAAGGGACCCATTTCTGACATTTTCCCTCTAGAGGCTTTAGAATTTCAATTTATGCCACCAAATAGGATAATTTCATAAGGACGCTGACATTATTTTTCACTTTAAAATAGATTTGTGTTATTTTGCTCCTAACTTTATTTTTTATATATTTTTTGAGACCGTTTGGCCTCCTGGGTCAATAAAAGGCTTTTATGATATAGCGGTTCTTTTGTATGTATGGATCTCAGAATCTTTCGAGTTGCTTAACAATTAACAGTGACTTATTTGAAGATTCTCACTCCTATTGAACATCCACTGCTATTTTGCATTTATTTCCTATAGATTTGAAAGAAAGGACTATAATGTTGAATATATCACAGATTAGATTACTCAGAAAGAACAGTTGAATTTCCACCATTATATAATTTCTTCTTGATATGTTTCAATGATAAAAGAAGAGGAATTGCAAACCTGGCATCTTAAGGCATTTAAAAATTGTAAGACTATTTTAAAATAAGACAACTTCTGTTTAAATAGCAGTGATGTCATCAGATATATAGTATTTACTAAAATGACTGCATATTTGTCCTTGTTCTCAATCTTTAAACAGATTATTATAAATCCCACAAATAATAGCTTTAACCATAAATGTGAATATATAGTTATTGCCAAGTTTTATGGTAGGATATGTACCAGTCAGAACATTGTTAAATTAATCATTTTATCAACTGTCTAACTGCCTATTACATTTCTATAACTAGAATCTTTGATAGGGTTGTTCTTTGGGAAGGTGGCCAAGGAATGTGCTTATTTGCGTTTTGTTTTTAAGAACCATAATACAAGGCCATAAAAACTCCTGCTAAGTATGCTAGAAATTTAGTGTGGCATCAGAGCTCAGAACTGGAGTTTGGAATCGATTTCTGTAAAAGCATGTAAAACACATCAAGCTTCCCCCTGCGATTCCAGGGAAGGGCAGGAAGATCAATTTTCTTCCCTTTTAAAAATACTACATATGCAAGATTTAATCTCGAGTTAACTCACAAAAGACACGGAAGCATTACACAAACTAATAGAGACATTTGAAATCCATCCACTCAGTATTTTTTTTCTTTTGAATATATGTTTTATTGCAGAAAGATTCTGTTCGGCTTGTTTACAAATCTCTCTGCTCTTCTTTAATGTACTGTCTCATTCTTTCATTGTGATTGATATGCTTTCCTTCTTCATAAATATGTCAAAGTATCTTTCAGACTAGCTTGTATCCTTTTTTCTAGTCCTCAGTGTGCAAATTCTTCTATTTGTTGTGTCCGCTAATACTCTGTGCAGTGATGGATTTCCTCAAGAAGAATGTGCTGTCTAGCTAGCAATTCATCCCCAGCGGGGTTGATTTGGGGGCTTATACCGCACACTCAGGATGTAGATACCACAGCCCAGTTTCACATTTGCTTCTGCTTAGGAGACCGGATGGGGTCTACCAGATCTAGCTGAGTTTTAGTGAAAATATCTTAGTTGGGGATCATTTGAACCAGACAGAGAGAATGAAGGTTGACCCTACAGCTCCCCACAGGCTGAGGTGCTGGATTCCTGTGGGCGACTTCTTTCCCACCCGGCTTCCTGGAAGTCCCCTAAGCAGATCAGTAGCTGTAGTTTTCCCATTTCATGGAAAGGTCGGCTCCTTATGACTCCTGGTCACATGCAGGAAGGTTATAGGTAGGTCTTTTGGCTGTGACATGCTTCATTCATGTTTCTCAGAATCCCAGCACCCTGCTCTCAAGCACAATATCTGGTTACAACATATCCATTAGCTGGAAGGACCTTATAGCTTAGCATCCAAATCAGAGCACTCTGAAAATTGGAAGGGAACATTGTTTGAATTAATGCGAAGCAGCAGGTACAACGCAAGCCAGTCCTTAGCAAACCAGGACGTGTGTGGTAAACCTAGAGTCACTCTAAGGGGTAAGCCGTGTTGGCTTCGGCTCTTGCTCACAGCTCACTGCCCCACATTTTCCATTTCTTTATTGCTACAGTGTGGAGGTTTTTATGTCAATTTCTAGCTTGACAGTACATCCCAAGTTTCCATTGTTAGAGTTGATCCATGTGTCTGTGTTAGGAGCAAGGGGTCCTTCCAATATCAACTTGTCCTGAAAATTTATTAATTTCTTTATATATGCAAGTCTTCCTGCTCCTTGTGAGGTCCAGTTGAGTTTGTTAGCTATTTCCCTATTGTCATAATCACATTTACTGGAATCCTGGGTACGAAGATGGTAAATATTTTTCCCCCTTTTCTCCCTTGAAATAGCTGACTGAATTTTGTCTAGTATTATACAGTTTCTGAATGTTCATCATTCCTAGGGTAAAATAAAATAGTTCTTTTACTTCTTTCAAAAGAATCAAACTAGTATTTTGAACTTGAATTTACTACCAATACGCACAGTGCTTAATAATACTTTATTGTTATTTGACATCTAATTACAGCCAGTAAAACTCCTTTGGCAGTAGAATTCACACTTAATTGCTCATTACTCAGAGTCAGGATTCCATTCTATGGGAGTGGGACTAGCAAAAGCCAAGGAAGTTCTGAATAGACTGAAGTAGAGGAAAACTAACAGAAAAGGACACCGACACACGTGAACAAAGCAGGCCTGTTTTTAAATCTGAATTAAGTCAAAACGGGCAGGAGGGTTTTGGCCTGCAAGAGAAATCTAGTGACCAGAACTGGGTCCCAGGATAGATGAGCTGCACACGTCAGGCAGAGTCCACACATGTGCTGAGTGGAGACATTCATGGCACAGCCACAAATTAAATGAGGCCGAGTGGGTCATAAGCTCTTAGAGAAGAGGCTATAGGAGCACATTCATTATGTTCCACTGCCTCTTCAGTCCCCTATTTGTTGTTCATTCCTTCAGACATGCATGCCTTCCTTCCAACATGATCGCCTCTTACCCTCTGAAGACTCCACAGGCCCGGGCAGAGCGCTCAGGACTGGCAAGGACAAACTTGTTGCAAAGGCAGCACTTGGCAATGGGCCTCCATTAATACAGCCTGGCTTTAATTACAACTCCGGTAACTGCCTTCCCCACCTCTCCCACTTCTTCCATTCCACCTTTTCCCTCCTGACCATAATCCAGCTTTTCTTTCTGCTTTAGATTTCTATCTGGGCACTCCTACCATCAACCCATCCCGATGGGTTTTGTTCAACAAAGCTTTTTACTTCCTTACATTGAGGAATGGCCCAAACCCTATGTGATTCATTCATGGATGTGTCACACTTCTTGGCTTCATCTTATGAAGGTATAATTTAGAGCCAAGACCTGAAATAAAGTAGAGTTAAAGCTTTATTTACTATTGACAGAAGGAAATATTATCTTCTTTTTCCCTCTATAGTCTTTTGATTACTTAAAAAAGTATCGTATTTCTGGGGCACCTGAGTGGTTCAGTTGGTTAAGTGTCAGAGACTTGGATTTGGCTCAGGTCCTGTTCTCATGGCTTTTGGGATCGAGCGCCGCGTTGGCCTCCCCGCTCGGCAGAAGTTGGCTTGGATATTCTCTCCCTCTGCCCCTTCCCCTACTCATGCTCTCTTTCCTCTCAAATTAAAAAAAAAAGTATCATAGTTCCGATTGTGTCAATACAGTTACTGCTTCTCTGAGTTTCATAATATATTAACCTGAACATCGAAAGAGAAACTGTACATCTAGAGCAAGCACACAGAAATGACATAGAAACCCACTTGTGGTTTTCACCTATCCTGCATACTTAAATCACCACTCCGGAAAATTCCAACCAGTGCCACTGTTCTCTTTCCCATCTTTGACTCCCTAGCCTACCTGCACAGGTTAGGATTCCTTGACAGTAAGTCAATTCATGCTCTGTTGAACAAATATTCTCTTTTTTATTTATTTTATCTCAGTACATATCTGTTTTCCTTATCCTGCCCAAATCAAATTGTAAAAGTTATCCCTTCACCAAAAATATAAGTCTTAAGCCTTTGCAGAGCATTCAAGGTAAGTGGTCTATTTTAACTGCTGTTTAACATCTTACCCTTAGCTTTCTGGCGACCTCCAAATCCTAGCAGTTATAGCAATACACCGAGATATTTCTTGCCTTGAGCCTTTGTGCCAGCTTTCTTCTTTCCCTGGAATGACCTTTAAAAAAAAAAAAAAGTACTGAGTTGTATTCCATTGTATGGTATTCTATTATAGAAACTACTGTAACTATTTACCAGTTGATGGACCTTGGAGTTTTTTCCAGTTTGGGGTTATCATTGGACAAAAATTTAAAAATAAAACTGTTGTAAACATTTGTAAGCATGTCTTTGTGTAGATGTGTGTTTTCATCTCATTTTGGGAAAGACCCAGAAGTGGGATTGCTGAGTCATAAGGTATTATATCCTTACCTTCAGAAAAAAATTCGGAACTGTTTTCCAGTGTGCCTATATTACTTTGCATCCCCACCAGCAACGCATGCAAGTTTTGGTTGCTCAATATCCTCGACAACACTTGGTGATGTCAGTCTTTTTAATTTTAGATATTCTGGTAGTATGTAAAGTAGCATCTCATTTGGGTTGTAATTTGCTTTTCATGAATGATTAATACTGTTGCGCATCTTTTCATATGCTTATTTAGATTCTGAATACAAGTTCTTTCTATAGAGGTTCTCTGTATAAGGTTCCACTCGACTAATTCCTCTCAGTATTCCCTGGGGCAATAAAGATGTGCAATAGTTCGTGAAGTCATGCTATCAACCCTAGATGGCTTTTCTCCACATCTCATGAGAGAGAATAAATTAAGCCACAGTTATTTTGGATTTATCTGTCTAGCAGCTGAACTAGAAACCAATCCAAATGGACACATCATAGTATCCTGCCTGTTTCTTTTTAACCTCCTGAAGAATTTGGTGAATTAATCTCCTTCTAATAGTCGATATCAAAGTCAAAGGAGTTCGACTTGAAACATTAGTGGAGTTCTTGGTGGGGTGAGTGATTTGCATTAATGCAGGGGGAGAATTACAAGGAAGAAAATTTTGGTTCAGAACAGGAAAACTTTCTAAAAAGAGCAAAACTGTTCACGTAGCAGGAAACGGCTGGGGATTTTAGCTCTGTTGTGGGCTGGCATTTGCTAACTATGTGATCCTAGGCAAGTCACCTAAACTCTCACATTCTGTCTCCTAATGAATAAAACGGGGATAACAACTTTTGGTATCTCTACTTCAAAGGATGTCTGTAAAGATGATATACGTGAAAGGTCTGTACAAATGCAATAGAGTTAGTAGTAAGAGCCAGAGCAGAAGCAGTAGTGAGAAAAATAAGAAATAGGCGTAGAAAGTAGCACTGGTCAGCGCTCAGCGTGCTGCCTCAGGAAGACCGGCGCTTCCTGCCTCCTGCTGTAATATTCCGGCAGAGGCTGGACAACCAGCCCCTAGCATGTTGTGGAAAGGAATCTGTTGGACAGAACTTCAGCCATCTGGTCTTTAATGTTCTTTCCAAGTCTAAGCCTCTGTATCTGCTTTACTGTCAATCACTGTATGCTTTTTCTGGTCCTTTGGCAAAGTGCTACAGTCAGTACCCGAGGAAGCAGGGACACGGTATAAAATAAGAGGTAGTGAGATATTTTAAGTACTCTAATTGTGAAAGCTGTTCATTTACTTTCTACCACCTCCTTCAAAACACTATTAGTGAATAGCAAGTAGGATTCGACATTAGTCACTTTTAGGAACACTGAGCTATAGTTAATCCTTGTTAAAGATAAGGCATGGATTTAATTCATGGGCACAGAGCTCACATTTTGGAATACTTGCGAGCAAAGATTTCCAGGGTCACTGGAATTTTTCATTAAGTTCTTAGGCTGATAGACAGCTATATCTGAGTAAATCAGTCATCAAGCAGCAAATAAATGCATAGTCAAACAAATGATATAATGCATAGAATGAATAAATTTGTAAAAGTGTAAATTTTTATTCTACCAAAAGACATGCACAAATATTAAGGGAGAAAATAGGATATTTCAGATACGTGAAGTTTAGTAATTTTTTAAAATTAGCATTGTGAGGAATAGACGTTTTGGGGCTTTTCAAATATCTGGAATGTTTTAAAAGCATTTATATTTTAAAAATTGTCAAATATGTTTAAGCTAATAAACTTCTTCCTTTAAAAATATATCTTTGAATTTCTTTTTTTTTTAAAGATTTTATTTATTTATTTATTCGACAGAGATAGAGACAGCCAGCGAGAGAGGGAACACAAGCAGGGGGAGTGGGAGAGGAAGTGGAGGAGCCTGATGTGGGGCTCAATCCCATAACTCCGTGATCACACCCTGAGCTGAAGGCAGACGCTTAACCGCTGTGCCACCCAGGCGCCCCTATCTTTGAATTTCTACTTTAGAAGTAATACCTGGTCATTACATAAAGTTAAGAAAAGAGTATACATTTCAATAAAAAGAAGAAAATGAGAATTATAAGAATCATACCACTAAACGGAACCACTGTTAATATTTTTGGACATTTCCTTCTGTAATAACATACATATACCCATATAAATAGAAAATATATACCTCCATATACACACTTCTAAAATGGGGATCCTGCTTTCATTAAATATTTTTTTGAAATATTTTGAAGATTTTTTGAAAATCATGCATATAAATTTATATATACATATAAATTCCTAATAGTACACTCTGTATTTTATATCTAACATGTTTAACAGTTATTCCCTCCCACTGAACATTTGGGCATAAAACATGGGAATTACTTAATCATCTAAACCAGGAAAATTCCATTCTGAGCTCTTTAGTGTGTTTTTTATTCCCCAGTGTAATGTAAGTTTGGGTTGGCTCAGATCATTGAGGTCTTTTTTTATCAAATCCAGTCGTCTGCAGACAGCTAGGTCATTGTGGCCCTATCTATCACGGTCCTCTTCCTCCTCGCCAAATATGGCCATGGTCTGACATGGAATTCTTCCAAAGCAAGAGGGGGAAGCAAACCATGCTGTGTTCTGATGGATGCCACACACTCCCAGATTGTATTAGGCATCAGGCTGGGCACTGCTTTAAGAGGGACATTCTTTTAAGGTAAGTAATTCTTTACCAGAGGTCTTTATCTGGAATCAATCTTGAAATGAATGAAAGAAGTTGAGGATGCAATGTTGTACTTTCTACAGAGGATATTTTAAGAAAAAAGCAAATTTGATCTGAAAATGTAGACTCAGAAACACCAGCTGAATAATTTTGTGAAGGAAAAAAACTTAAGAATCATATGTCCTTTACATTTTGGGAAAAATCAACCTCATGACTGTGTACGTAAGGCCGAATTTAATGGCTAGCTAAGCTGGGCCAGCAACATAACAATCCTAATGAAAAGTTAGAAATGCAGTTGGCAATAGGAACACGGAGGGCTAGCTGGGCTGGGAACCGGGGAACAGGCTCACGATACCCCCTTTCCCACAGCCCACAGCTGTCTTCATTCCTCATAAAAATTGGACGAGGCCTCTACCATTAGAACAAAGATTGGGTTCACACCACGAACCTATAGCCACTTCCAAAGAACTTAAATGTCTCACACCTAGACCCAGAGAGTGCAGAGCTATGATTCTCTCCAAGACCTCTCCCTCAGATGAAACTTTAATGTGGAAGTAAGCCACGTCTTAGGATGCTGATGCCCTTTAGATATTTTTTAATTTGTATTTTATTTTATTTAAATACAAGTTAGTTAACGTATAGTGTATTATTCGTTTCAGGGGCAGAATTTAGTGATCCGTCAGTTGCATGTAACACCCAGGGCTCATAACTTCAAGTACCCTCCTTAATGCCTATCGCCCAGTTACCCCATCCCCCCACTCCCCTCCCCTCCAGCAATCCTCAGATTGTTCCCTATAGTTAAGAGTCTCGGGGCACCTGGGTAGCTCAGTTGCTAAGTGTCTGCCTTCGGCTCAGGTCATGATCCCAGGGTCTTGGAATCGAACCCCATCGGGCTCCCTGCTCAGCAGGAAGCCTGCTTCTTCCTCTCCCACTCCCCCTGCTTGTGTTCCCTCTCTTACTGGCTGTCTCTCTCTGTCAACTAAATAAAATCTTAAAAAAAAAAAAAAGAGTCTCTCTTGGTTTGTTTCTCTCTCTGATTTTATCTTATTTTATTTTTCCTTCCCTTCCCCTATGATCCTCTATTTTGTTTCTTAAATTCCATATATGAATGAAATCATGTGATGTTTGTCTTTCTCTGAGTGACTTATTTCGTTTAGCATAATACCCTCTAGTTCCACCCACATCGTTGCAGATGGCAAGATTTCATTCTTTTTGATGGCTGAATCATATTCCATTGTGTATATATATATATATATATATATATATACACATACCACCCCTTCTTTATCCATTCATCCATCGATAGACTTCTGGTGTTGCCCCTTACATATTATGTTAATTTTTTGAAAGCAGTTATAAGCAAGGGTAAAGAATGTGTGACTGGAATAATTCTAAGGGGTCTATGGGTGAGAATAAGGAAGGGAGGGCACATGATAATTAACAGAGAATACTTGTCAGGCACTTCTAAGAGCATTACCCATACTAATCCATTAAAAAAAATTTTTTTTAAAGATTTTATTTATTTATTTGACAGAGACAGCCAGCAAGAGAGGGAACACAAGCAGGGGGTGTGGGAGAGGAAGAAGCAGGCTCTTAGCAGAGGAGTCTGATGTGGGGCTCGATCCCAGAACGCTGGGATCACGCCCTGAGCCGAAGGCAGACACTTAATGACTGTGCCACCCAGGCGCCCCCATACTAATCCGTTTAAACCACATAACAATGCCAAGGACATTTTTTCATTATAAAATATATGTTATTTCTGATTACATTATACTAAGTAATTTTTGCATGTCAGTCATGAGACACAAATGAAGCAGAGGAAGACCTAATTTTTGAGTTTCATCCAGTTGCATCTTCAATAGGGAAGCATGTAAAAAGTGGTTTGAGAAGGGCAGGTAGATAACTGCTTCTCCGGGAAGGAAAACCTGAACAGCTCCAAGTTAGTAGGCTTCTCTTTTACATTCTGAGAGTGGGTGAGTTTTGGCTTGCGACAGGTGAGTGATTACTTTTTTACCCTCTACATTTAATGCCTTTGTAAGACAGCTGCTTCTCCCAGGTTATTCCCCTCCTTTAGAATGTCACTGGAAACTGGCTGAAAGTTTAGGTAAGCAATATCAACTAGAAGCAAAAATGTTGGTTTTTACCTACAAACAAATCAAGAGGTTAGAGAAATGCTATTACATGGGAAGCAAATAGAAGCAAACACCGACAGAGCCTTCCAGAATGCTTTACATTTACACGTGTTAATACACGTGGAATCCACAACATTACCCTGTGATAATCCCCACACACAGCACAGGGAGGTTAAATATTTTACCCAAGACCACACAGCTCAGCCATGTTGAAGTCATGATCCAACCTTCTAAGTCTGGACCTCCAACCCACACCCTTCATCACTGTCCTCTGAGAACATCTGCTCACCCAGATGTGAATGCTTGAACACATCACTGCATTTCTCAGTTTCTCTGTTTTCCTTTCCTTGATTTATCCCCCTTAGTAAGTTGTTTGAGAGTGAAAAATGATATAACATATGTGACTGTGTAAATAATACTACAAGGTGTTGTTTTTCATTGTGTTAAGCGTAGAGCTCTAGTGGTTGGGAGATCTCTCTTTAAAGCTAACATTATATCGATACTTCCTTTTACTCCTGGTGGGACTGCGGTGCTGACTGCAGCCAGCTTCGGTGTCTGTGTTGCCATGACACTGGGCGGGTGAGCACTGGGCTGGAGATCCCTCCTGGCTCTCATCTACTGAAGGTGCCACTCTGAGTGAGATGGCCCCCGGGGCTGGAGCCCTCATGAGGACTGTGGTTACGCCGTTGCTGGTCGGCTTAGTACTGTTCTGTGCTCTCCTTCTCCTGGTTCGTTTTATTTCATTTCATTTATTTTTGATTTTTGTTTTAATTGAAGTATAGTTGACATGCAATATGAGTTTCAGGTGTACAACATGATTTGACAAGTTATATACATTACAAAATTCTCACCACGTTACGTGTAGCTACCATCTGTCACCATATGACGTTATTACGATATTATTGACCATATTCCCTATGCTGTACTCTTCATCTCTTTGTTCTTTTTATTTGTTTTTTTTAAAGATTTTTATTTATTTATTTATTTATTTTAGAGAGAGGGGGAGGGAGAGAGAGAGAGCGAGAGTGCACAATCTGGGAGAGGAGCAAAGGGAGAGGGAGAGATCTCAAGCAGATTCCGCACTGAGTGGAAGCCCTATGCAGGGCTCCATCTCAGGACCTGAAGATCATGACCTGAGCCAAAATCAAGAGTAGACCACTCAACCTACTTGCCACCCAGGCGCCCCAGTATCTCCTTGTTCTTTTTTAATAGGTGGCTGCTACTGCCTCTGTCCTGGCACCTCTGACTGCTGTGGACCCTGCGTTTGCTCTGCTCTGCTGCAGCCACAGGTTAGGGCCCCGTGATGGGGAGAGATGGTTCAGTTGTGAGGATCGTGGAGCAGGGGGGCGGGAGTACACTGGGAAGGAATAATCTAGAAACACCCCGGATATAACTTCTGGTCTTAACTGTGGTGAACTCAGTCAAAAGCACAATCACAGCAGTAATCATGTGAATCTCAGAAAAGTCACTTAAAAATTGCTTAACAATTGGTATAACACAAAGATAAACAAAAAGATAAACAAAAATTAAAGAATACATGTTTAAACCAGCATATTAGCCTAGACAGAAAAAGGGGAAGAGGATTCTACCTTCTTCCTGGTCACATGCCTTTTCAGTTACCCTAACAGTTCTGAGAGAGGAAATGAATTGTCATAAAATAGTAACCAGAACTCCTCCCAGCCAAAGGAAAAGATAAAACCTTATAGATTAACAGTTTTCATTGTTCTTAGAATTTAAAACTTTTGATGAACATTCTGACGATGAGATGATCTGTTTTTAGTTTCATAAATAAAACTATAATGTACATAATTCTTATTAAGGGCTTGAGTTGATTTTTGAACATTGAAAAAAAGCATAAACCCAATATTCTGGCATAAACAATTATTCTTTAATTTTTGCTATTTTTAGTGTTATACTAATTGTTAAACAAATTTTAAATGATTCTTCTATGATGCACATGCTTACTGCTGTGATTATTTTCGATGTTCACTATGGTGTTGGTTTCTGTGCACTGAGATTGCATTGGACAACTGAGGCTTTTTTTCAGACTGTAAAAATAAAACATTTGCAACAGTCAAATGTGAGGAAGGCATGCTGCTTCTATTTTGGAGAATTCCCGTAGAATTTGTCCAGTTTCTTTTTTCTAAAAGACAAAATATACTTCGTTGTTTACTTACCCATAACCATCCCAATTATACTATTTGGGACAGGGACCGTGGACCTTGGGGAGTGTGAGAGATACGGAATCAGGGCAAGTTTGGGAAGTAACATAAATGGCTCTAATAATATATGCAAGCTTTTAGCATTTGATTCTATTTTGGAAAAAAACAAGTTTAATTCTAAAGGAAAAAACTTGTCATGTGTTAGCTGAGTTCTATTTAAAGATCCTGGTATTTTTAATTATAAACATAGTTCTCTCTGCTTCTATGGTCCTCGGCCATATGAATATGTTGTGCAGAGAGAAGACCACCAGATACAAAGTCAGTAATGTAATAAATGATTAAAAATACAGAAAGTAAGTTGTCTATAGCTAAATCAAATAAAGTGTATTAGTACAGGTCCATCACCCCTTATATGAAACTTTTGGGTTCATATGTGTTTCAAACTGTTTTTCAAACATATGCCTTTTATCATGAACATAATAACCTTACCTGGGTCTAAGGAAGCACCTTATAATCAAACCCATAAATATGTTTGCAACAAAATACAGAAATATCCACGCTACGTGAAATAAATAAAGACTATGAAATAAATAAAGACATCATTTCAGGCAGGTTTTGCTGTCCGATGAGGTTATACCAAAATTAGAAAAAAGCATTTAGTCTTCAGAATTTTTGCATTTTGTAATTGAAGGGACAACAGACCTATAAGGACGCCACAAGGCAAAATATTATATTTTTCTCTAGTTATAATCCATGAAATGACCAAAATAAAACACATATTTTAAGAGTTACTGGGGTTTTTTTTAGCGCAAATTCATTAAAAGGGAAAGAAATAAACGTCAAATTTATTTTTTAATCCAATTTCAGATACTTTGATATATCTTAGAATAAAAAATGGAAGGATATCTGGTATTTTATAAATATTGACATTTGAAATAAAGCTGTCATTCTGCTTTTTAACAACGTCTTTAACGAACTCTAAGTAAAATATTAGACTGATACCTACCATTACCCACTTTACAAGTACGTGATTTATTATGAAATAATATGATGTCTGAGATTTGGCATAAAAATGCTAGCAAAAAAAAAGGTGGGATAAATGAAATAAGACTGGCAAAATATTGGTGATTGTTGAAGCTGGATAATACGGGCTCACTAAATCTTTCTATTTTGGGGTATGTTTGAAAATTTCCATAATGAAAAGTTTTGTTGTTGTTGTTGTTTTAGTACAGATGAACAAGCCCCCCTTTAGCACTCTCTAATATTGTGTCATTCTCTTTTCTCTTTGAATTTGCATTGCCATTCCCCAGTCCTTACATACTTTTATCTTCCTGTAATTTGTAAGGTTGCAGATCTGGATCACCCTATCATACTTCTCTGCAACAGCAGTCATATAAAATGAATTTTGGAAAGTTATTTTCCATGATCCTAAAGCTTTGAGTACTACAAAGGTTTCCCCAATTGAGTTTTTAATACAATCATAATTTGTACATAAAATAAATATATTACATAAAATGTTTGCAGTTGTGATGAATAAAAGCTAAAATTTTTTGGACTTACATCTTCTCAGGAGAGATGAATCTGTGTTTTAATTTTTTTTTAAATTAGTGTATCTCTATGAGATGCATATTATTAATGACTAGAATGAGATACTTTCTATTCCCATTTTCAGGAATATTGAATATTTTGAAATACCCCTACTTTTTAATATATATTTAGTGCTAAAAAACTGTTTACATTAGTAAATAGATCAAATGTGAAAAGTTTGTAGTAGCAATGTCATTTTGAGGTCTTTCCAAGTCATATATACATAAAAACTCCATAATGATCTATTATTAAAACAGACCTATTAGTCAAAGTTATTTTAAGATCTATCAGCTGACAAGTTCGATTAGGCTTTCCTTCACTTCTGATGAAAGCAAATAATTAGAAAACAGCTAAAAAATGATCATTACCCAGTGGTTAGAATAATTCACTTTCTCAGCACTAACTTCAATACTTCCAATTTTCCCTCTGCTTTGCCACCTTAGAAGTGTTCATACCTGAAGCTTGATATTCTTTTGTAAAAAAGGAGATGAGCCATTATCAGCGTCTCTTGGGAAAGAGTAAAGATGAAGATCTGGCAAATAATTCCCTTAAAATAGCCACATCATCTTATCTCACTCTTTTTGACTTAAAATTATTTTTAAATTTAAGAAGCTACAAAAAGTAATATAGGTTGGTTGGGGAAAAAATGGTCAAATGAAATAGAAGTTTATAATGTTATTTCCTTACTCCCAGATATGAGCTCAAATTTAAATGCTTGATTGGAAACTGGGGAAAAGGCCTACTCAAAATGAAGAGGCAAACCTAGTATGATTCTGAGATGAGAGGAAGAACAGAGGACCAGAGTTAACCGTGGACAAAAGAGAAAAGAGTTCTTCACAGCAAATATTTTTCCCCTTTTAATTTCTGCTGAATTCCAAGTTTCCATGGCAGGGAGTGAGACAGTTCATTCCAAAAGGCTAGGCTGGAGTAGAAGGTGCGAATGTTCATGAATTGAGCCTAGTTAAATACTGTAGATGTGTGCCAGATAAAAACAACAAACGGGTGAAGAGTTAGAGATGAACCACAATCAAAGAGCCAAAGGTGGGTTATCAAACCTAGGCTAGGGAATCAATAATCTGGGGCATAGAGAAGGAGCAGGCACAGTTGATTTGGGCCTAATAGGGAGGATATGGATCGGAATGCCAATGAGTGATTTGTCTTCTAGAATCGGAGTACTTGTCTAAACTCTAGAGACCTCACAAGTGTTTATTTGTATGTTGTTTTTATGAATGGCCTGGGGCACAGCCAGGGGTAATTCATCGTGGTTTAATGGATTTTGACAGGAGAATTCTAATAATTAAGAATTTTATCGCCTTGGGTTAAAGCATCTTGAATAGCTTTCTGTTAAAGCGTAAGTGTGCCTGCCTGGAAAGGATGAATTATCAATCCTTAGCTAGAGTGAAATAAGGAGGCTTTTAAAAAAATTTAATCTATTTATTTGTCAAAGAGAGAGAGTGAGCACAAGCAGGGGGAGTGTTAGGCAGAGGGAGAAGCAGGCTTCCCACTGAGCAAGGAGCCCACGTGGGACTGGATCATAGGACCCTGGGATCATAGGACCCTGGGATCATAGGACCCGGGATCATGGCCCGAGATGAAGGCAGATGTTTAACCGACTGAGCCACGCAGATGTCCCTGAAACAAAGAGCCTTAAAACAAAATGTACGGTAGTGCTTCCCCCACTTGTCAAAATTTATTGCGTCCTTGAAACTGGCTCAATTTTATTGCATGTAAACTGCACCTTAATTCAAATGAAAAAAATCAAGCAAACAGAATGTTGCATCTTTCAGTTTTTAGGGTGGGAAGAAGAATTTTCAACTGAGAAACAATTGAACTGAGTGGTTTCCAGCTCCGCTTGAGTTTGACCTTCTCGTTGAGATTTTCTCCTCAGTTTCTACCTATGAATGTGTTGCTCTCATTTCTTAAAATGTTTATCTCTTTTGACTTAAAACATATTTTCATTTAAAAAGTTGGAAATGATTAAAAATTATCAAATCTTACAGAATTTAATGTTTCTTCTTTATCTACTTTCCCCTACAACTTTCTCTCCTTAGATGTAAACATTTTTAACAATTTCAGTTTTTATCCTATTACACCTTTCTTTATGCAAATTCAGATGTACATATCTTTTTTTAACCAAATTGTATCATGACTAACATATTATTCTGAAACTTGCTTTTTTATTCAGTGATATATCACGTGTATCTTTCTACTGCTTATACATCTACTTCATTATTTTATGTCTGAATTTTATTCTAGTGAAAGAATGTACTGCAACTTTTTAAACCAGTCCTCAACTGATTTACTTTAAATTTGTTCTAATTCTTAACAATTTCAAAAATGCTACTAAGAATAGTCTTGAACAACTTTCCTTGCCCATTTTATATGAATATTTCTGCTCGAGGGATACTAAGAAATGGATTTACTGAGACAATGTCTACGTGAATTTTTACTTTTTTTTTTGATAGGTACTATTTTACACTCCTAAAAATAGTATATACTAGTATCCTTTTCTCCGCTGTGGTGTTTTGAATTTTTTCCTATCTAATAAATAAAAGTACCATCTTACTTTAATTTTCATATCCCCATTCATTAGTAAGGTTACATATTTTAAACTATGTTCATTGGCCATTTGTATTTATGCTCCTAGACTTGCCTGGTAAAGGAAACCAGAATCTCTCACCCCAGAATATGCCCCTTTGGCATATTGAAAATTTCAAATTAAAGACACTTAAGAAACAGCAGGTACAAGGAGGATACCCTGACCCTCCTTTTTTTCCCTGAAAGCAGGAGATAAAACTCCCATGTGATAAGTACCCTTCCCATACCAAGAAGAAGGAAGACATTATCAGAGATGGGGAATTTGGGGCCAATAATCTGTACAAAAAAACCTTGTTAAACTAACTCTCATCTTTCTAGTTACTTCTTCACCATTTACTATTCCTAGCCTACATTCCTTTGTCTTGTCAATTCTTCACCAATGTGTTGTGTCTTTGTCTAAAGGGCATAAAGGTTCCCTGCTCTGATCATTTCTCTGTGTCTTCATTCTCATGTGAAGGCTCCCATGTACATGTAAAAAATTACATGAATTTGTATCCTTTTCTCCCGTTAATCTGTCTTCTACCAATTTAATTCTTAGGCCCAGCTGGAGATGCTAAGAGGATAATGGAGAAAGTTCTTGCCCCACACTGGTCAAATCTGTAACTATTTTTTTTTTTCGATTACATTGCCTATAGGAGCAATTTGTTTATAAGGGATATAAATCATGCGTCTTACATGTTGCAAATGTTTTGTTTAGGTCTCGCACCTATAAAATCAGAGATTGGAATTTTGCTTGGCTTTAGAGGAGACTTAATACTTTATTACAAATTGAGAATACAATGGGCTTCGAGTACTTCTCGTTGCCACTGACCACCAGTCACACTAAATACCTGGCCTGAGGCTGAGTTTCTTTCTCTGTTAACTCGGGATAATGATAACCCAACGCATGAAATTCCTGTTTGATATGGTGTCGATGGTTCTGTAGATGCTTAAGAAGTGAAGTTATTTTGCTGTGCATTTTTATTATTTTGGTCTCCAGAACTTCCAGAGACAGCTTCATCTTGATTTGAACCCAACTGTTTCTGTTCAGAAATTAAAGAGACACGATTTTAGAAAAACACTAATACATTAGCTGTGGAGGAGTTGAGGGTTAATTTGTTATAAGTTTTCCTTTACTATAAATCTTTTTCTAAAAAGAATAGTTTCATGTTAAAACATTTAATGTTTAAGTATTACCTTAATAACATTGTATTTTAAAATTGCTACAGTAGCAATAAGCAGTGCATTATCATCAATTTTTTATTGTGTTCTTATTTCACACAAGGTGAAAGTGTATGAAAATTTTAAGTACTCTCTCATCATTATTTATACGCTATATTACTCTATTTTCTAATGTCTTCTATATTTAATAGAATTTTAATAGAATTTAAACCTTTTAAACTATTTCCGCACCATCATAAATAAACTGCTGGCTTGTAAACTGATGTAACACCTTTGAAAAGTAATTTGGCAATACAAAGTGCTTTGGAGAACTGAAGATGTCACTGATCCTAAGATACAGCTTTGTCACAAAGAAAGACATAAAACTGGCCATATAGGTTGATACAACGATTGCTCTCATTTTTAACATTTATTTTATACCTATGGAGTTTAGACATTTTTAGACGGTGAAATTGTATTATTTATAATTCTAGCACATGTATAAAAAGGAAAAATATAAGCCAACCTCTTTATATTTGGAATTCAACTCTTCTGTGTCACTCTTTCACTTGGGGTTGTTTGTGTCCATATTTTTCTACATAATTTGTCTTCTGTGCCATCAAGGGTAAGATGTTATGTCCTTCTTTCAAAGTGAGCTCTAAGTGGCTAAAAACCATTTTGTAAATTTTTGACATGTGCTTTCTACGTCTTAGCAGAAGGTGTCAAAGGAAAGTGTTTGGTGAATAACCAGGACTCATTTCTTCTTCAAATGGTTTCTACTAGGTTTGTTGACAGAATGGGGGAGGGTCACATGCCCCATCTGTTTCCACCAGGTCCAAGGGCTACATTCATACTACACAGGCGATGACAGCCAGGTCAGTGACTGATGCTTGGCAGACTTCTGATTTCAGAGATATTAAAATTTAAAAAATGCATCATATACCCAATAAAATATTATTTGCAATGGTGAACAAAATTATATTTGATTATATAGTACATGAAATTAATTGATTATATTTTGATCCTCTTGCTAGCCATAATTCTATCTTGCATAATATAATAAATGCAGAAAAGTCTATATACAAAGATGTTCAGAGCAATGTTATTTATAGTCATAAAAATGAAAATATTCTCTTTCTGACTACAAAAGAAGAGCTAAATAAGATATGATAAATTCATGCAGAGTGCCAAACAGGTGTGCAGTATGATTTCCGTTATGTATATTTTAAAAATGCCCAAAACTTATGCTTAGGAGAAAGATAGGAAGATACATCAAAGTGTTATTAATCAAATAAAAAATTTTTTAAAGATTTTATTTATTTATTTTAGAGAAAGAGTGCACACACACAAGCAGGGGGAGGAGCAGACGGAGAGGCAGAGAGAGTATTTCAAGCCGACTCCGCACTGAGCCTGACTAATCAGCCTGATGGGGCTGGATCTGAGAACCCTGAGATCATGACCTGAACTGAAATCAGGAGTGGGTGCTTAATGGACTGAACACCTAGGCACCTCTCAAATAAAAAATTTTACAACTGTTTCATTACTTCTATTTTGAGATGGTTTGGGATTCGCCTTTGCTGCTCACTTTTCAGTATATCGAATTTTTAAATTTTCTTTTTAAAATTTCTTTTTAAATTTTCAAAAATGACAAACTACTTTTATTGTTGATTTAATATTATTTAATTTTTTATTATTTATGTTTTCAAAGATTTTATTTATTTATTTGACAGAGTGAGAGAGAGAGAACAAGCAGGGGAAGTAGCAGGCAGAGGGAGAGGGAGAAGCAGGCTCCCCACTGAGCAGGGAGCCCCGATGTGGGGCTGGATCCCAGGACTCTGGGATCATGACCTGAGCCACTTAACTGACTGAGCCACCCAGGCGCCCTGTTTTATGATTATTTAATGAAAACCACAAACCCATATTGTATAAAACAATTTTCACTGTCTCGATTTTCCTTGTTATCACATGCTGCAGGCATTTTAGTGATTTAAAAGGCCTGTAAATAGGAACATATTTGTCAGAATGTTTAATATGTCTATTCCCTTCCAAAATCTTCAGCTGACCACAAAGTGTAATTCTTTCAGAAACTCAGAATATAACATTTCATTCTGAAGCACCACTGCAAATTAATTAGTTCAGCTGCCTTTTCAGTTCCAAGCATTTTTCCGTCTCCTCGGTGATCTTGAAATAGCAAGGCATGCTGTTGCTAACGGATCACCTGCCTGGCCCTGTGAATGCATGAACAACACAGACTTATACCAAATAAATCTGGCCTTTAACTTTCCTATGACATTTTCAAATGCTTAGTTCTAGCAGTTCCCCTGTTAACACGATCACCTTTCCTGTTTATACCCCTAAGTTAAACGTTACCGAAAAAGCAGCCAGGTATTTCAGACAATCCTGATTTTAAGTCTGTTCTTTTCTCCCCATAACCACATGCATCTCATTTTGTGCAATTCCAATCCAAAAGTTATTGAAAGGGAAGGCGGTATGAGGTTTGCTTCAAAATTAAGATAGCAAATTACCTATCCTGGCTTTGGGGAACAAGACCGTTTTACAATTTTCAGAATATTAGTGACACCCATATCCAAACACAGGTATAGAAAACCATTCCAAAGTTTTGATGGGAAATCTGTCTGTTATTCTCTGTATTATTCACGCTAATGCTGCTTGCCATAGTATCTGAATTAGCTAAACAATAATAGTATTTTTCACATACATTCAGTTAAAGAAAGTGTGTTGAAGTTAGTGTGGTATTAGGATATGGGGTCATATGGCAGAGTTTGTTTTCTCATCGCTGGGTAGGGGATATTGGGGAGGTTATTTAAATTCTCCAAAGCTTGGTTTCCCTGGGTGTAAACTAGATAAAATGATAAGATTTATCAGAGGAAATAGTAGGCTTTGGGTTGGATCACTACAATTTGACTCAACAACAGCACGATGAAACATCTTATCCTTAGAGTCTTATCAGTTGATATTCCTTTGTTATTCACTTCTGACCTAGAAATTCCATATAGGGTACAATTCTTCCTGGCCTTTGTGAATCATCACAGGGTGCTGAATTTCAAAAGAGAAACATGCCTTCCCAGTAAGATAAAAGTTTCCAAACTGGTTTTGCCAGGAAGGTGCTTAAGAACGCTCCGTGCTATTTGTGGTCATAAATACTGTAAGTCAAAAATACTGGTCCGGGCATTGTCTTGATTCTGGGAGTAGGTGGAGAGAGGCTCTCGGTCCACACTTCAGTATGTATTGTTGCCTTTAAATGTGTGAGAAGAGATTATACCCCTTGATAATTAACATTTTACACATTAAACTTCAGGTATTAAATTTGTGAAATATTGCCAAGCTCCATCAGTGAAAATCTAATTATATTGAGCAGTTTTCTTTGCAGTAAGCACATCATTATACAACCTTCCTGACCAAATTTCCTTCCATTTTAAGCTCTGTTTACCTTTGATGGGAATACAAGCTTTCCTCAAACGTTCCACTGCCAACAGTAGAATGAAAAGAACAGCCTTGAACCAGCTGCCGCTGAATAAGCTATGTTTGGGGTCATAAGACACATCAACAATCACTTTGTTGTCTCTGGGTTTATTAGATAAGCCATTTAAAGCTATATCCTTACCCATGACAAATCATTTCCAGTAGAAAATATTTTATAAGGGTCATCATAAAATATTCGGTGTTGCAAAACAGTTGTACAATCTCGTTTTAGGTATCCATTGACATAAGCTGCAGGATTCGTATGAATCCCCTTTTATTTCAAAGGATTCCGTGTCTCCCCCTCCCCTGCAAAAGACGGTTAAGAAACTGGTCCCATCTGAATAGGGGCCCTGTGTGACTCTGGGAGCTGACTTTCTGAGTCAGCAGAACTGAGGTCGGTTATCTGGAAGAGAGGCAGCCAGCGTTGGCAGCCTGGACCTAGAGGCCTGGACAAACTTCAGAGCCTGATTATACCAAAGACAAAGGATTGTTGGCATCATCAGTTCCGTGAACAAGCAACAAGTGGGCATTCCATTCCAGGGTGGAATTGGGTGACCTCATGATCCTTCCCCAACTGTGAGAAAGTTACTTTTAGCTCAGCTATTAAGAAACAAAGAAAGGTTTATATTTTCTGAAAACTGTAGCTTGAAGGTTTTGTTTTTGTTTTACAGAACTTTTGTTGATTGAGAAAAACTAAAAATGCTTCAAAGGATGCTTTGTTTGAATTATTAGATATTCAAAAATTAGCTCTTTCATTAAATATTCATTGCACTTTGCTAAGTACTGGGAATATGAAAATGAGTAAGACTTGCTGTCCTCAAGGAATATACGGTTTGGTGAATAAATACATACGAATTTTATGCCTCAGTTAAACTCAGTCTCTCCAATCATTTTAGGGCCATCCTGTAGGAAAGATCTCGGCTGCCCCTGCATCTTCTGAAGACTCAGCTTCCTCGTCTATAAAATGAAGACAATCCCACTCCTCCTTACTTTAAAATGTAACTGAGGGGATGAAATGATATGTCTGCAACTATTTTTAAAAACATCCTTTTTTTTTTTTTTTTTGGTTCCTTTTTTTTTAATTTTTTTTTATTTTTTTTTTATTTTTTATTAATAATTATTTTTTTTATATTATGTTAGTCACCATACAGTACATCCCCGGTTTTCGATGTAAGGCTCGATGATTCATTAGTTGTGTATAACACCCAGTGCACCATGCAATATGTGCCCTCCTTACTACCCATCACCGGTCTATCCCATTCCCCCACCCCCCTCCCCTCTGTAGCCCTCAGTTTGTTTCTCATAGTCCATAGTCTCTCATGTTTCATTCCCCCTTCTGATTACCCCCCCTTTCTTTATCCCTTTCTTCCCCTACTGATCATTCTAGTTCTTATGTTCCATAGATGAGAGAAATCATATGATAGTTGTCTTTCTCTGCTTGACTTATTTCACTAAGCATTATCTCCTCCAGTGCTGTCCATGTTGTAGCAAATTAAAAACATCCTTTATTAATGTTTCTCAACTTGTGATCTACCTGATTTGTGGTCACCTTGGTCGCGTGGTGCTTATGAAAAGGACAGAGCCCTGCACCCTACCCCAGACCTGCAGTATTAGACTGTCTGAGAGTGGAGTCCAGGGAGCCGCATTTTCATAATGGCACTCAAGTGATTCTTATGCACATGGACTTTGAGAAATGGATTTTGCGGCTGCAGACCGCTGTGCAGGCAGCCTTAGGAGAAGGTTCACATGTCCCAGACATGTCACAGAAGCTGGACCGAGCCCGAGACCTGAAAAGGCCATGCAGAAAGGAACAGAGGACTGGCGATCAATGCCTTTGCCCTGTGTGAGATCCAGTAACTGTGGCTCAGGAGGCAGTGAGGTAGGCAAGGTATAGAGACCCTCACTGCGCTGCCGTGAGTTTTCTGCCAGCCCTGTAGAATAAGGACTCAGAATACAGAATCTTAAATCATATTTCTTGTCTACCTGAGGTAGCCAACTTTGTTAGCCCGCCGCCACTTAAAATTGACGAATCTTTCCATTTATTCAAGAAGGGTTTTGAGTCCATGTTTTTTGCTGGTCACTGTGGTAGTCACTGTAGACACTGTGCTGAATTAGCAGACACGATTTCTGTCCTTGTGATTTTAACAGGCCAATGGAGTTAAACCAATTATCACACAGTGAACCATGCAATTACAATCATGAAAAATACCATGAAGGACAAGTAGAAAGTATCATGAGACGTTATGACAGAGACCTAACCTAGACCAAGGGCTCAGGAAACCTAAAAGATTGGCATTGGGGGAAGGGGATAGGTTTTCAGAAAAAGTGTTCATACAGAAATAAATTTCTCAATTTCTTAATTTTAATTTCTCAATCAATTTTAAGATTGGTGAAGATGATGATAGATTTGGACAATGTTTCATAAGAAGTTATTGAGGAAGTAAACATATTTTACTTTTGAAACAATCATTTTCAAAAAGATGCAAAGATCTTAATTTTGAAAAAATAAGAAACTAATACGTAAGAAAATAACACAAGTGTCTTGCAAAAAATGCATCTTTGAGAATTTTTTAGTGATTTTTCTAACAGCCAAAATGTAACACTATTAAATATCCCACAGTGGTGAATTATTTGAATAAAGATACTACAAGCACACAGTGGAGTAATATTCAACTTTAAAAATGTTCTTATAGATGATTTGTTGGTTACATAGAAAAAAGGTGTTTGAACAAAATGGCTGATAGTCTATCTCTGTGAACATATTTAATAAAGAGGTATATATTGACATAGAAAAATGGATTCTGAGCAGTAAGTTTATTTTTCTTCGGCATGTCTGAATTTTCTAATTTTTCTACAAAGTTTCATCCCAAGAGAAGAATGATAAGAGGGTATTTTAATAAGAAATGTTGCAAACAAGCTTGTACGATTTGGGCTGGATATAAGAAGTTGTGGGAGAGAATGTGGCGCTGGGAAAGAAAAAGGACATCGTGTCCACGTTCAGATTCAGTGGCTTTCCCGAGAACAAGAAAAAAGACTCCTTCCCTTCAGCCAGAGGGCAGAAGCAGAATAAAACAACAGTGTTAAACAGCAGAAAAATGAAATTCTGAAGATAGAAGGGTTTCTTTTGCAGAATTGGGGGCCGTCCAATAAGAGATGCGTCTGCAGTAGCGGCTGGTCGGATCTCCTCCGCGCACCGAGCGCCGCAAGGACGCGAGGCCGCAGGAGGACTTCCGTGCGCCGGAGGCGTGGGCGACGGCTGCTGGCTTCCTTGCACATTCAAGGGACTGTGACTGTATGAACTGTCGCCTTGTCCCCAGGACGTGCAAATAACCATGTCCTGAGAGACTTGAGGCTCATATTTACTGGCTCCTGCCTGGAAAGTAGAAAGGAGTACCTAGAACTCTTATTCCCATTACGTTTTATTTCTTCACTGCAAATCTGGTTTGTGAAAACATACGTGCGATGTTAATATTCTTTTTATTGTTATTTACAAGACTCATCTAATTATTTCTCTGAGGCCCAGAACTGTCTTTTATTTTTGTTCAAAATCCCTCAGCTGCAGGACTTGGTGAATGTTTACTGTCTTCTAAAAGTCTCATTGAATCTTTTTTTTTTTTTTTTTAACAGCTTGAATACAAGTTCAGTGGCTTTTGGCTGTAAATAGTGGTGACAAAATTGAGGTCCCCCTCATTTTTTTTAAAAAAATGTGTCTATCACAAGAGATGTATTTGTGAGCAGTTCACACATTATAATAATACTGCAGATTAAAATGCGGAGCATCATCTGAAGCCCAGATCCTGTCCCTGTGGGTATTGTGCTGCCCGCCCTGCACAGACCTTCCTCCGGAGACAGTGGGGTGAGGCACCTTTCATGCACTGTGTTCCAATCTTTACTCGTCTATTCCATTTTGGACCGCTGCAAAGAGCATGAGCCGTTTCAGAGGGGCATTCAAAGGAGTGTATGTGTTATTTTGACAGTGGCGCCACAGAGACACAGGCATTTCTACTTGCCCCAAATACCATGAAAAGCATGAGAGCTAATGCTTTCAATCACTTTCCTTTTCTAAGAAAAATAATGGCATTGGTTTGTTTAGACGCCCCTTCACACACAGCCCAACAGGATGCAAACCACCCCAGCGATGTGTTTGCCAGTGGGCTGGACTCTGTTAGAATACAGATTAAGTGCTGAGCTCCCTCTAGTGACACAGAGATGCATTTAAGAACCTCCATAGTGTACATGTTTCACAATTTGATCCAATTATCTTTAATTCCATGAAATCAGTTACTTTCCACTCTACTTAATTTTATACAACAGATATTTCTCGAGTCAGAAATTTTATTAAGAAACAGTTAGTAAAACTGTAATTTGAAAAGATCACTAAAAATGGAAATTATAAGTGAAAATGCTTCATGTGATTATAGCACAGTGTAAAAAAGACAATACTCCAGCTCACTTTGCTTGTATAAGATGCCTCCTCTCCCTGTAACACACACACGCACACACACACACCAGCTCTATTCCAATATACTCACCTTGATGTCCAACACCTTCCCCATTTGTTGGATAGGGGTCTCCTTCCTCTGCATGCTGAGAGTGAGGTGAGGGTAGCTCCATGGATACAGAGGGAATAACTGTTCCCACTACAGGAAAAACAAAACAAAACAGAGGTCACATAAACATGTCTTTTTTTTTATTATTAAGATTTTATTTATTTATTTATTTGACAGAGAGAGCACAAGTAGGCAGAGTGGCAGGCAGAGGGAGAGGGAGAAGCAGGCTCTCTGCCAAGCACGGAGTCCAACTCAGGACTCAATCTGGGATCATGACCTGAGCCAAAGGCAGCTGCTTAACCGACTGAGCCACCCAGACACCCCAACACATAACCATGTTTTATTGTTGAACCATTAGGGCTATGTTCATGCCTTCTTCTTCTTTTGTTTTATTTAAAGGGATAGAAGTTTATTGAATACACTGCAAGGGAGCAGAGGGCAGGACAGCAAAGCAAAAGAGAGACTGTCAGGAGGCAGTGGTGGGGGGCTGTAGTGAAGTGGGGGAGAGTAGGGAGGCATGGGAACCTATGGAATTTCCTTTTTTGGTAACTGTGCCCAGTTATAAGTAGCCCATTGGTCAGCTAGAGCCTAATGGTTATTTTGAGGTGGGTGGCCTAGTGAACCTGTTTGCATTCAGCCCGATGGTCACTGTGGGCCCTTTTACTTTACTCAGGTTTCCACTGCTCAAGCCTCTTGCCTAAAAGCGGCTCTACAACCCCCACCCCCGACAATGACAAATGGGACAAATGGGCAGAGGTCCCATCTTCATTCAATAGCTGCTTCATGCTGGAAGGGAGGAATGTCGGGGGTGGGGGTGGGGTGCTATCCCTACCTAAACTTGTCGGTCCATCAGGGGTTCTGTTCAGTTTTAGACCGGAGCATGGTATTATGTTGACGTGCTGATAGGCGATTTGAGTGAAATTCCCTGGTGGCTAGGTCCATGGGATTTAGGGGGAGGGGACCCTCCCATGGTATGGGCCGGGATCCTTGTTGAACCGTCATTCCTATATGGAGTTGTCTGATTCACGCAGACGCAGGGGAACGTGTTTTGCTCGCAGATGAAGATGGCGGCTGGATTCGCGGGACTGCAGGGAAAGGAGATTGGCCTGAAAGAAGCAAGATGGCTGAGAGTCAGCGAGCATCAGGAAAGGGTCCCAAGCTAGTCCCTAAGGTGTGCAGATTTGCCTTGGACGAGCTGCAGACGGAGTGGGGGAGGAGAGAAAAGGGGTCCTTCGCCGTCACAGGTGCAGGCAGTCTAGCGTGTTAGCCCTCAGACCTTTATACCACACGGGGGAGTCGTCCTGGCCGGAGGCCCCAGTTGTTCGAGGAGTATTAGGGTTAGATGGCTGAAGGGCCAAAAGGAAAAAGGAGAGGGAAGGAAGGATCCCTCTGAAGGGCAAGAGGGGAAATCCCTCACCCTTTTAGGGAAGGGTGGTCCATCTGGTTCCCTTTGGGGCTTCAGATCCTCACCGAGGAGTAACCTCAGCCAGAGGTTATCATTTCCCCCAAGGAGTCCTGGAGTCGGTCCACTGAGGAAAAGTAGCAAGAAATTCCTGGAGAATCCGGGGAAAGCCCCAGGCGAGCAGAAATTCCCTGTAAGAGCCACCAAATGTGGGGCCACCTGATCGGCCAGGGGCCAGCAGCACAGTGGTGAGAGAATTCACCCAAGGTAGAACAAAGGAGCTACAAGTTTATTGAATACACAGCAAGGGAGCAGCAGGCAGGATAGCAAAGGAGAGACTACCTGCCTGTTCATGCGGTTTTAATGTGTTTTAAAAAGTCCAAAGAGACCAGCGTGGTACTGGTTGTGAGTTTTGATTTTCTAGACCAAAACAACTCATTTTACATATCAACTATTCTCAGAATTTGTGTTCATAGTTAAATATACGAAAATTACAAGCTAGAATAATTACTAGAACAGGAACAACTATCGGACACTTGCTGTTTCCCTCCTATCATTCCCCTACCTTAGCACCGGAATGACATTTCAGAAGCTCCATCTTCTCCTGTTACTGCCCTACTTACAGGGCCTGACGGAGGAGGCAGTGCAGTGATAGGAGCTGGGGACCTGGAGTCACACTGCCGAGGTTCATGCTCTGGTTCTGACCCCTGCGAGCTAGGTGATCTTTGGCAAGTTGGTTAACCGTGTCTGCAAAATGAAGATAAATAATAACAGTAGTTACTTCGTAGGACTAAATAAGCCCCTGTCATACAGCAAAACCCAAGCAGTATGACATAACTGTCTGATGAAGATGGCAGAGGCCGGTTCCTGTCCTGGTTACTTCATCTAGGTCTCTATCACCGGGCTTTCTCACATTGGACTTTTCTATGTGAAGAAAGAGGTCAATTAGAGTCTCCTCAATAACAAAACAAAAGCCATGTTTGTTCCTTCCTCATCCTATTGGCTCGATGGAGTCAAACTCTTTTGCACGTGGCTAAAATTTCTCAACAGCCTTTCTGAGACTCACTTTTACAAACGTAACAGCCCGCTATTTTGAATATAAATTCTTCACTATTTTAAGTTGGTTTAGTCACTGTCCTCGGACATGGACACACCCTTATCTCTTCTCCATCCCTTCCTTCTTCCTCTCCCCATCTCTCTCCTTCTATCCTCCCTTTCTTCCTTCCTAGATTGGCATGTACCCGAAACCTCTCTGTCACCATCCTTAAGGATTAGCTAAAACACCACTTCCTTGGCAGACATTAACTCAGGAAAATTATTGTGGAGTTTAAAGTACACTATACGCATCCCCTCAGTAACTAACAAAAATATTGTAATGCCCTTGTGTGATATTGGGGTATCTAGGCAGACCACACTTACGGGCTTGTCCCTGAATGGAGAATGGGAAGATTCCAGCTCTTTCACCCTCATGGTTACTCCTGTAATGGGAAAGGACACCAGGCTCACTGTTCACCAGAGGTTGCCTGGTTACTGTCAAAATATTTCCCAAGTCTCTGATTTTGCCAAAATTAATAGGCCCTGATACTTCTAAGAGTATGGCATAAAGAAACTTGTTCTTAGATTTTCTTATGTTTAATTCAGAAAATTCTGACATTTAAAATTAAGATTGGCAAAAATCACCAATTTTGACTACCTGAAGACAGAAACAGGGTAATTTATCCTCAAAATTTATCATAAGAATTTATACATTTTAACTTTTCAAAAGCCCTTCCACATTTATCATCTCATTTCATCTTTCCTACAAATTCACAAAAGTTATTTTTCAAATGGGCTTTAAGTGACCAGGAATGAGAATTGGAGAAGCGTATTTAACTCCTTTCTGAAGGTCTCAGTGAGCCACTGAATGGAATCCTTTTGTTAGGACTCTATGTGAATCACTATTTCCTTTGAATGGTCTGAGGCAGTTCTTATTCCAGAAACCCAGGGCTGGATTGGATGTCTCCACACCTTCCTGTGTGACTCTTTTCACTATTATTCAACACCTCTCATCAAAGATGAGGAGTATGGGCAGGGGAGGAAAGACATAGGAACGAAGAGAGACATGTTCAGATTCAGGACAGTATCATACACATCAGAGGAGGTGCAAGCAAAGGACATTCTGAAGGAAAGAAAGGGGCAAAATCAACCATGTGCCCTCAAAGTTGGGTGTGGTTTTCTGGGCATTAGGAAACCTCTGGGAAAGATATGAGGGTTTTCCATTACTGTAGGCTCTCTCCTGCTGCTCTGAGGGGAGGACTGATTCTAGGGAGAACATAAACGTGAAGTAATTATTAAGTAAAGGGAAAATATTCTTCAGAACATTCAAGAATATATGAGTTCATATAGCTATTCGTCAAACCATTAAACACCTATTATATCCAAGATTCTGGGGATACAATCCTGCTTTCAAGGGGATTACAGGTCATGGGATAGCAAATAATAATAACATCAGTAATAATAACCATTTATTAAATGCGTACTCTACGTGAAACTTGTTTACACTTGACATTACTTAATCTTCACAACACTCCAATGATATGGTTAGTATTATTTTCACTTTATACGTATGGCAACTAAGGTACAGAAAGGTTAAGTAACTTGTCTAGACCTCCACAGCTGGCAAATGACAAAACTGGAAATTTGAGCCCAGGGAGTGAAATACAAGAGCCTTTAGCCATTAAGCTCTTATCTTCCCAAACAGTGCTTCATAGATTTACTTGGGAAGCATTGTATGGAATAATTTCAGTGTGTTGGCGTTGTACAGGGTCTGTGGATACCTGGGGCTGGATTCACCACAAAGATGGGCGCCAAAGAGTTATGAGGCAGCGTGGTAAGTGTTAGTAGAAGTCAACATGGAAACTCGGAGAACGAATTGGTTAGAAGCCTCCGGAAGAGTCAATACCTGGCCTGAACCTGATGAACAAGTAGAGTAGAGATCAGACAGGCCAAGAAAGAGTGAGGAAAGTGCTTTCTGGGCGGAAGAAACTGGATGTATGAACGCTTGAAAGAGCATGGTTTGCTGAGTGAATGGAAGTAACCAATACAGTAAGAAGCAGGGGGGCTTGGGTAGGGATTAGGAGAAGAGAGAAGAGAAATGAGAAAGCTGAATAATGAAGAATCTCTTTATTTAATATTTTTAATGTTCTATTATTTCTGTAAAAGTGAGATGTGTTTATTTTTTGAAAAAAATCTGATATTGTGTATGTTATAACAATACATAACAGTATAAAGAAAAAATAAAAATCACCTGCACTCTCTCCATTCTGAGATTACAACTATTGACATTTTATTGAACACCCAGTATCTTTCTATATGTATATAAACATACGGTTATATATGTGTAAATATATAAGTGAGATCATACCATGCATGCTGTTTTGTGACTTCCCACCATTATATGGCAATGACAAGAATCTTGGACCTTTTTCTGAAGAGAATAAGTGAAGGAATTTCAACAAGAGGGTAACATAATCATATTTGTATATTATGAAAGAACACAACAGCTTTGTATAGTGTAAATTTGAGGTAATGTGGTGGCAGGAAGATCAAGGAACCCAAGGAACAAATGGTGATGACATGAACCAGGCAATGGTGGTGAGACCGGCACAAGGGATGGACTCAAGTGACAGGAAGTGGGCTCAGAGGCCTCTCTGGCTGTGGAGGCAAGGGCTGTCCAGTGGTGGGAGGTGAGGAGTGAGAAAGAAATCTCCATTGATTTCTAGGTTGTTGGTTCTGGACTAGATGTGTAGATATTAGCACCGTTAACTAGCAGTTTGGCATGCCCGTGGGCTATCCAACTGAAAAGAATGGGTAAGTATTCAAATATATAAATCTGGAGCTCAAAGTAGCGATCAGAGCTGAAGATAGAATTCCAGACACCATCAGAGGTTAAAGCCAAGAGACTTAAGAACTAAACAATGGGAACACCAAAATACACAGGCCAGGCAGAGGACTTAGAGTAGAGACTGTTTTGTTTACTGTTGTATCCTCAGAACAGCCCTTGGGACATAATAAGCTCAAAAATGTCTCTTGAATGAATAAATGAATAATAATATACATTCTATTTGTATTTCAATATGACATCCTTCTTACTGTGGCAGCATAGTAATTCATGGAGTAAACAGATCACAACTTGGGGTGCCTGGGTGGCTCAGTCGTTAAGCATCTGCCTTCAGCTCAGGGTGTGATCCCGGGGTCCTGGGATCGAGCCCCACATCAGGCTCCTCCGCTGGAAGCCTGCTTCTCCCTCTTCCACTCCCCGTGCTTGTGTTCCCTCTCTCTTTGGCTGTCTCTCTCTCTCTGTCAAATAAATAAATAAAATCTTAAAAAAAGCAAAATAGATCATGACTTGCACATCCATTTTCTTATCTTTCCAGTTACCGACGGTGGCATAACAAATCATGCCAAACTTAGTGGTACAGAAAACTGCTTTGTTATGCCCACCGATTCTGTGGGTCAGAGATCTGAAAAGGGTACGGAAAGATGATGCGGAATAACAGAAAAAAAATATATGCCTCTGCCCCCAGTTCTGGCAGAGAGCTCCTAAAACCCTTGTAATTCCTTCAGTGATAACAACACTAGGAGCATTTCTTGTTCTCATAGTTGTCTTTCACTGTGTCTCTGGCAGGACTTCTAAAATCCTGTAAATTCCTAAATGATAAGAACACAGGGAACATCTTTTGTTCTAATGAGGTAGCTCTGGGTGGGCTCCTGAATGGGGACTGGTCACCAGAAAGATCAAGGCATTATTAAAACCTTGGAATTTTCAGCCCTGTCCCCATCCTCCAGAGAAGGAAAAGGGACTGGACTTGGGATTTATAATTGATCATGCCTACATGAGGAAACTTCCATTAAATCCCAATAGGAGGGGCTTCTGGGAGCTTCTAGGTTGGTGAACACATCCACACTTGGGAGGGTGACGCATCCATAACTCATGGAAGACAGAAGCTCCCACGCTCAGGACTCTCTCAGACCTCTCCTGATGCATCTCTTCATCTGGCTGTTCATCTGTGTCCTTTATCATATCCTTTAATAGACGGGTAAATGTAAGTGTTTCCCTGAGTTCTGTGAGCTGCTCCAGCAAATTAGTTGACCCCAAGAAGAGGGTTGTTGGAACCTCTGATCTATAGCTTGTTGGTTGGAAGTACAGGTGATAACCCGGGCTTGTACCTGGTATCGAACTGTGTGTGGGGGTGGGGCAGTTTGTGGGACTGAAACTAACCTGTGGAAGCTGATGCTGTCTCCAAGTAGATAGTGTCAAAATTGAATTAAATTATAAGACATCCAGCTGGTGTCACAGAGAATTGCCTGGTGTGAGGAAAAACCTCCACATATTTGGTGACCATAAGTGAAGTGTTCTCTGTGTTAAAGGAGAGACACAGGGAAGAAATACATTGTAGGAAAGAACTAGGGTTTACTAGGGTTTACCCTATGCAGAAGGAGGAAACTGACTTTTTCCTAAACAGATGGGCTTATCTCTTCTTCACAATGTGGAAGACCTCGGCTGAGAAGATAGGAAGCCTGGGATGACTTGATGCTTGAGGCTAGCATATTTGAAAGCTTGTTCACTCATGTCTGGCAGTTCATGCTGGCTCTCTACTGAGACCTGAACCGCAGCTGTCCATGTTACATCTTGGGTTTTAAGAGCAAGTGTCCCAAGAGAACTAGGCAGAAGCTGTATTGCCTTTTAAGACCTAGCCTAGAAAGTCCTATGGTGGCGCTTGTGCCATAGTAACAAACCCACTCAGATTCCAGAGGAGGGAACATAAGCATAAGCCCTACCACTCAATGGGTGGAGTGTCAAAATTAAAAGTCACATTGTAAATAGAGCACATGAAGTAAGAGACATTGTTGTGGCCGTCTTTACAAAATACCATCTACCACAATTCTTCTGTTCCTATCTGTCCATTACTATAGCCTTTTATCTATGGTTCTCTTGTCAGCCACACCATAATGTTGACAACATTAAGTCAACAATCAGCTAAAGCACCTACATTGTCCCCAAATGAATGGAGAAGCTAGCTATTCACCTTTCATCTCATACATACTTTTAAACAGAGGCTCTGTGGTAATTAATATTAAATTTAATTATCATTCCATAAATATTTATTGAGAATCTGTCATTCACTAAATATCCCATAGACAATGGGGACATGCTGAATGCAATAAAGAAAAATGGTTTCTTATCTTAAGAAGTTTACAATCTGGAGGGAAATACAAATAAATTAGGGATTTTTAAAATAGGTGATACAAACTTCTATTAGCTTGTTGAAGTGTCAGTCACTGGTAGGATATAATTTGTTTTCAGGGTATTGTGTCATGAAACCAATTTAATGGCCTGCTAGATTCCATACAGACACACCATGCCACTGGTATTCCCCGATCTACCAGTCTGATGACCTCGTAAAGAAGGAAATTAAGCAATTGAGACAACTTGGGTTTCATGAGTTCATGCTGACTTGGAGTGATCACTGCTTCCCTTTTTCTCCTCATTTTCTTATTTTAAATATTTGAATAATCTTAAACATCTTCCTAAATGTTTAGTAGCTCTCTGTACTTAATTTTTTTTGTATACTCAGAACCCTCTAGAATCTCTCTGAAGATATCGAACATGTTTATTTTAGCTTTTATTCTGTGTCCTATATTGTGTTTTCCCAGGAGTTATTTCTGCTTCTTGGGTTCAGTGCTTTTCTTCTCATATTCTTGGTTTTTTGATGATTCTTGGTTGTTTGGTCATATTTGTAAATGAGATCTCAGTTTGAGCATTACCAGTGGCTGGAGAGAGTAAGAATGCTTGTTTGCCTGGCAGGAAGCTCAAGTTTAGAGTAAATTAGCTCTGACTCAGTGGTTGTGGGCTGTCCTTTAAGATGTGAGAATGGTCTGTTTTAAGGATATGTGGCTTGGGGCACCAGGGTGGCTCAATCAGTTAAGCGGCTGGCTCTTGATGACCAGCTCAGGTTATGATCTCAGGGTATGGGACCAAGCCTCGTGACCAGCTCTGTGCTCAGTGGGGAGTCGGCTTGAGATTCTCTCTCCCTCTGCCCCTCCCCCACCTTTCTCCCTCTCTCTCTCTCTCTCTCTCTCTTTCTCTCTCTTTCAAATAAATAAATAAATAAATACATCTTGAAAGAAAACAGGTTACACAATTCTCCTTTGCCTGTAACAAGGTCCTATTTCTCTGGATTGATGTTAATTTTGAGAGAATTTCACCTGAAAAGTGACTACAGCCTGGGGCGTATTTCAGAATCAGCGTTAGGTGGCCAAGAACAGCTCTGCCTTAACGAGTTAGCTGCCCCCAGCCCAGGGCTCACTTCTTCCTGCTAGCTTCTGCTTCTTTCCATTAGAAGGCTTTTGCAGAATTCTGCTGGGAAAACTTGTATTTTTGTATTAAGTTTTTAATTTTAATTCCAGGATAGTTAATATATGGTCTTATATCAGTTTCATGTGTACAAAATAGTGATTCAACAATTCTGTACCTTACTCCGTGCTTGTCGTGATAAACGTGCTCTTCAATCCCCATCACCTATTTCACCCATCCCCCCACCCACCTCCTTTCTGGTAACCATCAATTTGTTCTCTAAAGTTAAGAGTCTGTTTCTTGGTTTGTCTCACTTCCTTTTTTCTTTTTCCTTTGCTCATTGGTTTTGTTTCTTAAATTCCACATATGAGTGAAATCATATCATATTCATCTTTCTCTGACTTATTTTGCTTAGCATTATACTTTAGCTCCATCCATGTTGTTGCAAATGACAAGATTCCACTTTTTTTTATTGCTAAATAATATTCCATTGTACATATATCCCACTTCTTTATCCATCCATCTATTGATGGACACTTGGGCTGCTCCTGTAATTTGGCTATTGTAAATAATGCTGCAATAAACATAGGGGTGCATGTCTCCCTTTGAATTAGTGTTTTTATATTTTGGGGGTTAATACCTAGTAGTATGATTACTGGATCATGGGGATAGTTCAATTTCTAACTTTCTGAGGAAACTCCATACTGTTTTCCACAGTGGTTGCACCAATTTGCATTCCCATGGAAGGGTTCCTTTTTCTCCACATCCTCGCCAATACTTGTTGATTCTTGTGGTTTTGATTTTAGCCATTCTGACAGGTGTGAGGTGATATTTCATTGTAGTTTTGATTTGCATTTCCCTGTTGCTCATTAATGTTGAGCATCTTTCCATGTGTCTGTTGGCCACTTGCATGTCTCCTTGGACAAATGTCTGTTCCTGTCTTAGGCCTTTTTTTAAATTGGACTATTTGTTTTTTGGGGTGTTGAATTGTATATACATTTGGGTGTTGAGCTCTTTATAGATTTTGGATACTAACCCTTTCTCAGATATGTCATTTGCAAATATCTTCTTTCATTCAGCAGGTTGCCTTTAATTTTGTTGATTGTTTCCTTTGCCGTGCAGAAGCTTTTTATCTTGATGTAGCCCCAATAATTTATTTTTGCTTTTATTTCCCTTGCCTCAGGAGGCATATCTAGAAAAATGTTGCTATGGTCAATGCCAGAGAAATTACCACCTGTGTCCTCTTCTAGGATTTTTATGGTTTCAGGTGTCACATTTAGGTCTTTAAGGGAAAACTTGTATTTTTAAAGTTCTCTTTCATGGTCTGGATTTGTGGGTTACTAGCTCTGTTTCTTTTCAGCATCTATATATTCTAGACATTTCTTACTGTTTTGGTTGATTATTAGTAACCCCCTTCTGAATTTTCTGAAATTTATATTTATTTTTATTTAATTTTACTCTTCTGACATTTCTTTGGGATTTGGGAAGAGAGGTAAATGCATGTGTTTAGTCAGCCAGCTTTGGCAGCAAGCTCCCAATCCCCTTCTGTGGTAAGGGATCCTTAGAAAATTCTACTGGGAATCACAGCAACCTTGCCCTGCATGTGTTTTCTGAGAAGAGAGAAATTTTTTCTTTGTTCTTAAATTAGGGCATATCTATATCCAGTTCTCTTGCATCTCAACCATTCTTTGCAATTTTTCAAAGATTACTGACAGCAGTCCTTTGCTGACACTGACAACTCCTTTCTGTGCTTTGGAAACCATTTCACTTGAACACTGAAAATAGCTAAATGGTCTTATTCCTCAACTATCAGATGGACTTCAGTTCTCTGTTCAGTGTGTTTGGTTTATCTTTTCAAGTATTTGGAACTTTTCATTGAGTATCTTTTTCTTGATAGAAAAGAAGAAAGTCAGACGGAAGTTATGTATTTTACTTTTTTTTTTTAACCTGTTAAACGTTACATCGTTACATCACCGTCAGTAAGGATAAGCTATCCCTTCTGTCTTCATTATCTCTGAACTTTCTTTTTTTTTTCTCTCTCTCTTCTCAAGTCTAATCTCATTTAAAGCTTCAGCATTCCTGACATTATTCACAGAGGTATGACCACAACTCTCAATTTGCTTTTGATTTCATACCTCTGCTACTGTTTTTTGTACCTGTCCTTTTAAAGTCTAAGTGTTTGAAAGAATTACATGAACAATGTTAGTAGCCTAGGGGCACTGAGGTCATGGGAGAAACTAAACGTGAGAGAATGGGGAGTGAATCATTGGTGATGAAACACAGGCAGCATGAACAGTGAATTCTGAAGAACTTGCTGGTGAAATATCTCCCATATAACAGCTCCCTGCCACAGAAGTGGATCCCCTCTGTCACCTCTGACTTGTGTTGTAATTACTCTTTTCCATGAGAGGACACATCTGAATCATCTAGACCAGCAGACTTTTCACCTAATTATGTACACAGTGTTTTACAGGTTTCTATTGTACCTCAATTTCCTTGCCGTTCTCATAACAATTCTTTGAAAGGAAGGAGGAAGCTAATAGCCAGGGGAGAACTGGCTATTTTCAGGCACAGAGGAAGGCTCTGGGAACGTGCAGTAAGCACCCTCTTTCCCTGGCTCTTTTTCTATGACCCTTCTTCCTCTCTCTGAATCTCTTTCCTTGGCTTCATTAATCTAATGCTCTCTTGATTTTCCTCTTATCTTCCTAGTCCTTCTCAGTGCCCTTTGCTGGTTCTACTTCCTCTCATGCATTGAAATTTCTAATCCTTTTAAAAGGCAAAATCTGGCAACATCCAAAATGATATTTTTTATGTAACTTATTTAACTCAGAATGTTATTTTTGCCATGTGAGAAACATTTTACTTTTAGGTTATTCAAAGCAAAAGTTGGAATTGGAAAGAAAAGAAAAGCAACCAAAAGCCTGGTAGGTTAAAAATGTGCTGAGACCGTCCCTCACGATTTGAAAATAGAATAGGTTTCTTAACAAATGGCAGAAATACTCTGGCGCTTTTACTAATCCATTTAAAGCCTGCTTAAACCTATTTCTAATGGTATTTAAAAACATTTTTGCTACATTAAATTAGTGAATACAATTCAGAATAATAATAACCATTTGTAAATAAAACTAGGAAGTCTAATTGGAAATGCTAAGAACTACCTGGATATGTGCAAAGAGTAGACCATTATCTCCCTGCCAAGTCTCTTTGCCCATGTTATTATTGACATAAAGAGGTTAGATCTGGCAGATCTAATAGCTGTATATATATATTAACTCTTTTTAAATTTCATTTGAAATGAATTTTATTGTTTACCTTCTATGGGCCACGTAGCTAGTGTGGTTAACTTTTTAGAGTGTGTAGGAAGATGGGAGATAGGCGCAGAGATGTGTGTGGGGGTGGGGGGTCTGCGGGAGGGTTGGGCAGGCTGTAGTTGCAGCCATGATCAAGAAAGGTTCTCGGGGCGCCTGGGTGGCACAGCGGTTAAGCGCCTGCCTTCAGCTCAGGGCGTGATCCTGGCGTTATGGGATCGAGCCCCACATCAGGCTCTTCCGCTATGAGCCTGCTTCTTCCTCTCCCACTCCCCCTGCTTGTGTTCCCTCTTTCACTGGCTGTCTCTATCTCTGTCGAATAAATAAATAAAATCTTAAAAAAAAAGAAAAAAAAAAAGAAAGGTTCTCAAATCTTGATCAGTTCTTTAAAAAAAAGTATGTCATTTTTTCATCAGGAAGAGGGAAAACAGTATAAATAATCAAGGGAACCCTACATCAATACTTTAAAAAGAATTAGAACACATGCTTCTAATTGCAATTGGGTCTGTTTTTATAATTAAAAATTACTTCTTTTTCTCATGATGAAAGCAATTCATGTTCATTTAATTTAGGAAATACAGACAAGCATGGAAGAAATCACACCTGTGACCCCACCACCCAGAGATATACTTTGTATATCCTCGCATTCATTTTGTACCAAATGGTATCACAGTACACACCCCATTTGTAACTTGTTTCTTTCACAGAGCAGTATTGTCACTATCCTTTGATAAGAATATCTAAATCTGAATCTAAATCTATCAATATCTAAAGCAAAATCGGTAATCCTCAAAACTCTATAGTGTCATCACCATGGAACTAATGAAACTTAATTTTCAAGGCCATTCATATACCCTGGCACAGGCTGCAAGTGTGTTCACATAGTCATAACATGTTTTTGTAAATTGCAGAAATAAGATATTAAATTTTTTTTTTTCTTTAAGAGAGCCCTCCTGAATTTTATAAGCATCAGGTCTAACAAAACCTGTATTTATCCCTGGTAGTCTGTCCTTTCCCTTCCCCTCCCATTCATTCAGCAAATATTTTCGAATATTTATTATGGGCTACATGCTGTTCTAGGTACTTGAGACACATCAATGAACAAAACTGAAAAAGATCCTTGCTTTCCTGCAGCTTACTCTGCTTTGAGGAGAGGTAGACAGTAAACATAAACAAGTAAATTATGCTATATGCTATGAAGTGATAAGTTCTGTGGAAAAACAGCAGGGAAAAGGGTAAAGGAAATTAAGAATTTGGCAAAGAGAGGAGGTCTGGTTAAAAAAGATGGGTTAAGCCTCATACAGAAGAAGACATGGAGCCCATTTTTTTCAAGAACATTTATACATCCTTCTGATTACATTAGCTTTACAAGAAACTTGTGTGCTCTTCCTAATGAAAAACTACATTCAAACTGTGTAACTTTATAGGCTATTTGCATATAAATCCTGAAATTCTTTGTCTGCTATAGATAAAAGTTTGTGTTTTACAGCTAGTTAATGTGATGAGTAAAATAGCATTATGGGGTGAAGAGATACAAACTTCCAGTCATAAAATAAATAAATCATGGGGATGTAATATATATCATGATGACTGTAGTCAATAATATTGGATTGCATGTTATATACCTTTATAGAGTGACAGGGGAGATTAGAAGTATTATAATTATTGCAGTGTATATACATTTTGAATCATTATGTTGTACACCGGAAACTAATACAATGTTGTATGTCCATTATACCTCAATAAGAAAAAAAGAACACCCAGAATTTTAAAGCTTTATCTCTAACCAGAATTAAATATGTATAAACTTTTATCTTTAACCAGGAATAAGTGTATTAACTACATATGTGCATATGAACATATACACATACATGGTTTAAAATTTCATTTTAAATATAGCTTTGCTTGGTAACAACTTAATGGTCCTACCAACATGAAAATAATAGAGTTTAAATGGAAATTAGAGAAAGAGCTGTCCTGATTCTTGACCCTCTCACAATGATTTACAAGAAATTGTATGATCAATTCAGTAATGTGGCAGGATACAAAATCAATGCTCAGAAATCAGTTGCATTTCTATACATGAACAATGAGACTGAAGAAAGAGAAATTAGGGAATCGATTCCATTTACAATAGCACCAAAAATCATACGATATCTCAGAATTAACTTAACCAGAGAGGTAAAGGATCTATATTTTAGAAACTACAGATCACTCTTGAAAGACATTGAAGAAGACACAAAAAGATGGAAAAACATTCCATGCTCATGGATTGGAAGAATAAACATAGTTAAAATGTCCATGTTACCCAGAGCAATCTACACTTTCAATGCCATCCCGATCAAAATACCAATGACATTTTTCAAAAAGCTGGAACGAACAAGCCTAAAATTTGTGTGGAACCAGAAAAGACCCCGAATCACCAAGGAAATGTTGAAAAGGAAAAACAAAGTTGGGGGCATCACATTGCCTGATTTCAAGCTATACTACAAAGCTGTGGTCACCAAGACAGCATGGTACTGGCACAAAAACAGACACATAGACCAATGGAACAGAATAGAGACTCCAGAAATGGATCCTCGGCTCTATTGTCAACTAATCTTTGACAAAGCAGGAAAAAACATCCAATGGAAAAAAAGACAGTCTCTTCAATAAATGGTGCTGGGAAAATTGGACAGCTATATGCAAAAGAATGAAACTTGACCACTCTCTCACACCATACACAAAAATAAACTCCAAATGGGGGGCACCTGGGTGGCACAGCGGTTAAGCGTCTGCCTTCAGCTCAGGGCGTGATCCCGGCGTTATGGGATCGAGCCCCACGTCAGGCTCCTCCGCTATGAGCCTGCTTCTTCCTCTCCCACTCCCCCTGCTTGTGTTCCCTCTCTCGCTGGCTGTCTCTATCTCTGTCAAATAAATAAATAAAATCTTAAAAAAAAAAAACAAAACTCCAAATGGATAAAAGACCTTGATGTGAGACAGGAATCCACCAAAATCATAGAGGAAAACATAGGCTGTAACCTCTTTGACTTTGGCCAAAGCAATTTTTTTCATGACACATCTCCAAAGGCAAGAGAAACAAAAGAAAAAATGAACTTGCAGGACTTCATCAAGATAAAAAGTTTCTGCACAGCAAAGGAGACAGTCATCAAAACAAAGAGGCAACCCACAGAATAGGAGAAGATATTTGCAAATGACACTACAGATAAAAGGCTGGTATCCAAGATCTATAAAGAACTTCTCAAGCTCAATACACGAGAAACAAATAATCAAATCAAAAAATGGGCAGGAGATATGAACAGACACTTTTCCAATGAAGACATACAAATGGCTAACAAACACATGAAAAAATGTTCAAAATCATTAGCCATCAGGGAAATTCAAATCAAAACCACATTGAGGTACCACCTTACACTAGTTAGAATGGCAAAAATGGACAAGACAAGAAACAACAAATGTTGGAGAGGATGTGGAGAAAGGGGAACCCTCTTACACTGTTGGTGGGAATGCAAGTTGGTACAGCCACTTTGGAAAACAGTGTGGAGGTCCCTCAAAAAGTTAAAAATAAAGCTACCCTATGACCCAGCCATTGCACTACTGGGTATTTACCCCAAAGACACAGACATAGTGAAGAGAAGGGCCCTCTGCACCCCAATGTTTATAGCAGCATTGTCCACAATAGCCAAACTGTGGAAGGATCCAAGACGCCCTTCAACAGACAAATGGATTAAGAAGATGTGGTCCATATATACAATGGAATATTACTCAGCCATCAGAAAGAAGGATTACCCAACATTTGCAGCAACATGGACGGGACGGGAGGAGATTATGCTAAGAGAAAGACAATTATCATATGGTTTCACTCATTTATGGAACATAAGAAATAGCAGGGAGATCGGTAGGAGAAGGAAGGGAAGAATGAAGGGGGAGTAAACAGAAGGGGGAATGAACCATGAAAGACTATGGACTCTGGGAAACAAACTGAGGGCTTCAGAGGGGAAGGGGGTAGAGGATAGGGCTAAGCCAGTGATGGGTATTAAGGAGGGAACGTATTGCACGGAGCACTGGGTGTTATACGCAAACAATGAATCATGGAACACTGCATCAAAAACTAATGATGTACTACTGTATGGTCACTAACATATCATAATAAAAAAATTAAAAAAAAGAAAAAAGGAAAAAAAAGAAATTGTATGATCTTGATTTTAAAAATCACAATTTAAGACTTGTTTAGCACACACAACCCACAGAGAATAGAATCTGATACTTTTTACAACTGCAAAAGTACACGTCTGAACAATACAGAAGTTCCCAAATTGAAAGGCCATTGCCATACATCGTGAAAACAAACCTCTTGTCAACATAATGTAACTTCTACTAAACCCCAAATCTGATGGCACTTTTGAATAATACTATTTTTTAAAGGTATATATTTTTGTGTAGATGATACATGAAAAGCCTGGAATGATATGCAGCAAAATGTTAACAAATACTTATCTTTGTGCTTATTGGTAATGAGTTTATTTTGTGATCATCTACACCTTTGAACTTTTCCACAATGTGCATGTATTACGTGAATAAAAATGTAATTTTTATGTTTGCCATGCTTCCATATTGCACCTTCTCTTTTGCTAATGCAATGTCAGATATAATCCTCCCTCCTGAAAGTCATTGAAAAATCTCAGGTAAACATCTTTCTCCCATCTTCCTGGTGACACTTCTGAGCAACTGTTCCTTCTCCTGTGATCATTTAACAACCTCTCCCCAGACCACGTCACCTTCAGTTCTCAGCCAGCTGTGACCTTGAGTAAAAAAGGCAGGCAGAAGGACACAGGATAACCCATTCTATTTCTCCTTCTATTGAGACACTCGGCCTCAAGCAACTGTATCTGCTCTTTGTTCCCGCACCTCCCAGTGGACCTTTCTGGGTCTTACTGATCCACTAAGACAACCCAAACTGATGTCTTCACATGAGAGCCCAAAGCAGGCATTTTTTTTTCTTTCTCTAGGAGAAGTTTGAACTTATGGATTCTTGTAAGATGCAGTATTTCCTAATCTCTAATGTTAGACATTTTAGGCAACTTTGTAGAGTAAGTAAAGCCTGTGAATTAAGGGAAAGGGCCACAGTCACATCACTGGACAAAGACAGGGCTAGAATTCAGACTCCAATTCTAGTGCTCGTTCCTCTAAACCAGAATGCCATGGACGTGAAGCCTAATCGAAGAACAATCTCCATGACATACTCTTGGTTTACTTAGAAAAGTTAGGAAATGTGACAAAGCATCTGTCAATCATTCTGTTTAAATGTTCAAGTTCCTCATCTTAAAGAATTTGCTATATAACAGCTAACCTTCAGGTTGGATGACTCATGAAGATTGTTTAGACTTTTTAAAAAAAATGTACCAGGGATTGTCATAGAAATGTCTACTTTTCCTCAAAGCCTTTTTATTTCCTTATCTTTCTCTTTCTGCTCATATACAAATGCAAGTTTTTCTCTTCCAACTGTCTGCACAGAAAGAGGATATGTTGAGAGCAAGTTCAAAGAGATACCAAAGTGGAAAGGTTCACAACTGATATAAATCAAGAATAGATCAGTGAAGTGGAAACCAGTGGGACAATGTTATTACTGTTTATATGCAGGAAACATTGGCAAAAAACACATGACTCCGTGAGATGAAACTGTGAGCTACTAAATAAGCAATACTTTTGTAGGAGCTGGACTTCCGTTCACTTGTTTACTTTATGATTGTAAAACTACTTATTAATTTTCTGTGGATGAGCTGCTTAAGATCATTAGTGTATATCTTGATATAGGTATGCATCCTTGTTTTAATAAGAACTTGTAAAGCACAGGAGCAGGTTGCTACATTTGCACTTTGGATATAAGAAGCAGCCTACACTTCCCTTCTTAATCAATATTGACATCTACAAACAAGACTAACAGTAGATATCAAAATAATACATGATTAGCCCTGTGAACAGGCTGGATGTGGAAATCATTGTTTTTCCCCGTTCTGGTTGTTAACCAGAGTTTGCTTACCTATAAAAACCACAACTAAAATGTGTATTCTGTTTCATGGGATAAAAAGAATGTTTCAGGCACAGTATCTTTGGGTTTAACTCTCACAGTGCTTCTGTTAGAAAAGCAAGATCATCCCCATTTTTACTGATGAATAAAGTAATTCCCCGGGAGGTTAAGCAAGTAGTGGAAAGAGGATTCAAACTCCTCATCCTGACACCACACTACAGGCTTTTTCTGCAATGCTTTTCCCTTCCCTTCTTCTCAAAGTTTTGTGTCCTTCCTCACAACACTTCTTATTTTCAATTCTGAGGCAAAGCATTTATACAAATACATTGACAGACACTTGCTTACTCAGGATGGGTTATTTCCAGTGTCTTCTTTTGCGTTCCCCCAAAGTTGAGGGAAAAAGGCTGCTTCTGATCAGACTTTTCTATGTTATATGGCCTTTCCTCTCCCTCTAACCTAAAGGAACCCTACAAACATATTTATAGAACTGAAGGTCATTCTTTCTTTTCTATACCCGTTTCTCCTTTCTCCTTCCCATTCTCTCTTCTGGCATTGGAGAAGCCCTGGAGAGCACATCCTTACAGACACAATCTTTTTTTTTTTTTTTTAAGTATGCCCTATTTAAAAAAAAATTGCAAAAAGCTCATGATGTAAAATTTACCTTCTTAACCATTTTTAAGTGCACAGTACCTTTACCACATTCACATTGTTGTGTAACAGATCTCTAGAAGCTTTATCTTGCAAAGCTGAAGCCCTATACCCATTGAGCAACTCCCCATTTCACCCTTCCACCCCAGGCCCTGGCAACTACCCCTCTACTTTGTTTTCATAATTTTGGCTACTCTGGACATCTCATATATGTAGGATCATACAGTATTAGTACTTTTGTGACTGGCTTACTTCACTTAGCATAATGCCCTCAAGATTCATCCATGTTGCAGCATGTGATAGAATTTCTTTCTTTCTAACGGCTGAGTGATATTCCATTGTATATATTTACTACATTTTCTTTACCTATTCATCCATCAATGGGCATCTGGCTCTTCCCTCCTCTTGGCTACTGTGAATAATGCTGCAATGGATATGGGAATATAGATATCATTTTGGGATCCTGATTTAAGTTCTTTTAGATAAATACCCAGAAGTAGGATTGCTGGATCATGTGGCAATTCTAATATTTCATTTTTTTGAGGACCCTTCCTACCAGGTCCTATATCTTTGCCAATATTTGCTACTTTCTTTTTCTTTTCCTTTTTTTTTTTTTTTTGATAGTGGCCATCCTAACGGCTCATTGTGATTTGTTTTACATTTCTTTTATGATTGGTAAGTATGCACTATTTTTTTAAATTTAAAATGTTTTGTTTTTATAATTGAGTACACACTATGTGCTAGGTATGCTCTTAAGTGCTTTGCATGCAATAGCTCATTACTTTTAACAACCATCCTATGGCCCTAGTGGTGTCCTTACTTTGTGTATGAGGAAACTAAGAATCAGAGTTTGAGTACTTTTAACAGAGAACTGTTAAATGGTGAAGTCAGAATTCAAAACCAGGTCTGATACCAAAGCTCACATTTCTAATGGCTGAGTTATCTCCCTGCTTTTTGCTGTAGCCATTATTCCCTAATGAAATGTTTGGTGATGAACACAGTTCTATACAAAGGAAAGGGAACATAACATTTGTTAAGTGCCTGATTTGTGCTAGACACCGCTGAATGTTTTCAGATGTGTGAGTGTGTTTTGGAGGGAAGTGAAAGAGGGAAGTTCTAGCATTTTACGCATACAAGCTTTTATTCCATTTGCATGGGTGCCATTGCAAGTCACAGAATGCAATGGAAAGGAAGTTGAGTTTGTATTTCTTCCCATAGCCTTTGTAAATTTGAAGGTTACTTTTTACTGATAAAATATACTTTCAAGAAATATTCAGGAATTCAAGGTAAATTCCAATTCCAATTAAGGAGTTGATTTTATCACCTAGAGAGGGAATATTACCAGGGAGAGTATACACAAGCAATGAACTACAGGAAAGAGTCTTTAAAAAAATTTTATTTATTTATTTGTTTATTTTTGAAAGAGAGAGAGAGAGAGAGACAGAGAGAGAGCCCATGAGTAAGAGGAGGGGCAGAGGGAGAAGCACACTCCCCACTGAGCAGGGAGCCCAATGTGGGACTCGATCCCAGGACCCTAGGATCATGACCCGAGGCAAATGCAGATGCTTAATTGACTGAGCCACCCAGTAACCCAGGAGAGGAGAGTCTTAGCTATGGATAAAAGGAAACAAAAATATATGTTATAAAATATATGAGAATATAATATAAAAAAATATGAGTATATAAATATAGGAACTACCAGTTGGCCTATCCTAACACTTGCTCTTTATTTCACCAGCTCTATTTTCCTGGCGTAAGGTGCCTACAACTGCTGCCATATTGTTTCCCCTCTCATGTTAGAAATAAAAACAGTGGGTCAAGAATTAAAGAATTAATTTTGCTAACATAGTGACAAATTCAGAGCTGTTTGTGACGTTTGAGACGACCCTAAACCCAAGAAATTTAGTCACAGGAATAATGACTCTTAACGACTCTTGACTGCGTGTGGTAACCCCCTAATACTGAAATCTTTAGCCCAATCTTCCTTCGGCCATGAAAAGTGTCAAAAGAATGGAAAACTAAAATTATTTCATCTGTGCCTTACATTTAAGAAACATATTAACTCCCAACCCCAATTTTCTGGATTGAAATACTTTGGGATGTATTACTGAAATATTTCAAATTGGTAACAGCAATTATAAGCAAAAACATCTTTAGGTAAAAGAGCACAAATCTCCTAATAAACTTACAAAAGAGGGGGTAAAAATGGTTCTTGGTATTTATAATACTCACTGAGTGCTGCCAATGTTACAAGAATCAATAAGCCAGCTAGCTTTTATAGCCAAATGTGGTATCACCACAGCCTGAATCACTGAAGCATGGAGGCAGTGTAGTAAGCTTGGTAATGTATTTTGTATCACAACCTTCAGTGTAAATTCATGAGGCAGAAATGACACATCATATTATCTGAATTTTTCTGAATTTTAGAATTGCTCAATTGAAATGAAACCACTGAGTAAAATGCTGCTCCTAGATATCCTATTCCATCATCTGGAAATCACAGCCACCTGTGAAAATTATACCCAGATTTATTGTTCCATTTCAACAACCCATTACCTCTGTTCTCTTCACTCCTTCTGCTTTCTTTTCCTCTACTGATTATTATGTCTTTCTTTCATCTCTATTAATAGTTCAACATCTCTTGGAAAAGATTTATTTATTTGAGAGAGAGCGAGTGAGCAAGGGGAGAGTTAGAGTCTTAAGCAGACTCCATGCTAGGCGTGGAGCATGACGGGGGCTGATCTCATGACCCTGAGATTATGACCTGAGCCAAAACCGAGTTGGATGCTTGACCTACAGTCCCACCAGGCACTCCAGTAGTTCAACATCTCTTGACTGTCCCTGAATGAAACTTCATTACCTCTCTTCTGAATAAAAAATGGCTTATGATGGTAAATAAGAATACAATTCAGGAGGGGTGCCTGGGTAGTGCAGTCGTTAAGCGTCTGCCTTCGGCTCAGGGCATGATCCCGGCGTTCTGGGTTCGAGTCCCACATCGGGCTCCTCGGCTGGGAGCCTGCTTCTTCCTCTCCCTCTCCCCTGCTGTGTTCCCTCTCTCGCTCTCTCTGTCACCTAAATAAATAAAATCTTAAAAAAAAAAAAAAGAATACAATTCAGGAAAACAAATGAAAACCACAACTTTGCTAAGTTATTAGTACTTTCTTATTGCTTAGTCTTAGCTCTTGATTTTTAGGTGTCACTCACCAGCAAGATTGTGTAGTTAGCCTTGTAAAGTGCTTCGTAACACAGCAGCAGGTTCTGTTAATTATTTCAATGAGGAGATACGAAAGTTAAATCTAAAATGTGTGTTGCAAAGAAGGTAACAATTTTTGAGAGTCAATGACTTTCGCATGAATATTTTTAACGAAGCATTTCAATAAAATTTTTATAAATGAATTTTAGTTAACAAAAAATTGCTCCTATGACACAGAATTGATGCCGTTGGTATTTCTAGTTTATAAATAAGAAAACAGCTTAGTGAGGTTAGTAGACATACCCAAGGTCATATGATTCCCAAGTAACTAAGTGTGATTTGGATATATGAATATGGATGTCATATTCCAAAATCTGTGTTTGACCCAACATACTACTAATGCTATCATCTATTATGTTATTTTCAGTTAAATATTTTATCATGTAAGTATTTCTTGGTTTTATAGATATCATTTTTGTTATCCATATAGTTCTCCATCAAGGTGATGGCTATTTTCTCATTTGTTTTTGCTCTTACAAATAAAGATATAGTTGACATTGTCACACATATATTTCATTTGTTAAATTTTATCCTTAGAATAAATTCCTAGATATATAGGTGTTGAGTAAAGAATTTTTTTTTTCAAGGGGCGACTGCATGGTTTAGTTGATAGAATTTGCCGCTCTTGATCTAGCCCCACATTGGGCATGGAGTCTACTTAAAATTCAAAGATTGTCTCTGATTTTCATTTTATTTTATTTAAAAAAATTAACAAGAAATCATATAATCATTAATATACACTAGTTAAATTCTCAAGAAATTTTGTAAGGCATTCCTAGATAGTATGTGTTTTACTCACTCTGATTGGCCTTGGTCTTTCAGGCTATGTTTTCCTCACATACATTAATCCTGTAATTGAGAGCCTCACATAGAGCCAGTAGCTGAAGGAATGATGATGAGTTGGAAAATGTCTTCCACTGGAATGCTGGGAATGACCAGCAATCCCTGTACCAACGGATGAAACATTACTCCAAACTTTGCCGTGAAAGCAAAAAGAAGGCAAGGGGGTCAAGGCTCAGAGGTGAAGACCCTTTGCTCTTCCTTGCTCCTACTTTTATTGGTCCTTCAGGATAATTACAAATCCTTATCACTGTTCTTCAAGCACAAGATGTGTGACAAGAGGTTTCCCTGAAACTGGGAGGATCTGTTTGCAGGAAAGATACGATATGCTAATTTGCTGTTCTATTAAACATAGCCTAGGGGATAATGCCTACATCTCTTAGATCACAGGGCAGCTGTTTGGGCTAGGGAAGTTTTCTGGCGGGCAACTCCCCGAGACGCTGCAACAGCAGCGTGGTCATGCAAGCCTCAGCATTCCAAAGGCCTACACCCTTCTCCAAACCTTCCCTGCCCTCAGTGGCCTCTGTGTTACATTTTAGCAAGCTAGGTATTAGGGCTGATTTCATGTTCTACATTAACCCCAACACCAGAAGATACATCATAGCTACCATGCCCTACCAACACAAAGAATGTATAGTGTTATAGAGATAAAATTTGAATTCATTGGTATATATTTCCAGGATTTCACAATGTATATATTTACAGTGAATATAGTCATGCTTGCTATATTAAGATCCTTTCTTAAGAAACTTTTATAAGGTAGGTACTCATGGATTATTATTTATGTCTTATCAACTCAGACTTTAAGTTTTTTTTTTCTTTTTAGAGAAGGAAGCATGGGGAGGGGGACAGAGTGCAGTGCAGAGCCCCATGCAGGGCTTGATCTCACAACCCTGAGATCATGACCTGAGCCGAAACCAAGAGTCAGATACTTAACTGACTGAGCTACCCAGCTGCCCCCAGCCTTTAAGTTTCCTATTCTGGAAAACCCTACCCAGAAAAACCCTTTAAAATAGTCTAATTTCTCCTGATCATGAACACTCATCAGTTTACTCACCCTCATGACAGTGATTCATCCATTTATTCAACAGATGATTGCCAAGTCTTCTAGATGCTGAGGATAGAGAATTGTCTAAGAGACAGACAAGATTTCTGTTTCCATAGAGCTTCTATAAGATTTCTTCTTCTCTAACAATTCTATAATTGTTGGAGAAAGCAGATAATACAAAGAAAACAGACATTTTAGGTTTAATCAATACTATGCGATTATATGTAAAACAGGAAGATGGGACAGAGGTAGTCTTGGGCAGTGGGTTGGGGAAAGATGGCTTCTATCTCAGGGTGCTAATGAAAGACTTCTCAAAGCATTTGAGGTAAGACCTGAAAGTTGAGGGATAAGCAGGCCAGGAAAAAATAAATGCAAATGCCCTGGAGAAGCAAAAAGATTTGCCCTGTACAACAGACAGAAAAAAGCCAGGGGGCTGGAGTATAGTGGATGTGGCAGGAGATGAGCTTGTTGAAATTCTCAGGGCTGATCATATTGGGCATTGTGGGTCATGCTAAGGGATTTGGATTTTACTTTGTTTACAAGGGAACCTGCCTTTGAAGGTTATTAAATAGGAGAATGAAATGATGTGTTTCATTGTTTTAAAAGACCATCTGGCTGCCAAATGTCTTGTCCCAAGTCAATCTCTACCCCATCTTGTGATGACATCTAGTGTGTAGCACATAGTAAACACTGAACAACTAGGTACAAATGATCCATTTTATGTTCAGTATCTTTTCCTATATAATCTCTCTTTTTTGACTATCCCTTTTTTCCTATTTCCCTGACCACAGGGAAATTTCCAATTCATGACAACTCAGCTAAAGCGTTACTTACTGTTTCTAGGAGCCTTCCTATTTTCAGACTCTACATCTTGTTTACTGTCTCTGCTCAGACTCTGGCCCAGGGTCTTAGGTGCCTCATAGAGCAGGAAGCTTTAAGATGCTGTTCTCCCTTGGGACTCAGCAAGACATAGGCCCCTGCATTCCTTATCTTAAAGCTGGTTAGAGATCTCAATATTCTCAAGTAAATGAATATAGAAAATGAGTGGGACAAGCAAGGAATTCTTGACGATAACAGTTTCTGTAAGATATACATCAGATTTACTTACTTTGAAGAGAAGAGCAGGGACCAGTATGAGTCATCCCACATGAATCATGCTTAAACTGCAGGGAAGGTGCCCTTCTGTTGGGGCCACATAGAAGAGCCTGAAAAATGGCTGTGAAGAATGAGAGATGAGAGGTGCTAGCTGTCATCAGTTAGGTGCTCTGCAAACACAGCAACTGATATTTCTAATGTAAATATGCAGGGCAAGAACAAGAGAGAAATTCACAGGACACACATAATGAGGTACTTTTCTTTTTTTCCTGAAAAATCAGAGACCACACAGAAACCAGACAGTAGAACTGGAAATCCCCTTGTACTTGCCATTTTTTTTTTTTAGTCATTTATTAGGAGTAAGAAAAAGGATGGAAAGAGAACAGGACCAAGTGCTGCCCACTGAGATTTAGTGCAACCACTAAATAAGACAACCAAGAAACTGAAAAATGGGAGCCAAATCCTATTTCACACTAGACAGAAGCAGACCTCAGTCATTATTAACAAGAGGAAGTATGGTGAGGTGGAGAAGCCACTTGGACTGGAGTCAGAAATATGAGTCCTGAGCTCTACTGATAACTGATGTGACCTTGGATTAATCTGTTAGATCACTTCGAATGAGCTGGTTACTCAATTTGAAGATAAGGATAAAGATACCATCCTTCACAACAATTCCACAGGTTTGTTACAGCCAATGAGATAAGATTAGCAAAACTAATTTGTTATTATCATTTCCATAGAAATAGGTGAGACTTAAATGATGGTGGGAACTGCTCCATCCTTCCTACTCACCATCCCAAATTAGAAACATTTCCCCAAAATCTCCTTCCAGCACACCTACACCCTAATCTCTTCTCTCCTGCAATTACTTTGCTGAGCAGCTTTCTGATGGCCCGTCATTATTCTAGCCAGCTGTAGGGCAGCTAAAATGGCCAACCAAGGGATCTGATTTTAAGTACACTGGGGAAGCGGTGTGTATTAGCATTGATTTTTTTACCGCTTGTTTTGGTGTGTTCACCAGTTGGCTCTTCTCCCTGTGGATTCATTCACTCAGCACTTTTCCACATTTGTACTTTGTTTTGCAATTATCCTGACTGACAACTATTTGCAGTATGTGATGTTACTAAACAGTTTTCATGCAAACCCTGCTGTCCCACATCCTGGAAAAGATTGACTCTTTTTTAGAGTCCATTTAAAACAGGCTACATTTATGCATTAACTAGTGAAAGACAAACATGACCAAACAATCTCTATTTTAACATTTGAAATCCCTGAAATAGGTTTATGGTAAAAACAATAACAACAGATAATCAAAAGGCTTGGCTGTTGTTCATTAGTGACACTAAACATAAGACGTTATCGATTTCCCTTAGCTGAGCTTTGAAAACACAAACGACCCACAGCACATTTGATTTTCTTACCTGGATGCTGTAATGATTGATGAGTTCAGTTCACTGACAGAAGCCATGGCCACTGTAATAGGAATGAGTCTCTGAACATGCCTTAGGACCTTATTACCAAATGTCTGGGGGCAGGGAGGGAATAAGAAAAGAAAGCTATTAGTAAAAAGAAAACTCATTATTGGGAATCTAGTTTATTTTTAGCACTAATCTCAGGATACAGATTTGGCATGGAATGGACTCAATACAGATTAAGAAACTGATGATCCCTATGGTTCATATAGAGAAGTATCAATGAACTGTAAGTTAGCCAATTAAAACCTAAAAGAAAAAGAGTATCCACATCATACATGTTTACAAATATTTCTCTAGGTTTATTTCCCCTCAATTATCTAATGCTGAATTTATAAAGGCATACTAGGCCAAACTCTACTCTCGTGTGAGGCCGCATAATTTTCTTCTTTCTTTTTTTCTTGATTTTATAGGAAATTAGAATATCTAAAAAATGCAGCAGTTTGGGAATCAGATCTAGGCATATCTAATCTAGAGTTTTTGCAAAGGTGGAAATAAAAGGTTAAAAAAGAAAAATAGTGAAACAAGACTGAATGTTAGGTTACTGTAGACACAATCAATTCCTCACACGAGTCTTATCAGCCAACCTCCTCACATGAACTTGTTATAGATGCAGTCTTAGCACTTTGGGCAGGGAATTGGATAATTTAACTCAGGCCCTTGGAAACCATTCAGGTCACCAATACAGTGACATAAACATGGCTGAAAAATCCCCATCTCAACTCTGGTGACTACTTTGACTATAAGTAGATTTGGCGGAGAAATCCTATGGCTGTTTTTGTGGGTCCACACTAAGTTGCCATAGAGAAACAGAACCACCCCTCCTGGTGCTGCCTGGTATGCATAATGTGGTCCTTAGTTGATAACTGTGACCGTAATGAGTGTTTCTTCTTGAAGTTAGTGTAAGAACAGTGAAGAATAAACCTTGATTGCTATATCAAGCTTTGTGGTAAGACTTACATGTATTAGCTCATTTAATTCTCATAATGCTCCCATGTTATTATTTTCCTCATTTTTTTTCAACAATGGACCTGGCACAGAGAGGTGCAAATTGCTCATATTTTCCTCTTATGAAAAACTTCTCAATGGAGCCAAAGATCCGTGGATCCTTTCAAATTTACCACAGCAACAGCATCATTAGTCAGGAGAGAAGGCATAAGTAGGATGACATCATAAGCCACATTGGTCAACAAATAAAGAACGGTCACAACGCGCGCGGATATAGAAATGGCCACTGGTAGATTTCTCAGAAGAAAAATTAAAGGACATTTTACTGTGTGAACATTTGGAAAAGAATCCAATAGTACAAGCATTTGCATCCAAATGGAAGATTTTCTTACGGGCAAAGGTGATGATTCTCCTCGGAGTTTAAAGCAGTTCCTCCAAGACATCTTTCCTCTCTTTCCCTCTAATCCATTAAGAAACTGTCATCCTGAAATAAACAAACTAGTATGGTCTTTGTTTTGAAAAAGTCAATTATGTTCACTTCCTACAAGCGTATTTATAGCTACATAATAGGCATGAAGCTTTCCATCAGAGAAAGTACCTTCCCTCATCCTTGCTAGGTGACAAAAGACGAAATTCGGAGGCATTAGCTGTGTAGCAGGCAGATTTTATCCCCCTCAGTCTAAACCCAAGGTCATGCCTGTGAATATATTGCATAGATAGCAAAAGAAAATTAAGGTTACAGATGGAAGTAAGAGTGCCAATCAGATGACTTCAAGATCAAGAGATTACCTTGTATTATTTGGGGGAAAAGAAGGATAGATTGAAATTTTCAGAGGGCTTCTTCTAATCCTTGCTGGCTTTGAACATGGAAGAAGTGAACCACGAGCCAAGAAGTGTAGGCAGCCCTTAGAAGCTGGGAAAAAGTCGGGGTGCCTGGGTGACTCAGTTGGTTAAGCATCTGACTCTTGATTTCGGCTCGGGTCATGATTTCAGGGTCCTGGGATCATGCTCCATGCTCAGCATGGAGTCTGCTTGGCCCTCTCCCTCTGTTCCTCCCCCTGCTTGTGGTCTCTCTTTTGAATGAATATATACAATCTTAAAAAAAAAAAAAAAAAGCTGGGAACAACTCTCAGAGGACAGCAGCATGAAATGGGGACCTCAGACCTACAACTGCAAGGAACGGAATTCTGACTGTAACCTACACACAAGGAAATGGATTTGCTTCTAGAGTCTCTAAAAAGGAATGCAGCCCTGCCTACACCTAGTATTTAGCCCTGTGAGCTCTGTATCAGGTGTCTTACACACAAACATATAATAAAATGCATACATACATACATAAAATAATAAAGTCTACTTTCTGCCATAGTGTGCTATGCCAAATGCAGTGCTACATACATCAACGTGGTCATATCTTTTAAAACGTATGTTGAGAGACAACCGGAACTGCAAAGAGATATGTATAAGGTAGTGCTATTAATGAAATGACACTACTGTGGATATATTCATATGTTGTAAGATTTTTAAAAAAATGCATGGGGTGATTCATCTTTACATCAGGACAGTTATTTATTCTGGGAAGAAAAAGGTGGTGGTGTTGAGAGAAAGATAGAGGAATGGAGCTTTAGTTCTGTTTATATTGTTTTATTTCTTTAAAAAGAAGTCTGAAACAAAGACAGCACCTAGAATGTGTGGTATATGGAATCCTTGCTATATTCTGCACATTTGAGATATTTCATAATTTGAAAAGGAGCTAGTTTTCTGGGAGGAACTAACATATGTAAGGAACGACCAATTGCAAGAGGGGGCAGAAGGTCAGAGAAGTGGTCTTTGTCACGTCCACGGAAGCGTTTCTTGGGTAAAGTGTACTCAAGTCTAAAGCCTTGACTATGGTATCTCTGTTGGGGAAATAACCAGACGCCTCTTATTCTACGTTCTTTTGTTTACCATTTATGTTTCAGCACAGATCTCACCAGTGGAAGAAAACATCTTTTTCACAAAATCATGGAGGCCCAACAGCAGTTCTATGTCTCATCCTTAGTGAGTAAAACGGTATTGCATTCCGAGTTTTAGTCTTAGAATCTGTGGGTCCCAGTCTGATGGATGGATCCACTCTCAGCTTAATGCCAAGGCCCATGCCTGATTTTATAAAACTGAAGGTGGAACCTGAAGTTTGGTGAAGGAATGTCAGAAACCCTGCCAGGTGTCTTGGGAAACAGCCAACTGGCCCTCTCCTGGTGATCCTGTCAGTTCAGCTTGTGTCTGTTTCTTTCTAATTTCCACATCGTGTTTAGCACAGATTTTACTAAAACCTTCCTGGTTTTAGTAGACATGTACATTTTGGATAGTTGTTTTAGATTTGGTTTTCTCTTTTTATCCCTAATCAGATCTCCTTAAAGGCAAAAATGCTTTTTTCCCCCACTTTTTTCCTCTCTGTGAGGAAAATACATGCTTGTTGAAAGATAATTTTGTGAAGGTTTTGACTTAAGTTGAGGTATTACTGGAGCTTCTTTGGATGGCGCTGATTTTCATGGCTTAAAAGTACATTAGTAATAAACAAAACAAATACTATAATCAGAAGGTTTTTAAAAAGTAGATAATCTTACGAATATAGCAAGCTCATAAGAAAAGGTATATTCATCACATAATGGTATTGATATTGACTTTAGACCTGTAAGTACCAGTTCTAAATGCTCTACACTTCATTGAATTTTTGGTACTGATAAGTCCTTAGGAATTTCACCTGAGAGCCACTCATTTAATGGGTCAGAAAATTGAAAGTTGGCATATTTCAGTAATTTTCTCAAATGGCTCCACACTGCTAGAGTCGAGGGGAACCTAAGTCTTCTGACTGGATATTCGAGTGCCTTTTCCATAGTCTGTTACTATGGTGTTTTTTTTTTCTTTTATACATAGCTAAGATTTTGAAGACTTGCATTAAAGATGGATATTGCTCCTCAAGGACAGGGGTACGCCCTGTCAGTCTTTGTTTAGCTAATGCTTAGCACTGTGCTAGGCCCAGAGCCAGTGTTTGCCAAATGAAATGTTTCCTGAGTGTCTTTCCTGGAGTAACCTTGGGAAATCACTTTCTCTTCCCAAGTCTCACTTCCTGATCCATAAAGTAGGAGTAAAACTCACTTTATTTATTCCATAGGATGTTTCTTAAATATATGTTTGCTTATTAAGAAAATTTTTATAGTTTTCCAAAATGATAAACTTACTATGATATACATAATTACCATTTTGAAAAATGTATATTCACATACATTGAAAAATATATTTTACAGTTATTTGACATATTGATAAGTTAATATTTTAAAGCTTTATATGTATCAATTATTGTATATTTATATACCTGTATTAGCTAAATACAAACATATAAAAGTGTATTGTTAAATCTTTTACTGCAAATTGTTACATGAATGAACAAAAGGATAAAGGATTATAATTAGAACTTGGGTCTTTTTTTCTTTTCTGTAAAATGACTGAGTTATTTTGTGCCTGAAATAGAAATTCCTTTTACTCACAAACAACTGTTAGTGCTCTTTGACATTCTCTCAAATCATGTTTTCAAAGATTCCTTGCTTTAAAAAAAATTGTTTCTAAAAAACAATTATTTCTAATAACCATTGTTTATTGCTGTGTATTTTGATAATGTTGCTTGTAAATATTTCTTATCTTTAAATACTCATGACTTATGTTTTGTTTTCTTAAAAATATTCTTGATTTTGCCTACCCCAAGTTCAGACCCTACAGTCAAAATTAAAAAAAGAAAACTGTTAAGATGTCTTTTATGAATAAACAATATTTGGATTTCCTAAAATGGCCATTAGGTAACATAGGTTGGTTTTGATGATCAAATGAGATATTATGCTGAAAAGCTATTGAAAATGTAAAAGCTAAATAGTACTTTCTTATGGTCAGAACACTTAATAGTGGCTACATTTGAAACTCGGTGACACAACTTGAAACCTACTAAACAGTCTAGCTTGGACTCTGAGAACTATATTGTAGGTTGATATTCATGTAATATAATAGTTCATATTTGCTGAACTACTTCATGGGTATTTTTTTTGTTTACTTACATAAGCCTAGCTTTTGGTCTTACCTTTAAAAACAAAGTAGCCATTCCTAGATATAACTAAGATGAGGGCCAAGATTTTGCATACATGAAGATGTCCTGAACTCTGCTTTCCTAGTTCACACTCCTGCAGTGAGTAAATATTATGGTTCCTATGGAAAGAAGGAACGCAGTACATGAAACACAGCATTATGCTGCTTACATCATAAGAATCCGCGTTCAGGAAGGACTCTCAATAGGATAAAAGTCCATTGTTTAAAAAACAAAAATCCTACACTTTCCAATTGATAAAGAAACAGTTTTATATAGTAGTTTTAAGACTTTATCTACTTTTCTTTTTCCTACCCTTCTACAACCCATGATTAAAGTGGCTTGGGGCACCTGGATGGCTCACTCGGTTAAGCATCTGACTCTTGATATCAGCCCAGGTCCTGATCTCAGGGTTGTGAGTTCAAGTCCTATGTTGGGCTACATGCTGGGTGTGGAGTCTACTAAAAATAAGTAAATAAATAAATATAAAAAATAAAGTGGCCTCATGAATTTGGAAATGATCCTAAAGTAGAATTTGGTCCCAAAGCCTCACTGCATCTCACCAGGCTCCTCTTCCACTTAGGTGGGGAAAACTGAATTCACCTGCTGCACTGTTTCAGGGAGGACAGTCACATAAAATACGTCTCTTATTTTCCTGTCCTCATACTTTTGCTTATGCTGTTTTGTACACATGGAATGCTCTACTGTACATGCCCTTATATTTCTGTCAAAATCCAGTCTTTCAAAGTTTATCTTGATAGTCACTTTCTCTAAGAAACTTCTTCTGACCCCCAATGCAAATGTGAGCTCCTTCACTTTTGAAATATTATAGCACTTGTTTATACTTTTCTGATGGTATATCATTTTTGCTTATGCTCTTATGTGTCTTATACTCTCAATAGAATATATGCTAATTGTGGAAGACCTTCTTTCTATGTCCCCACAGTTTTTAATGTATAGAAGATTCAGAACCAAATAGAATGGAGCAGAATTAAACTTAGGACTTAGATTCTTAGTCCAGGTTCATAAATTATTAGTGGATAATGAACCTGAAGTTACCAGTTATTTTTCACAAAATTTGTAAGTAAAATCAATATGAAATAAATGAACGTAACTTTCAGGGACATGAAGGCCCTACGTTTAAACATTTAGTATTATCAGAAATACAAATGACTACTTTCCACAATTAGACTGGCCCTCAGCGAAATTTGAAATATTAGGTTGACAAGGCTTTAAAAATAGCCTATGAGGTCCCCTTGATTAGAGTAAGATTCTAAGAGCCTGAAGGGCAAAGTATTATACTCACATATGCAGGCAGTCACGATCCATTTCCCAGCCTCATATGGAGGTATCATAGTTTGTCCGAACAGGTATGATAACAAATTTCATAAATGTGGTTGCCTTTATGGCCTGTCCTGTTGACTCAATGAGTAAAGATGACTAAAATCAGATGAAGACAGTAAATCTATGAAATGCTTCCAAGACATATGCACAGCTTGTCCTTGATTTCTGAATAACTTAAAGTTCCAAACAGTGAAAAAACTCCAGTAATAGTCCAAACAATCAGGAAATCCTAGAGGAGGCACTATTCTAAGAACCTTCTTGGGCTATACAAGTATGCCTGAGTCTCATATGCCCCACCGTGAGACAGATGCTATTTAGTACAGTGATGTTCGGCTTCATTTGGACTTTTTCTTCTTGGTCCTTTCTTGTCTTCTGCTGGTTCTCCATTACTGAGTGTGACATGTTTACCACCAGCCATTTTGTGCTAGAAGCATACCTGTGGGTTGACGAGAAGAAAAAAAGATGCTATTCATGAGATGGTACAAGAAAATGGCAAAAACAACTTTTGGCAACTCTCAAACCAACAATAATGTGAAGAATGTTCCTGAAATGCTGTCACTGAGTGAATACACCGTATGATTCAATTTTCAGCATGATCCACCCACTCATTTAATCATTTCCAAAGCAGTTAAAGAACTCAGGAGATATAGGCTCTAGGAATACAAATAACAAAGCATAGTCCTTGCCCTCAGGGATCTCAGTCTGCTGCAAAAAGTTAGAAGACAATTAAAAAATCACTTGGGCTGCAATGAGCTCATGGAGAAGCAGCAACTAACTTGTCTCTGGGATTATGGGAGTGTCCTGAGGTTTGGGAATGATGACTCAGAGTTCCTGGGGTGCATGAGAGGAGGGGTAAGTGGCATTCCAGGTAGTGTTCACAGCATGTACAAGGCAATGACAAAGAAAAACTGAGTAGTTTGGTGTAGCTGAAGTTCAGAGCATAGAGGGTAATGTTAGGAGCAGAGCCTGAAAAATTACCTGCTAACTTAAAGGGTTTCTTGCCGTTAAGGAGATTGGCCTCTATCCTGTGGATGTTTGGGGACCTTTGAAGATTAAACAGATGTGGCATGATACATTCTATTTTAGAAAGATGAAAAAAGTCTGACATTGAATGACTGGACATTTCTTTACAGCAATTTAAAAAATGTATTAAATCCCATTAATTCAATTTTGAAATCTAGTCATTTCTACCCACTGCAGTCCAAGCATCATCTGGAACAGTCTCCTAAATGGCTCTTGCTGCTTAGCCCCTCTCCAGTCATCTTTAGTAATCTTCAAACATATCAACTACAGGACATGATATCATTTCTTTGCTTGAAAGTATCCAGGGGCTTCCGTTACACAATCATGACAGTCAAACTCTTCCCCAAAGTCCTATGTGATTCCAGCCTCTTCTCAGTACTATGGCTTCAGCTCACAACTCCCCTGTCCTCAGTCACCACCTCCAATAACATTGGCCTCACTCATCCTCTACATCTTCACCTGGCAGGTTCCTCCTCTTTACCTGGGGGGGAAATCTCTCAGAACTTGCTTTTTTAAAAAGTATCCTAATCATTTTTTAAATCTAAGGTAAGTCGTCCTCCTCCAATCCCTCTGAAACCCACTATTCTTTGTTTTCTTCACAACTCTAATTGTTATTTGATGGGATCTTATTCACTTAAATAAATTTGTCCAATTCTGGTTTGTGTTTTGTCTTCCTTTCCCACTAGAATATAAATCCCTTGAGGACAGGCTTTTTACCTTTTTCATTGCATCTCTACTACCTGACACATGGTCAATATTCACTAGTGATTTCTAGAACGAATGAAGAGTAAATTTCATTGTTACATCCCCTGTCAGGGAGAGGGTGCATCAGCACAAAGTCAAGGAATCGAACACTGTGGATGATGCTGTCTCAGGCAATTGTGGCTTTTTTTTTTAATTAATTTTTTTTTTTTTTTTTTAGCAGATGTGCCCAGGGTGTCAGCTTAGCTACTACTTTTAAATCCTTTCTCCTTCTGCCAGCCCACTGGGAATTTCTGCAATGTTTTCCAGCGAAAAACTTTTATAAGCTCAAAGGTAGGTTGGGGCTTTTGGTAGAGATTGTAGGGCTTTTTATGCCTACTGAGAAGAAATTTTCCCTTAAAAAATACTTTGTTCACTACAGTTTATCCATCAGTATTGCCTTTCTTCCATTCTAACACACTACATATTTAATTATTTCTGAAGTTCAAAGAATATTTAAGGAAACATTTTTGAATACATGTCACCGAATTGAAGAACAGTTATGCCAAAATCTGAGTTTGCCTAGAAGGAAACATACAAAAGTTTTTCTCTGAGTCTCTGAAAACAGTCTGTATTTATTAGCCTCTAAAATGCGTTTGTCCAGACCAGACATGCCATATGAGTCACTGAAAACTCACCAAACTTCAGGTTAATGGGAAACAAATCACAGCAGTAAAAAGGTATAGAAACAGTAAAGAAATAGTACAGAAAATGGCATCATTTTTATTCCTTTCTTTTAAAAGAAAACTTTTATTTACAATGGCCAAGATATAGAAAAAAAATTAAATGTCCCTCAATGGATAAATGGATAAAAAAGATGTGATACACACACACACACACACACACACACACACACACACACACACACACTGGAATATCACTCAGCCATGAGAAAGAAGGGAATCCTGCCATTTGCAACAATATGGATGGACTTTTGAAGGCATTATGCTAAATGATGTAAGCCAGGTAGAGAAAGATAAATACTGCGTGGTATTACTTACACGTGGAAGCTAAAAAGAAAAAAAGTTTACACTCACTCACAGAAACAGAGTAGAAAAGTTGTTGCCAGGGGCTGGGGAGTAGGAGAAATAGGAAAAGGTTGGTAAGAGGGTACAAACTTTCAGCTATAAGATGAATAAGATCTGAAGATCTAATGTTAAACACGGTGATTATAACTGACAGGACTATATTGTTTAATTGAAATACACTAAGAGACAGACCTTAAATTTTCTCACTAAAACAAGTGACAAAAATAAAGAGAAAAATTAAGGTTTGACACTCTATGCAAAGTAGTTTCTCCCTGTAGTATAACAGAAAAATCCAGAACATGATTTTATCTTAATAAATCATGTAAGGATATAAGGTCCACAGGTTGAAGCTTAATTTCTGATTGGTAAAATGCCAGAAAGTAAATCATATTCCATCCAGTCTCTTTATGTTCTTTCTGAACAAGCAGAGTATCTGGTCATTTAAGCCATACTCTCACTTAACCACATAGATCAATAAAGAGCCAATTAATTATTTCTTTTTTGTATTCTTAATGAGGGGAAGAGAATTCAAACTGGAAATGAAGAGCACTTGCAGCTATTTTGTTGGTACATCCCCATTTGCTCAGGGTCTCGAAATATCCTCATAAAGGAATCAACCATAGATTATAGATGTTGAAGCTTTAGACTAATTATCTACCATAACAAACTCCCTAGGTCAGTAGTGGAATGAGAAGTTTATAAGAATAAACAGTTTCTTGGGGCCCCTGGGTGGCTCCTTCAGTCAAGCTCTGCCTTCAGCTCAGGTCATGATCTCAGGATCCTGGGATGGAGCCCTGTGACGGGCTCTCTTCTCAATGGGGAGTCTGCTTGTCCCTCTCCCTCTCCCCCCAATGCCTCCACACCCCACCCTGCTCATGCATGCATGCTCTTTCTCTCAAATAAATAAATAAATCTTTAAAAATATGAATAAACAGCTTTTGGGTTACTATTTTGAGGATCACAGTTTGAACTTTTTTCTAGATTTTTCTTTGTTTCTATTTCATAGCAACTTCTAATTTTAAAGATATATCCACTCAAATCTCTCTAAGGGTATTATTTATACTTATTTCAAAGTTGTTTTCTGTTTAATCTTTAGTTTTCTTAGTTTTTTTCTTCAGATGTTGAATTTGGGGATTCTTTATAGAGTTGGTATCCTTAATCATGAGATTTTGGTGGACACAGTGCCTTGCATCTAGACTTCATAAGCAGAGCCTGGGCAATACCATATTGTTTCTATGTAAGGATAGGAGGCGTGTTCCTTTTTAATATTTTAATGTACTCACCTCCCAAACCCCCAACAAAAGTGTGCTTACATTGAAACACACATTTTAGATGAAAAAAACAAGTCAATGCTTTAAAAACTGATCTGGAAATAGAGATTATTTGGCTAAACTTGTAGATTACATAGTCTTTTATGATACTGTGTAACACTATAAAAATATTTCAATTATATTCATTAGTGAGTAGGTGCATGGTTGTATCTAAATAGTGATGATTAGTTGAGCTTTGTCAAGTTGAAGGGAGGAAGCCTGTGGCATTTTGCAGACTTTTCCTTGGCCCAGTACCATTCGACATTTTAATTAGTAACTTGGATGAAGTTACAAAAGGAAACTTCGTCAAGTTTGTGGATGACAAGCTGGGAGATTCCAAAACTATACTGAGTGGCTGGAACTAGAATGAATTTAGAAAAATTAAGAGATAAAGGAATAGTGTTATATATGGACCAAAATCTCAACTCAACTTTGAGTATAAAAAAGGAGAGATAAGGCAAAACAGCATAGTTACAAAAGACAGGATTTTTAGCTTATTCTAGTTAAATATCAACTAAGCAATGTCATGTGACTGTTAAAAAATAGTCTTTTAATATATTACTTATAAGGGAGGAGATATCCCAACTGTGCTGAGAAGACCTAAATGGATTAGAAGTATCACATGTAGTTATGGGTACGATATTTTAAAAGAAATACAGACCGTATCTCTTAAACAGCAATTAAAGAAGAAGGGATTATTTCAGTGTAAAAAAAAAAAAAGTCGTCAGGAATAGAAGAGTTACCTGGAAATATTATAAAGGATTGTCACGTCGGGGAGGGAATAGATGTCCTCTATAGACTATCCCAATGTTTGGAACCAGGACTGATAGATACATACAATAGGGAAATAGATTTTTAAATCAATGTAGGAAAGAACTGACGGAACTGTCTAGACATGAAGAACATTACTGAATAGGTAATAGGCTCCTCCAACATCAATAGAAGTTTTTGATCATGAGATACTTGTCTATCTAATGTCTTTGAGGAATTTGAGGAATAAACATGTGTAATTATTCCTTTCAACCTAGAGATTCATTAATTCGATGACATCAAACTTTAAAAGGGGGGTGCCTGGGGGGCTCAGTTGGTTGAGTGTCTGCCTTCGGCTCAACTCATGATCCCAGGGTTCTGGGATTGAGTCCCACATCAGGCTCCCTGCTCAGCAGGGAGTCTGTTTCTCCCTCTTTCCCCACCCCCCTAAATATTTACTTATTTATTTTAGAGAGAGAGAGCAGGGGGGGAGGGGCAGAGGGAGAGGAAAAGAGGGAATCCTCAAGTAGACTCCTGCCAAGCTCGGAGCTTGATGCGTGGCTCCATTCCAGGACTCTGAGATCATGACCTGACGCTTAACCGAATGAGCCACCTAGGCATTCCTTTAAAAAATTTAAAAGATAAGAATGAAATTGGAGCTTGATGCGTGGCTCCATTCCAGGACTCTGAGATCATGACCATGACGCTTAACCGAATGAGCCACCCAGGCATTCCTTTAAAAAATTTAAAAGATAAGAATGAAATTGGTAGGGGCGCCTGGGTGGCACAGTGGTTAAGCATCTGCCTTCAGCTCAGGGCATGATCCCAGCGTTCTGGGATCGAGCCCCACATCGGGCTCCTCTGCTATGAGCCTGCTTCTTCCTCTCCCACTCCCCCTGCTTGTGTTCCCTCTCTCGCTGGCTGTCTCTGTCTCTGTAGAATAAATAAATAAAAAATCTTAAAAAAAAAAAAAGAATGAAATTGGTGAAAAGAGTAAAGGCAGCATAATTTTTCAGGAAGAGGATGAGAAGGGACAGACAAGTCAAGCAGAGGAATTTTGTTTTTAAAAGAAAGCTGGGTGTTTGAAAGAAAAAAGGTCCAGGGGAGAAGGGGTGGAAAAGCAGGAGCTTGGGAACTGGGCTTTGAGAGATGTGAGTTGAGATTGTAGAGAAGAAACAAATTCCTGAAACCAACGACACATTTGTGAGGGTGGCTTAACATGAAAGATCACTGATTCTCCTGTTCTCCCAACTGATCATAATTTTTCTTCAATAATTAGGAAAACAAGTATTTGAGGTGGGGGAGGGAGAGCAGAGGATAATGACAGGGGAAGAAGATAAAAACCAGCTCCCACTGCTGGATACTGCCACTGCAACATCCCAGTCTTTCATAGTGATGCCAATTTCTTTAGCATAACTTTCAGCAAATTTAGTCTCGCTTCTTGTCTTGTCCCACATCAGCTCAGCTCCTTCTTTTTTTTTTTTAAAGATTTTATTTATTTATTCGACAGAGATAGAGACAGCCAGCGAGGGAGGGAACACAAGCAGGAGTGGGAGAGGAAGAAGCAGGCTCATAGCAGAGGAGCCTGATGTGGGGCTCGATCCCAGAACACCGGGATCACGCCCTGAGCCGAAGGCAGACGCGTAACGGCTGTGCCACCCAGGCGCCCCAGCTCAGCTCTTCTGTTGTCATAATTCGAGTGTTTGTCCCCTTCTTAAGTACTTCTTTAAAAGGCTGAGTGGTAGATTCAATCTACTGATCTGATTATCATGTTTCAATGATCTTTCCAAAATGCAAAACATGTCTTTAGTTGTTTTGGGAATTCAAGTGGGTGCAAAAAAAAAAAAATTAAATTTCCTAATCAAACAAAACTGAGGGCTTCAGCGGGGAGGGTGGTGGGGGAATGGGATAGGCTGGTGATGGGTATTAAGGAGGGCACATATTGCATGGTGCACTGGGTGTTATATGCAAATAATGAATTATGGAACATTGCATCAAAAACTGGGGATGTACTCTATGGTGACTAATATAACAAAATAAAAATTAAAAAAAAAAAAACAAAAACAGAAACCAAAAAACAACCTCAGTTCTGAGACTATACATCCTGAAGACAAACGCAGCAAACGGACATAAGGAAAACAGATCTGTGAACCTAAAGGGAAATTATTTCAAGCATAATTCTATTGCATTTCTTAAAACAGAGTCTCAAACTTTAACACACATAATGGCCTGGATGGTTTGTTAAAATAGATTTCTTTTTTTTTTTTTTAATATTTTATTTATTTATTCGACAGAGATAGAGACAGCCAGCGAGAGAGGGAACACAAGCAGGGGGAGCGGGAGAGGAAGAAGCAGGCTCATAGCTGAAGAGCCTGATGTGGGGCTCGATCCCATAACGCCGGGATCACGCCCTGAGCCAAAGGCAGATGCTTAACCGCTGTGCCACCCAGGCGCCCCGTTAAAACAGATTTCTGAGCCTTACTACCGGAGATTGATTCAGGTTTGAGATAGAGGCCATGAATTTGCATTTCTCACAAGCTCCCGGTGATGCTAATGCAGCTGCTCTGTGGATGACACTTTCGGGTAAGACTCTTAAAATACACTGCCCAGAATGCCATTTTCAGATTATCTAGTACTAGCTAATTAAAAAAACCAGATAATTATAGATTATTAGGTCCCTTCCTTGAGTGACAATCTTAATGTCATCCTTCTACTACTTCTATGTTTGCTGTCACACTCATGTACTACCTATATTACAATTTAGTATTTCTGATTGTTTTTATTTGAACATGATAAAATGAAACATTATATATTATAAATACAAAATTAGTACTAATTGTCATATGTATGTCATTTTCAAATAAATGTAATTTAAATAACTACAAATTCTTGCTAAATATTATTTCCGAAATTCTGAAGCCTACTCTTTTTCTTAACAAGGGGGATCGAAAGATGACTGCACAATTGTGACATTCTCCTTTACTTAATTAGAAGGCCCAAGGAAGAACTGAAAAGAACTTCCTTACTATTTGACTTAAATGTTAGTGCTGTGTCTATGTACTACCTAAAACAATCCCATCTCCTCAACTTATTTCCCAAATTAAATTTTTATCCTAACACCTTAAAAATAAGAGAGGGAATAGATAACTCATATACTTAATTGGTTTCCATTTTTCCCTACTAATTTCCATATTTCTCAGAGACATAGTAATGAGGCGCCACAGGTTAATGTCAAGCTCCAAATGGAGATTAAAATACTTATTTTATAATTTTAATAAAATATTTAATTGCCCCAATCTCCTTCTCCTTCTTTTCTCATACTGCACGTCTGGTGCTTCTTGAAAGTTTGTTTAGAATTTATCCTGCATCACACTTTTTGCTGACATTACTAATAAACATTTCAGAAGAGGGATTATACCTTCTAAGTTTTCTTTTAGTAACATAAGTTGTTAACCAAAAAAATAACTCACACTATATTGTTTCAGTTAAACTTGGTGAACAAGTTAAAAAATAAAAAAGCAGCCTTGATACCATGCAGCAATTAAAAAGAATGAGTTAGATTTATACATGATCTGGAAGGCTGCACCTGATACACTGTTGAGTGCAACAATTAGGTTGTAGTATGATGTGTTATAATATTAATGAAAGACCCTTTCCCACATGACTGTATACGTATGAGTAGGAAGAAGGGTATAGAAGGATAAACAGTGTGCTGTTAAGTTTTGGTTACCTCGGTTGCTAGTTAAGGTTAGAAATGAGGGTAGAAACATATATTGAAAGATTAATTTTTTCTTCATATACTTTGTATCACTTTACCTTTGAAACATTTTTTTAAAAGAAGAATTCAATGAATAAGATTTTAAAATGTAATCTGGATAACAAAGTTTAATGAACAAGCTTTTGGAGAGGATCTGAACCTGGCACTATAAGTTAGAAATGCTGTACTAGCTCTAATTTAAGTATAAAGGCTACATTTCCAAATGCCAAACTGCATCTTAGACAAGTAATAAATAACCCACAAAGAAGGTGAATATGAAAATGGCTTCCATGAAAAATGCATGACACCTTAAGACACTGTTATATACAAGAATATAATTATTACATTTAAAAAATAAGTTCAATTAACCAAAGAGACAATTGAACTCAGTAGCAAAATGCAGACTTTCCAATATATTAATTTTAAAAAATACTATAACATCATGGAAGAAGACTAATATTTACCTGAAGAAGAAACTTCTTTAAAGAAGCTTTAAAGCTTCTAATACTCATGTGGATTTTATAAAAACAATAAGATAAAGGCAATAGAAATATAAAATACCCTTATAGAGAATGACTTTTCTTCCTGAAAAAGAGTCACTTATAAGCTTTTATTTTGAAATAAATTTAAAGATTGTGATCGAGAAACCACAAGTATTTCCGGGTAAGGTTGAAGACCCATTTGCTTGTTATCTTTCAACTTTTGTACTATAACTTTGGCAAATTCTTCTCCTTGGATGTCAGTGGTGTCCAGTAACTGTCTGACTTTTGAGGTCCTTGTAGGTTTGGTACTAATGAGTTCATAGTCCTCCTTCATGATCAAGTCCCTGGACAGAAGAGCGTCTAGCGACTGGTTAAGGCAGGCTTCTGTCATCTGGCTCACGATGTCTTCCCTTTTACTCTGGATCCACTGTTGGGCTATGCCAGGCTGTAATCGCTCTGTAGAGGGGCAAGGGATGACAAATGAGTTGAGGACAGATATATAACTATGAGTAAAATTAGATGAACAAAGAAATAATAAGGAATAAAACCCCTAATTTTCCATGATTATGCTAATATGGAATACAAGTATTTTGGGGGATGCTGTTAATTTTCAGGAGACACTCAGATACTTGGGTTATCTCTTTTTTTCCTTTCAGTTCCCTTCCCAGAAAAAGACTTTTTATATGCTATAAATCCACAGGGGGCAAAACCCAATCTATGTTATAGATATATACATATATATTTTAATATAAAGAATACCTGCATATTTTTTAAATAAACAAAAATAACTTTACTTTAGAAACATATTAAGTCACACCTCCTTTTAGCACTTCCTCCCTAGACAGATGTGTATGAACTACCATGTGGGCCTATTGTTACATGTCAGCACTCATCTCCTAGGACTGGAAGTGCTTTCCTACTTAAGAAGGTATATATTTATCATGTTGAAGAAATAAAGACAAATAAAACTTGTTTTTTTTTTTTTAAAGATTTTATTTATTTATCTGACAGAGAACAGAGAGAGAGACAGCCAGCAAGAGAGGGAACACAAGCAGAGGGAGTGGGAGAGGAAGAAGCAGGCTCCCAGCAGAGGAGCCTGATGTGGGTCTTGATCCCAGAACGCCGGGATCACGCCCTGAGCCAAAGGCAGACGCCTAATGACTGAGCCACCCAGGCGCCCCGACAAATAAAGCTTATTGCATGGCAAATCTACTGAACATATAGTTGTGAGATAAACAGCATCATTTACAAAGTGTTAAATATTTACCTGAATTTCCCTCAGCTGGGAATGGAGTTATTACCGCTAAAGAGAATGGGGTGGTCTTGTGATCACAAAATGTCCCCTTCTGAGCTGAAGAAATGTTACTATTGCAACTGTGATTTATTGGGTAGTGACACAGCGTAGGAAAGTCTTGAGTTTTTCCTACAAAACACAATATCTTCATTAGGGGTAGAATAGTCCTTAGCTATTCCTATTAGCTAAAATATCAATATCTGGGTCACACAGAGGATAGTATTCAATGTCTTTAAATTTTCACTGTTATTAAAGCTGGTTCATAAATCTAACTCCACAAGTAAATATATTTTAGACAAAAATGTGTTTATTATGAATGTTTTTACTACACTTCTGCGCTTGTCTGTTTTATGTAAATTATAAATAATGAAATTTTGCTTCTTCACATAATCCCATATTTCTTCTGTGTCTTCTTCCTCCTTCTGTACTTTAAATGTGTCTTCTAAATCTATTTATGATATGTGCCTTTCTACACTCTTCCTTGGTAATTCTATTCAACCTCAGGGCCTCAACTGTCAGCTCTGTTCCCAAATCTATGTAATTAAATTTCCTGTCTTCACTGAGCCTTAGTCTTACGTTTTCAACAGTCCACCAGACATCAACCTCATATGCGCTGCTAAGCACCTCAAATTTGAAAAAAAAAAAAATTAAAAACTTAATTATTCATCTAACTCTAAAACCTATTTCAATTATTTCTGTTAATAGCACCAATGTTCTTCAAGTCACCAGGCTTGACAACCTGTTCAGCTCTTTTTTTCTCTCTTCTTTCCTACAAGTAAAATGCTATAAACTCCTTCAAGTATGCCCTCCATAACACCTCTCATCATTTCTCCCTTCTTGTACTCTGCATCAGGTCTCATAACCTCTCACGTATAATAGTAACAGACTAACAGTCTACTAATTGGTTTCCCCACCTCCATTCTCCTTTTCCTTCCAAAAGAGCTTAATATTCCAGCCAGGATGAATCTTCCTAAAGCAAAACATTTTTATCATGTCACACCCTTGCTCAAATATTTGCAATAGTTGCTCCCTAACCAAGTGAAAAAGCCCAAATAGCTCAGCAAGTCTTAGAAGCTGTGATGGTATGACTCCACCCTACTGATCTTTTATCTCCTTTCATTCATCCTCTTTACCAGCTAAACCCAACTACTCACTGTTCTCTGTTTTCTTGCTTCTGTGCCTCTATGTTGTTCCTTTTGCCTGGAATGCCCATCTTTATAACTATAGGTCCAACCTTCAGTCAGAAACAATTTCTTCATGATGACAACATGGTGTAGTGGAGTGACATGAAAATATTTATCAAAAGACCTGGCTTCGAGTCTTGGATTTGTCAGCTACTAACTATGTGATCCAGGAAGTCTTGATCTTAAAAATCTGTAAAATGAGGAATATCTCCCTCACAAGGTTGTTGTGAAATGCTTTGTAAAAAATGTTACTTTTCCAGTGTATTACCATAGCTCTATATCCACATCTCTTTTATAATACATCACTTTCTATTTCATACTATGGTTACTTAGGAATATTTCTCTTCTCTTAGAAGAAATTTTTTAAATATCTTTTCACAGAGTCTAACACAATGTCTTCAATATTTTAATGTATTTGTGGAACATCCCACTACTATTTTCACAACTTAAGACTCTTAACATTTTTAAAAAATGAGTTACGGCTGCAGATGAAAGACATGTTCCATACAAACCATGACTGCTTATCAATAATATGATCTTAAAAGAAAATGAAAAACTTGCAAGTAATACTGACTGAAAAATTTACATACTAGATAAAAAATCATTGTCTTGAGGAGCGGACAGGGACTTTGAGGCTCTAGCAGAATCACTATTTTCATGGAGCTGAGAGGATCCACATGATTCCTAAAGTAAATAGAAGATAAATGATTTAGGTTAACAGAAAATCATTTTTAAAGGTATATAGCTTTAATTTCTAAATAGTTGTTGATTTTGGTTTACTATAAAAAAGACTAAAAACTATTACAACTTATACCTTACAAAATTAAAGAAACATATATAAAATAACAATCTTATATATTCTTCGGAGAATTATTAATTTGAAATATGAATGAATGCTACTAAAGAAATCTTTCCTTTTTGATAGCCATGGAAATGGCATTTTCCTTTCATTAATCATTGCAAGAGGTAAGGACAAAGCAGTATTATAGCTAGTTTACATTTGGATAAGAAGGCATAAATATAATGGTAAAAATGTAATCAGTGATTTGCCTATGGACCACACTGGAACACCATCCATTATATGAAACAATGACAGGGACTAAAGTTAATGGCAAACAAAGAAGCAAGGACTATGTATGATTCAATGAGATGAACGGTGGCATGAAAATTAGGAGTGCTGAATTTATCAGCTACCTAATAAATCCTAAAATCTCCTGGGGTGTCAGCTTCCCACATATAAAGGAAGGAATTAAGACTGAATGATTTTTCATATTCTTCTCACATTTTGATTTTATCAACACAATTTTTTTTACCTCCTGTGGTCCATGAGTTACAGGTATGTTCAGAGATGACTCCATTTTCTTCTTGTCACATAAGTGAATAGTGCTCAAAGCACTCTGTAACAGGAATGAATGCATATATGTCCTTTAGTTGGAGGTGATTAAGAAATTATATGAGTAAAATACAATCCACTTAACATACTTTATATGTTTATACAAAATCAATGAAAAGTGAAGTTAAATCATTTGAGGATATAATATATAACCTTAAGGTAGAAACAGCTTAGAATAGGGGTAATAACTTTAGAGAAACAGACTTTGAATCCTGCCTCATCTTAATTGGTTACCTTGAGCAAATTTATCTTTAAAGATGGACTAATAGTGGGGCGCCTGGGTGGCTCAGTTGGTTAAGCATCTGCCTTTAGCTCAGGTCATGATCCCAGGGTCCTGGGATCAAGCCCCCGCATCAAGCTCCCTGCCCAGCTGGGAGTCTATTCCTCCCTCTCCCTCTGTCCTCCACTCAGCTCGTGCTCTTTCTCCCACTTGCTCTCTAATAAATAAATAAAATCTTAAAAAAAAAAAAGATGGACTAATACCTACATGCAGGACTGTTTTAGAGATTAAGTGAGATAATGAATATACAGCATCTGGTATGAACTAGGTACTTAACAAATTTCAATTTGTGTAAGTATATGCGTCTATCATAATTTTTAAGTATTTACTATATCCTAGGCACTGTGCCTAAAACCTTCTAAAAAAAAGAAAGTAAGTAAGGCAGGGAGGGACAAAGGGAGGGAGGGAGGAAGGAAGGAAAAAAGGAAGGAAGAAAGGAAGGAAGGAAGGAAGGAAGGAAGGAAGGAAGGAAGGAAGGAAGGAAGAAATTTCTGAAAACAAAAACCACCAATTAGGGTGACTTGTTTTGTTTGAGGTTCCTACATTCCTTTCAGTTCTTTGAACCAGGTCCCATAATTCATGTTTTCACAGATAGCCTTTCCTATATCTTAAAAAGTAAAAACTGAACCAAAAGAAGTTTTTTCTTAATATTCCATTTCATTTCTTTCTAGGGGTTGATTTACTAGTGCATAAATAATTTTAATTATCATAACATCAGTTTTGAAAAATGATGTTATTAATTCAAGGATATTGCACTATCAGAAAGGTTTCAATAAATTTAAAAGCACAGAAAAACCTTATATAACAGAGACAGATCCAAAGAATAATTCTAAGGGTTCACATAAAAATGTATTTAACAAATGCTCATTGGATTCGTTTATGCAAAGTACTATGCTAGGTGGATTATATATACAGATGAATAGTGTTTTTTTCTTCTAAAATTCCTACCCATGTAATGGAGCAGACAGTCATAAGTATGAATAATGGAGGGGTGGGTGTAGCACCCACCAATTTCTAAAGTTCTGTAGAGCAGTTGACAGTATGTTGGTTTGGAGAAGAAAAGCATACTGACAGGTTTGTTTTTTTTTTTTTTTAAAGATTTTATTTATTTATTCGACAGGATAGAGACAGCCAGCGAGAGAGGGAACACAAGCAGGGGGAGTGGGAGAGGAAGAAGCAGGCTCATAGCAGAGGAGCCTGATGTGGGGCTCGATCCCATAACACCGGGATCACGCCCTGAGCCGAAGGCAGACGCTCAACCGCTGTGCCACCCAGGCGCCCCCCGACAGGTTTGTTTTTTAAATCACTCACTAGTGATGGCAGCTAACCCGACTGGTTTATAGAGACGGGAGTAAGCAACTAAATGATTTTAATGCAGAGGTATAGCATATAAATAAGTCATCTGCCTAATAGCTAGCATTTACTGAATGCTTACTAAGTAATCTTAGGACTTTTTTGTTTATAATCCTCGTTACAGTAATCCTGCAAAATACTTATCTCCAGTTTACAGATTAGTAAACTGAGAATAAGTCTCATGACTAAAATCTAATTGTTAGGTATCCTGGGAAGTCTGATGCCAGCTCGATCTCAGGACTCTGGGATCATGACCGGAGCCAAAGGCAGATGCTTAACCAACTGAGCCACCCAGGAGCCCTGGGTTTTCAGAAATTTCTTTCCTTTTTTTTTTCTTTAAAGATTTTATTTATTTATTTGAGAAAGAGAGAGAGCGAGAGCACATGCATGCTCAAGCAGGAGGAGGGGCAGAGGGAGAGGAACAGAACCTGGAGAAGACTCTGCATGGAGTGTGGAGCCTTATGTGGGGCTTGATCTCATGACTCTGAGATCACAACCTGAGCTAAAATCAGGAGTCAGGTGCTTAACTGATTGAGCCACCCAGGTTCCCCCAGAAATTTCTTGATGGAAAATCTTATTAAATTTATATTCTACTCTTGGCCCTGCCATTAGCTAGCTGTGTAGAGTGTTATGTAACTTTCCTATACACCTCAGTTGTCTTATCTATAGAGATGATATTCTTCCCCTACCAGTTTCACAGGATTGATAATTTTTTTTAATAGAAAAAAATTAAAATCCTGAGTAAAAACAATACAGCTGGTTAAGAACAACAAAGAAAGTAATGCTTTTTTTAGTAATTTAGCAATGCTATTATTAAATGGTATTCAGGTATTTGAAAATATGTACTTTAAACTATTTAAAAAGCCTAAATTTCTTCTAAAAAAATTAACAGTTTTAAATATAGATCCTAGTGTTTTGCAACAGCGTGGCTGGAACTAGAAAGTATTATGCTAAGCAAAATAAGTCAATCAGAAAAAGACAATTATCATATGATCTCACTGATACATGGAATTTAAGAAACAAAATAGAGGATCACAGGGGAAGAGAGGAAAAAATAAAACAAGACAAAACCAGAGAGGGAGACAAACGATAAGAGACTCTTAATCATAGGAAACAAATTGAAGGTTGCTGGAGGGGAGAGGTGAGGGGATGGGATAACTGGGTGATGGATATCAAGGCAGGCATGTGATGTAATGAGCACTGGGTATTACATAAGACTGATGAATCACAGACCTGCACCTCTGAAACCAATAATACATTATATGTTAATTGGTGGTAAAATAAATAATGAAATAAAAAATAGATCCTAGTGTTTAAGTTTTTTTGAGGGGGGGAAAGGAACTGGAATGGTTCTCTTCCACTTTATAACCAAGGGAACAAATTCTTCTATCCACCTTTGCTTGGCAGAAGAAGAGAAAGTTGTGAGGAGAGAAAAGAGAACTGAAAAGATAAAGCAAAAACAAAAAACTACAGAAGTTTGTAGCTACTAAGAAGTGGAGAGATTGGAATGTTCTAGAAAAGACTGTAACTACTCAGAAGTAGGGAGGTCAGTGAAAAGTAATCAAAAGAATTAAAACACAGTTCTCTAGTTCCTTAAAAAACAGGCACTAATACTGCCACTATCAATTTTTAATTTGGCTAAAGGAAGTTGTTTCTTCATGCATTTCCCTTTTAAACTAAAGATTATGTCAAAAGATCCAGCAAACTGCAAGAGGCAATCACTGTCATTTAATGATACATAAATTGTAGACTATGCTTGTTCACAACTCAAGACTTTGGTAAATAACTGATTATTTTTATTATTATATCTTAGATGCTATTTAATGAAACTCAGCAAGTGTTCAACTATGCTTACTTTGTCCCTAAAGGGCTGTAGTTGCTTTTTTAAAAAAATTTTGATAATCTTAAGAAAACCTTGATAATCTTAAGAAAGTAGTAGGTCTCTTCAATTGTTCTAATCTACAAAAGCCAGAATGAGTAAATAGGACAATTGTTCTAAGTAATGCATATCAACTGTTACTTTGATTTATGCAACATAGAGTTTTTGAGTGGGAAAACAAAACAAAATAAAATAAAGCATTAAAACTATACATTTTGGCCTCAAATATTAACACAATTCTATAGCTTAGCCTGGCAATAAATCCCAAAAAAGCCCAAGAACACTGAATAAAAAGAAGTGTAAGAACCCAGACTTCTAATTACTCTGTATATACTAAAACTTTAGGTTAAGAAATATAGGTTAAAAAAACCCTAGTGATTTAGGGCATTCATTGTTCATAACAGGCATTCATCACACATTTTAAACTTACATTTGATATATGGGAGTTCTGGAAATGCCTCTGAGAGTGGCATTTGAATGAAATGGAAAAGCTCTTTGGTGACAGAAAAAGCAGTATTCATAGTCTCTGTTAAACTCTATCACCCTAGTACTGTAGCTTGTATGTGTGAAAAATATATAGATAAAAACTAAATTAAACTAAGCTGAAAATCTCCATGAAGGATATGTGATTGTTTTAAATTCAATTTCTACTATTTCATTTAGCAATTTACCTTTGTTTTCTTTAGTTGAATAACAGCTTCAAGAAAAGTTATCTCTTCAAATGTCCTCAGAACTGGTTCAAGTTCTATTAAACATTCTAAATAAGAAAAAAAAAATTGAGTTCAGATTGCTCTAATCATTAAATTGCAAACTATAAATGCTAATATTTCACTGATAAGGCCCAAGGTCAATTTTTTCCCCAAACTCTTGACATTCAACCCTCTTAAGGGCCTTTATTATATGCATAAAGATAGAAATATACATCGTGGAATACACTTGAGAGTCTAAAAATAAACCCTTACAGTTATGGTCAATTGCTTTTTGACAAAGTTGCTGAGGCAATTCAATAGAAAAAGGATCATCTTTTGAACAAATGGTGCTAGGACAGCTGGATGTCCACATAAAAAAAGACAAATTTACACTCTTACCTAACACCATACATAGAATTAACTTGAAACGGATCATGCACTTAAATGTAAATATAGGAGAAAATCTTCATGACCTTGGGTTAGGCCAAGAATTTTTAGATATGACATTAAAAGCAGAATCCATAAAGAATTTTGATAAATGCACTTCAAAAAAATTGAAAACTTTTGCACTTCAAAAAGCTGCTATTAAGAAAAATGGAAAGACAAGCCCCAGACTGGAAGACATTTTTCATGTCATGTATCTGTTAAAGGACTTGTATCTAAAATATATAAAGAACTCTGACAATAGTAAGACCAATAACCCAATTTAAGAATGGGAATGTAACATGATGCAGGCATTTTGGAAAACATTTGGGAGTTTCTTAAAAATGAAAGATAAATTTACCATACAACCCAACAATTCAACTCATTGGTAGCAATCTAAGAAATGAAAGCATGTTCACACAAAGACGTGCATATGAACATCCACAGCAGCATTATTCATAATAGCCAACAAATAGAAATCATCATTACTACTACAACTACTATAATAATATACAAATTTACTGCTGAAAGGAGAGGCCAGGGCTCCAGATGTAAAACTGGGCATCACTAACATATAGATGATATAAAAAGCCATGGTCTGGACTGGATTATCTAGGGGGTGAATATAGACAGGATACAGATAGTAAAGGGCCCATGTTAGAGCTCTGAGGCACTCCAACAGTCAGAAATTGAGTAGAGGAAGAAAAAGAGATTGAGGAAGACAGGATACTAAATTGTGTAGCCTCTTGTGTCTTGAAGCCACCAGAAAGAAAGTTTCAAGGAAGGAATAGTGAGTCATGTTTAATCTGCCGAGAAGCCAAGTAAGATAAGCAGGATTTTCTAACTTTGCCATCCTTGGTAACCCCAACAATGTAGCTTTAGTGGAGATATGAAAAGAGAAGACTGGTATCAGTTTGTTAAAAACTGAATTAGAGGGAAAGAAGCAGAGACAACAAGTATGGACAATTCCTACAAGGTGTTTAGATTTGAACGAGAGCCAAAAAATGAGGTGGTACTGAAGTCAACATATGAAGTTGAGTTTTTTTTTTTTTTCCTATATAAAGATAGGGGACGATAATGGAATATATCTGCATGATAGCTGAATGATCCAGCAGACAGGCTGAGATTGGCACTGTGAGAGTAGAGCAAGACTATAAAGGAACAGAACCTGGAGAGGGTTTGGGAATGGTATCCAGAGCACAAGTGGCATGTTTACATTTGTACAAGTATATGGACAGTTTTTTCCCCTGTAAAAAAGATAAGGCAGGAAGGATGGATATAAGTACAACTAAGATTGTAGATCTGGTAGCGGATCTGTGAGGTAGTAGTACTCTCTCATGGTTTCTATTTTCTTAATGTAATGTGAGAACAGGTGATCAGCTCAAAGGAAAGACGGAGCACGAGGTGCAGGAGGTTTAAGAAAGGAGGCTAAGGTATTACCCCTGTCTTCTTTTCCTAAGCTCAGAATCTATCAAGAAAAGCCTCAGAATAATGATAAATGATGATCAAAGTATCAACCTTTATTACTGATAAAGATAATTGGAGAATTTACCTTTAGAGCTGTAGCCAATGGGCTTGGAAAGAGTTCACAGCTTTACTCAGCCACAGGCCTCATCTACTTCCACATGGGGGAGCAGAAAATGTATGCATCCTTTAGACAGGCTGACTTCTAAAAGAAGGAAAAAAACTGAGAAGGGACCAGATAAGCATGCTCAGTTTTTCTCCAAAATTAACAAATAAGGTAAGTCTGAGGAAGAGTGCTGAGGGGCACATAGAAGCTGGAAATGTTCTTCCTATACTTTCCTTCTCGGGGACTGAAATGGAATTTCATCTTCACTTTGGGAACATAAAGAATGGGCCTTAGGTATCTCCTACAATAGTACAAGATGATCATTGATATAAGGAAGCAATTCTCAAACTTTTAGGTCTTGGGGTTCTTCAAAATTATTGACTATCCCAAGTAGCTTTTGTATGTGTGTGTGTCATATCTATTGATATTTACTATATTACAAATTAAAACTGAGAAAAATTTAAAAGATCAGAATATGTGAGAATACATTCCATTATTTGTTGGAACAATGAGACCACCATACCTCATTTAGCCTTTGGAAAAATCCACTATATACTCATGAGAGAATGAGAATTAAAAAACATAATCTTAGTATTTATTATTTTGAAAAGAGTTTTGATTTTGTGAATTCTTCTTTATGACCAACCACCCCAGGGGTCCTTGTACCATACCTTTAGAACAGTTGATCTATGAAAATGGAATAGTACCTGTATTTGAGAAGCATAACAGAATTGCTAAGTAGTGTTTACTGTCCAGTTTTGGCCATTAATAAATAAATAAATTAATTAATGTTAAAGATTTTATTTATTTGAGAGAGAGAGAGAGAATGTGCACGAGAAGGGGGGGGCAGAGAGAGAAGCAGACTCCCCACTGAGCAGGGAGCCTGATGCACCAGGCTTGATCCCAGGACCTGGAATCATGACCTGATCCTAGGACTGGAATCATGACCTGAGCCGAAGGCAGATACTTCATTCTTAACTGACTGAACCACCTAGGCGCCCTGGCCATTAATTTAAAGATAAACCAATAAATAACTCCCACTTCTGGCCAAGATGGAGCAACAGGGTTTGATTTGCCACTCTGCCTAAAACAACCAAAACAGCCAGATAAAATACATGAAACAATGTTTTTCAAGATACTAGATACCAGGCAGCAAAGGACAGTGGTCACTGAAGAGATGGGAAACAAATCAGGTGAGCCTTATGATTGCTCATGCTCACTGTGTTGAGTTTCTAGCTGCAGTTTAAGAGGGAAGAGAGGTGGAGCCTCACCTCTCAATTGAGTGGAAACTTAATTGAAGAGATGGGGCTAAGAGTCTGGGTAGACCAAGGCAGGTAAGAGTTCATAGTGCAGTACCAGAGAGGGGAGACATATACAAAGAGAGAGCTCTGTGATCTGCAGAAGGCTCCTTCAGGTATTCAGCAATACTGATCAAAGCAGGGTAAAGTTAGAAAGCCAAAAGTCAAAGTCTTTAAAGAACAATAGGGAAAACCCAGGAAGTCTGTAGAGAAGTAAGTATGACCTAATGGTATGATCTGCAGAGAAGCTAGAATTTTTAGAAAATGGAAAAGAAGTGACTATTTGGAAGTGGCACTGAGGAAAAGGAGATATACACCCTCCCACACAGCTCTGAGAAATAAGAAATAAAATGTGAATCCATTACAAGCAACTTTTGATTTTTTAAATATAGTACTAATGAGCATTGGACACAAATTTTGAATAAAAAATATATTTCATTGCTTTTTTAGTTAGAGAGATGATTCCCCAGTCTGTGGCTTATCTTTTCACTTTTTCTTAATAGCATCTTTTGAAGTGCAAAAATTTTTAGTTTTTTCAAAGCTCAATTATCATTTTTTTTCATGGATCTTGTTTTTGATGTCATATATAAGAGCTCTTTGATTAACACAAGGTCATAAAAATTTTCTCCTGTGTTTACATTTAGATGATGATCTGTTCTACCTCTGAAATAAATCTTAATTCTATCTAATTTTTATATCTTGGATTACTACTTTAATTAGTAAACTCTTCCTACAGTCTCCTAGGTGCTCTCTTTGCTTCCACTCCTACTCTTCTCCAGTCAATCTTCTACATAGCAACAAGAGTGATCTCTCCAAAACTTAAATTAGATGTCATTTCCATACAAAACACACTTTAATGGTGTTCCATCGTACCTGGAATAAATTTCTAACCTTTTTATGATAGTCAACAGCCCCTCCTTATTGCTCCAATCTTATATCACAAAATAAAAACAGCAACTGAATTAAAAAAAAAGAAAACAAACTTTAAGCTTGCCATCTAACTTGTGTAATTTTTCAAGGAATATTTTATTCACAGTATATTCGCTATTTTTGTAATTCAAAAGGTCCAGACTAAAACTGTATACTCACTTAAGAAAGATGGTCTTTCATCTGGATTTTGTGCCCATCCACTTTCTATTAGAGAGATCATAAGTGCTCGATGAGGTATATCAAGTGGCAAACTTTCTTCATTAATGTTAGGTCGATGTCCTTGTGATACACTATACATGATCTGTAAAGGATTGGTGACTTCTGTCAAAACAAATATATTTCATTCATTAGAAATATATTATGATTTAATATATTACTTAAATACATTCTGAAGTCAACCAAATGAAAATAAGGGAAACTTAAAATCTTAGGAATAATGCATTATCCCCCTTTCTATTTAAGACATATATATGTGTCTGCCTCCTCTGGTGGAGTTTATGGCCTCATCTCACCTCATTAATTTTAAGCTTGGTCATGTATCTGATTTGGCCAATGGAACATGAATAGAGCAGAACCTGACAGAACTGAGTGGAACCTAGCATAGCCAAGAATGGACACTCACACCTAATGTGAATGAGAAACATGTTTATTTTGAAAGCTACTGAGATTCTGAGGTTGTTACACAGCAAGCTGACCCATATAATCCTCAAAATAAGGAAATGGACAATGGTATCAGAAAACTTAAAAATTATTCTTCAATATTTGTTATAGAAGGAGTACTAATTAAGTTTTCAAGTAAAGAGTTTTAGAGCTGGAATGAATCTTAGAAATAAAAATTCAAATTTTTCATTTTGCAAGTAAAAAAGAAACGAAGACTCAAGAGATTTAGTGGCTTGATCACAGAGCTAATTACTTTCAGAACAAGAATTAGAATCTACATTTTTCTGACCCCTAATCCAGTACAGTTTCCAGTATAGTGGATTCAGAATTGATAAACTGTTATGTTTTTATAGTGTGTTTTCCACAAAATGAATGGTAGGCAGATTTAAAATAAGATGGGCTTTATTTAGATAGTTCTGGATATGGCCTACCAACATGCTGTCATCTAGAATAAGGAAGTGAAAGTACACTTACCTTCAAAAGGCTGTTTTCTGGATAAGACTTCCCATGTGATCACTGCATAGCTGTTTAAGATAAAAATATACATATAGGACAGTATGAACTAACTATGCATAATAAACTAAAATCACTGATTTTAAAAGCTGACTGTGGAGATATCATTTTTGCAAGTAATAAGATATGAAATGCTATATAAAGAATCACCACATACAATAAAAAATATGAATGTTTACATACAGTTTTGTTTTGAAAGGGAGTTAATCCAATTTAAAAAATTAACAAATTACTATAATAAAAATTTGAGGTTATAGGCAAGGATAACTTGTGGATGATTCTTAATGACCTCTAATTACATGATTCTATTATTCACACAAAATAAAAGGCAATAAAAAAGATAGTCTTATGTAGCCCTATTCTATTGACTTTTTTTCTGGTCTAAGTACTGTCTCCTTTGGTAGTGTTAAGTGTTAATCACACTGTTGCCCTCCCTCCTCATCAATGTCACATAAGATAAAAACCTTTTAGTACTATATTATAAATTGACAGGACAATAAGATACACTTTAAATTTTTTTCAAGGATGTAAAAGTGGCTTAAAGCAAGGCCTCTCTAATTTGAAAAATATTAACCCCTGTGGTCCCTACTTTATTTTCACTACACTTATGAGAGAAGACTAAAAATCACACTTTAAAATGTAGCTTTGGGGCAGCTTGGGTGGCTCAGTCAGTTAAGCATCTGCCTTCAGCTCAGGTCATGATCCCAGGGTCCTGGGATGGAGCCCCACATCCAGCTCCCCGCTCAGCGGGAGTCTGCTTATCTCTCTCCTTCTGCCTCTCCCCCCGTGCTCTCTCTCTCTCTCTCTAAAATAAATAAAATCTTAAAAAAAAATGTAGCTTCAAAATTCTGATTAATCTTGTTTTTAGACAAGGTTAACTCTGAGCAAAAAGTAACATATTATACCTATATATATCATGCTTGACACTGGCCCTTGATTTTTGTCCAGGTTCATAGTTCTCAGGTGGCATATAGATAATTGTCCCTCCTTCTGGTGAAGATTTACTAGTTCGTGATTGTGAGAGGGACATCATACGCCATTTTGATAAACCAAAATCTGCAATCTGTAAGGGAAAAAAGTAAATAATTGAATTAAAAAATTTTTTCTTTAAAAAAAAACAAGAACTGACTGTCTTTGTTTATATTCATTGTATTTAGGTATGAGACCAGAGGATATGTTCTATATCAATATTTTATTTCTACATATTCTATCAGTTTCTTAATATATTAAATTCAAGAGTGCTGAACCCAATAACTCTAGAAGCAATACATACTGACTTGAAATTCAGCATAATGTCACAAATTTTAAAATGTAAACAAAATTTTGCAAAATTAAATAAGAATATTTTTTGTCTTAAATTCTGAAGGAGCATATATGCCAAACACTGCTTTTTAAGACAAGTAGTTTTACAGCATATGCTTTCAAAATTCTCCTACACCTCACAGAACTGCCAAACTACTGGTATCTAATATGATTGCCACTGGCCATTGTTTGCAACTCAGGTTTATATGTTCTTATTTACAATGCCCTAAAAATAGTAACCTTAAATTCTGAAGTAAAACTCCAATATAGTACAGGTCATTATTATATGATTTATGCCTACCACTAAAAGAATCATATCTTTTGGCAACAGTCTATTTAGCATATAAAGCATATTTATGTCCATGACAAGGAGTGACTAAAGAATTACTGGTGAGATTCTATACTTTTGATATATCCTTTACAGCTTTGCTTCACTTTTGTGTAGATGTTATACAACATCTTATAACTATTTAAGAGGTTTCTTATTTTTTAAAAAATGGAAGACAAAGTATAAGAACAGAAACAGTATTTAATGGACAAAGGGTGTAGTAAATCTTTAAAACATTTAATTTAAATTACTTAGATCTTCACACTGCATAAGTTAGAATCAACAGAAGGAAATGAACCCTATCTCGCACACCATTTGCGTTTCAGTTATTTAACTCTTATATTTTTACTAGTTTTAATAGAAGAAAATTTGTTTAGTGTTCAGACGAATTTGATATTAAAAAATATTACTCTAAGAAAGGAGGGGGTAGACTATATGAATTTTCCCATACATTATTAAAATAAAAGGGTAAGTCTAAGAAAAAAAAAATAGAAAAGACCAAGAGAAAACATGGTGCCAATACATGAAGAGCTAAGCTGAATTGATTCTGAAAGGCAATATACCATGTGGCTAAGAACATGGGTTGTAAAGCCTAAGATTATATTACATTTATATTCCAATTCTATCACTTAACTGTGTGTGAACTTGAGGAAGTTTTTAAATCTTTCTGCGCCTCCATGTGATTACCCACCTGAAACTGGGAATAATAATACTATCTATATCGCAGGGCTGTAGTGAGAAAATTAAATGACTTATTCTAAGCAAAGCATCAGAACATTATCACAGAATAAGTGATCTGTATGTGTTAATATTATTAATGTTTTGTATAAGGTTGCTCTTACTCAATACAATCCGTTCTTCCCACCTACCCTCTAAAACCAAAAAAGAGTACTCCAGTGGCACATTTACTAGAATAATAAGCATTACTATGATAAGTAGAGTTTATTTTTATGCCACAAGTGAAAAATGTTAAAAAAAAAAAAATCTGAGATGTGGTCTCACCTTATACCTGAACCATAATCAGCAAATTCCTGGGCTAAATGTTGGTTTCAATACAATATTGTAGAAAACATATTCCTGAGCTTGCTTCCTTATGAGCTCCTTCACCTAAGATCAACTTTATTTTCAAACCTGACCTAAAAACCTTAATCAGAATTCTTTGAGCTGATTTAGTTTGGTTTTCACATGGAACTATACTTCTCCCCTTTCTCTGTTACAAATAATACCATTATGAAAGGCACGACTCATTAAATCTGGATCTTCAACAGAAGGATAAAAGTGAGTAATGTGAGGGAAGGAATAAGAATTCAACGATTTCTTGAAGGTCTTGATAAATTTATCATTCAGCCATGAAGTCAGAGAATGAGAACTTTCCGATTCTACAGAAGACCTTAACATGCATTTTGAAGCTACGGGCTTTCTTTTTAACTTTTTAAAAGATGATTTTAAAAATTAGAGGAAATTAAAACACACTACTCACAAAAATCATCCACAATCCTCTCACCCTATTAGAATAGCTTTTTTCATTTACATATACTATCCATATCTACAAAACTATAAAGTTATCATCAGTAAGAAGTTATGAAGAATAACCCTGAAGTATTCTGGTTTCTACATCGGACTGAGAGAATAGCAGAGAAAGTGAATATGGCACATATACATATTTTCATTTCAAAGACGCCTATCACTAGTTCATTTGTATCTAAGGTGCACCGATGGACACTTGACAGATAACCACGGAATGTGTTCTTTTTAAAGCAGAAAAGTCTCAGCTGATCTTAACCAGTAGTAAATATTTTTCTTTCAGATACTATGGTTCTGGTGAGCATTCCAGTGAGAAAACTTACTTCAGAAAATGGTAGCAAGGTGTAAATTTCCATTTAATTTCAGTAAGTATTTTTAAAGTTTTTGCACTTCATTTAAAGGACTTTCCAAGAAAATGGGTAGATTAAATAACTGTTACTTTTTCATGAGTCAGTGATGAACTTTGACTTTTAAGGGACTTTTTTTTTTTTTTTAAAGATTTTATTTATTTATTTATTCAACAGAGATAGAGACAGCCAGCGAGAGAGGGAACACAAGCAGGGGGAGTGGGGGGAGGAAGAAGCAGGCTCTTAGCGGAGGAGCCTGATGTGGGGCTCGATCCCGTAACGCCAGGATCACGCCCTGAGCCGAAGGCAGACGCTTAACCGCTGTGCCACCCAGGTGCCCCTTAAGGGACATTTATAAAGTAAAGAGTAGAGACACACAGGATGCATGTAAGAGAATGTTGCTAATTTATAAGAATAGTATTAGAAAGGTCACAGCTCTGTATGTACTAAAATTATTAAAAATTATAAAAACTAAACAAAGTCAAACTATTCTAAATTCTCTTCACATCAAAGAAGGACCAAGGATACCCTGTTGATCACCTAAAAGAAGAAAGTAGGAATCATTACCTCTTACTTTGCTTCTGTTTATTCTGTTAACTACAGTTTTCAGACTGAGATGAAGAAAGAATAGTCCAAGGACATTGAAAGGTTTCAAAGTGCAAATCTCAGGTTATTTTATAGATATTTCAGGTTATTGAGAATACTTGCCAATACCTCCATCGTGCTATTAGCGGTTTTTGTGGGACACGGAGAGGTACTACGGGATATGAGAAAAGTAAATGCCATTTTGACTTTCAAAAAGGAAAAAAATTGTTGATTTTTGCAAATCTACTTACTGGTAGATATTATCCTTAATCCTGCTTTAAAAACTTAGAAAATTTAATAAAAGGAATACCAGGAAGAATTCATGAAAAACAAATCATATCAGACCAGTGGGTCAATTTCAGGTCTCATGTGCTATATCCCAAGTGCTTGGCACAATGCCACTGCTGCTCCATAAATATTTACTCACTAAAATTATGACCGGTTTTATTTCCTTTTTTGACAGTAGTAATACTGTCAAAGAGTTAATGTTAAAACAGTTTGCATATTATAAAACATTTTATTTTATAATACCATGCTCGACTATTAAGTTATCAGGCCTATCTGGTATATATAGAAGATCTGGAATTCACTCACTTGTTTATTCAACAAATACTTAGTTAATGCTTCAATATGGCATGTGCCGAGCAGGTGGCAGTTAATAAAACAGACTAAATTTCAGTCTTCATGGAGCTTATATTCTAATTGGGGGAGACAGTCAATAAACACATTAATAAAAATATTATGACAGATGGTGAAAAATAATATGAAGAAGCATAAATCAAGGTACAAAGACACAGAGGAACTGGGTGGGTCATCAGGGAAAGCCACTCTGAAGAAGGTGAGGGAATAAGCCAGGAGGACACCTGGGAAAGTAGTCAAGCAAGGACTCCTGATGATATTTTTAAGGACAAAACGGAGAAATATGGGCTGTATAACAGTTCTTTTATAAGTATTCCACACAAAATTAATGATTCTTCTCCAAAAGTTCTAATTAAGGATTGATATTGACCTGAAGGGAGATTCTCAGCACCATGTTGTGTGGCTCTGATCTGAGCTCTGTACTGGTTAATATTTAATCATGACTTAAAGATAAAAACTAGCTAATTAAATCTGAGGATGACACAAAGCTGGGAGACAAAGTTAAAACCCTTGGGCTACAGAAATAATACTGAAAAAGATCTTAAGAGGCCGATCACTCAAATCTAACAAAATAAAATCTGATGATGTCCAGAAAGTATTCTGCAAAGTACATGATAAGGAGACGTGGCTTAAGCAATAACACCTGAACAAAAGAACCTCTCAGTGCTTGCTGATGCTAAGCCCAATTTAAATGTTGTGATATGATCACCCCCCAAAAACCAATGTATCATTAAGTATTATACAAAGTGTTTAGGGACCAGGGAAATGATACTTCCATTCAAGTCCATATTCATAAAGTCACATGAGGAGTATTTTGTTTCATTGTGAGGATAAAAATTTAACAGAGATTTAAACACAGAAACATCTGGATAGCACCTGCGATTAAAACCAATGTAATAAGGAAATTGGCTGAAAGAACTAAAGACGTTCAGACTAGAGAGGAATAAAACACAAGTGTATGTGAGGGGCAGGGGGATTATAGCTGTCTGCAAACATTGAGAGGGTGTCATATGGGAAGTAGAATTGGACTTATTCAGTTTATCACAAAGAATAGGACTAGGACTCATGGATGAAAACAAACGGAAGGCATTTCGATTGATCATATAAGAAAATGTCACAGTCATTTAAGTATGGATATTAAGACTCCCCTGTCATAGACTAACTGCCCTGGAAGACAAGGGATTTTATAGTGAGGATTCAGGGACTTGCTGACCATTAAAAGGCATTTCTATCTGTGCGGTTTTATAGCTGATGTAATAGATTAGTTTTTTTTTTTAAGTAATACTGAGATGGCAGCTTGCTTCTTTTCCTTTTCCCTCCCATTTTATTCTAGGGAGAGGAAGTGCCTTTAACAGATGTTTTATTTTTTATTTAACTTTTCTCACATTTTTTAAAATTTTTCTTTTAAGATTTTATTTATTTATTTAACAGAGAGCCAGCAAGAGACGGAACGAGAGACGGAACACAAGCAGGGGGAGTGGGAGAGGAAGAAGCAGGCTCCCAGCAGAGCAGGGAGCCCAATGCGGGGCTCGATCCCAGGACTCTGGGATCATGCCCTGAGCCGGAGGCAGATGCTTAACGACTGAGCCATCCAGGCGCCCCACATTTTTTTGTATTAATTTTTTTATTGTTTCAACTTCCTTGTTATTTTTTCTTTGAACATTTTTTGATATATACAGTTATCTCCAATTACATATATTATTATAAGAAGTGTAGAAAAATAACATAAAAATAAAGTGAGTTACATTTAGTATTAGTTACTTAGCAACTACTTTTTATTTGCTGTCATCAGTTAGATACAGGGTAAACTATGAAATCACTACTACATTTGGAGCCTTTAGGCACCTAAATCTTATGCTTTATACAAAAGTTAATTCAAAGTAGATCCTAGATTTAAGCATAAAACATAAAATTCTAAAACTTTTAGAAGGTAACATAGAAGAAAATCTTCAGTACCTATTGCTTGATGAAGGCTACTTAGATATGACAGCAAAGAATTACCATAAAGGAAAAAAATCCTGATAAGTTGGACTTCACCAAAATTAAAACTTTTCTTTGTGAAAGACCCTGTTAAAGGGATGAAAAGAACAAACCATCAAATGGTTGAAAATACTTGCGAACTACATATCTGATGAAGGACTCATATCTAAAAAATCTAAAGAACTCTCAAAACCCAATAATAAAAATTCAAAAGATCCAATTAGAAAATGGGCTTAAGACAAGAAGAGACATTTCACTAAAAAGGATATACAGATAGCAAATGAGAAAGTGTTCAACATCATTAGTCATTAGGAAAATGGAATTAAGACTGTACTGAGCTATCACTATATACCCATTACAATGCTAAAATAAAAAACTGTAACAAATACCAAATGCTGGTCAGGATATGGAAAAGCTGGGTCAATCATACATTGCTGGTAGGATGTACAAAGGTACAGCCCCTCAAAAATAGTTTGGTGGTTTCCTAAAAAACTAAACAAACCCTTATAGCAGTTGTACTCTTGGACATTTATCTAGAGGAACAAAAACTTATGTTCATTCAAAAAGCTGCACAGGACTATTCACAGGAGTTTTATTATAACTGCCAAAGACTGGAAACAATACAAACGCCTTTCAGTTGGTGAATGGTTAAACAACTTTGGTATACACGTACCATGAAATACCATTTACCAATAAAAAAGAGCCACTATTGATATAAACAACAACTTGGATGGCTCTCAAAGGTATTATGCTAAGTAAACAACGCTAATCTCAAAATAGCACATACTGTATGATTCCATTGATACAGAATTTTCAAAATGATAAAATCATAGAGATGGAAAACAGATTAGTGGTTTTCAGTGGTTAGGGATAGTGGAAGGGAGGCGATGAGTGTGAATGTAAAGGGGTAGCATGAGTGATATATTTGTGATGACAGAACAGTGCTGCATCTTGATTGCTGTGATGGTCACACATGTGATAAAGTAACACAGAAACTATATACATGCATTGTACCAATGTCAAATTCCTGGACTTGGAATTGTTTTGTAATTACGTGTGATGTAATCAATCACTGGCAGAAACTGAGTGAAGGGTTCATGGACCCTCTTTGTATTATCTTTGCAACTTCCTGTGAATCTATAATAACTGCAAAATCAAAAGAAAAAAAAGGCTTACTTGATAATTTCAATTAAGGACTTAATAACTTTGTATTTTGTACCATAATTCTATCTATCTCTGGAGTCTAGGAATAACTAAGCCACTGCAGCTGGAAGAAAGGACACTGAAGAAAAGAATTATAGGCTATGGAAAACAGAGATATTAAATTGGTTAGGCAGAGAAAAAAAACACTAAAAAGTGTTTAAAACTATTAATCTCAAGGATGCAGATAAACTTTTTTTTTAAGTAATTACCTTAACATGAAATTCGTTATCCAATAAGATATTTTGAGTCTTCAAGTCGTGATGAAGTAGAGGAGGATTCATATTGTGCAGGTAGTTTACACCCAGTGCAATTTCATGCAGGATGCGAAATCTCAGGGGCCAAGCAATATCGGGATATTCCGTTTTCTTCATATATATGAGAATAAACAAAACAAAAATAAGTGACCATATTCATTACATTTCCACTTAAAAAATTAAATATTCCATGTGGAAATACAGTATAAATGAAGGTCAAGACATATGTTCATTTTTTATTACATAGTATCATGGTATCAATTTGACATTATTTAACACCCGAGTATATCTTATTTTCTTCAATTTTTAGAAAGAATAATGATGACTTTATAGTACTGATATTTCCTTTTCGTTTATGTTGGTAATACAACTACATGATATTGGCTCTTCGTTCTTCATTTAACACAGTTTTCAATTTTTTTTTTCTGTGTAATACCCAAACACATTACCTATACTCACACTTACATCTCTCTCTCATTCTATGGTTTGTATCAAGTAACCTACAGGCACACACACAAACACACACACACAAAATTTATCTAGTACATACCAAACTATTAATTCAAAATTTATATTTTAATTTTTCTATTGATATAAAATCATATCTTATTATAATAATCATCACATCAATTAAAATTATGACCATATTATATTTACTAAGCATGAATATCTCATACTTCTTATCACACAATTTTTGTATTCTAGCTTGAAAAATTAGCCTTTGAGAGTTTTGCTTTTGTGAAAGAGACAAAGATCATCTTCATTTTTAAGTGTATGCAATACAGACATATTTAGAATATAATGTTTTATATATCCTGGTACTTACAAGTGATAGTCATCTGAACTTTTTTTTTAAAGATTTTTTTTAATTTTTATTTATTTGAAGAGAGAGAGACAGCCAGCGAGAGAGGGAACATAAGCAGGGGGGAATGGGAGAGGAAGAAGCAGGCTCATAGCGGAGGAGCCTGATGTGGGGCTTGATCCCAGAACGCTGGGATCACGCCCTGAGCCGAAGGTAGACGCTTAACGACTGAGCCACCCAGGCGCCCCTCATCTAAACTTTTTGAACATAAAAGTTAGTGTAGCTTCCTAGGAGAATGCACATACTCAGAAAAATCAGATAATTTGGGAAGATATGACAATGAATCACCAGGCACCAAGCTACTGGAGACATTCTAAATTGCATGAAAAAAGATGCTTTTACTGAAAGCTCAAATCTGTTCTTGAGAATTTTTTCTACAATGGATAAGCTTATAGTTCTTTGATTAACCTGGTATTTACAGTATATTTTGATTTTTTCCAACAATCTTCTTTGAGGTTGGGGGAGAGTACTTCAAGATAAATCCCACTCTAATAATACAACAGAGGAAACCAAAAGAAACATAAAACATTATTTCCTCTGATATACACAGAACTCCATCCCAGTGAGTAACTGAATTTTTTAGTCTGTAAAAAAGTAATTTTCTTCTGAAAATTATGTAGTTCAAAGGAGTCAAGAGGCCTCTGTGCAGTATAGTATCACATGGAGGCTTCTGGTCATGCAGACAGAGGTAGAAGAACACTCATTCTATATGTTATGATTCCTTCTAGGAGTTGGCAGTCCCCCGAAGGAGGCTCTATAATTTCTAATGGGCTCCAATTTTGGGTATCAGACTATCTAATGGGTACTGGGGTATGGGAAGAAAATATTAGAATTTATACTTATATTCTTTTTTTTAAAAAAGGAAATTGTGCTTAAGTGATATTTGTATCTTGATTGCTGTATTAGTTATACAAATCTTATATACAGACACCAGTTACTGTACTCTGTCCTTTTCTCAGATGGTCCTGTCATAAATAGAAAGTGATATACTCTGAAATAAAGAGGAAGTCACTCCACGGGTGCCTGACAATGGCATCCATTCTCTCGTTTGCTTACAGAACATTGCGATGTATCAGAATTTAGGAGCATCCAATAATTGGATTTTACAGATCATGTTACCAGGTTTTAACTACACCAACACTTACAAAACAGACTGAGTGATTTAAAAAAGATTTCTTGAGAGAAACTGCAGGTTGTAGATGGATTCATAATATAAGATCAAGCAAACAACAAAAGGTGAATACACACAGTTTGAGATTAAGGATCCACAAATTTGCTTACTGATAAGAATGAGGACCCACCCCTCCAGTTTGCTTACTGATGGGATTCACAAACAAACCCAGAGTAACCAGTACCGTGATAAAAAGGTAAATGGCTTATGCCATTGTCTATTATTGGAAAAACCAATGTATTTGGTACTCAGAGACAGACTTATTTGGCCTATTCAGAACTTTATGGACTGGTATTATTAACATTTAATTTGAGTCCTAAATTGTTTTTAACATAAAATAAAATATGGCTTAACTAACAGAAGATTACATAGTGCACAGAGTTTATCTCTTCTCTCTTCCTCTACTACCTCTGTATATATACATGTGGTTACTGGAATTCAGTTTAAACCACAGGAACAGTAACTAAACAAAATAACTTCAGTCCTGGCCTGACTCTCTGGCATTTTTAACAACACAAAAGAAGCCATAAATTGTCTAACTTTACCACTGTAATTGTTTTCCATTATTCTTATTTTGACTCATATATCTCTCCAAATACTCTGATCATATGTAAAGCCAAAACACTAGATAGCTTGAATAACATTATTATAGCTACTAAAAATGCACGATACTTACCCTATGTAGGAGTTCATTTAATGATCCATTTGGCATGTATTCCGTAACTATTCCCAAAAATTCAGGCTCATTGCAAATTCCCAAAATTGGAAGAATGTAACTAAATCTAGCTTTATGTAAAATTTCAGCTTCTCTTAAAACATCATTTCTTTCACTAAAGAAAGAAAATGCATAATTATTTCAAAGTAATGAAAAATACACAATAATCATGCCTATAACATTGACTAGATTTTTTTCCCCATTAATTGACCTCATATAAATTATGCAACTTCTCTGTCCCTTAGTTTCTTCATATTTAAAGTAGGTATAATACCTGCCCTATACATTCCGCAGGTCTGTTTAGAGACCATAATAACTTCTCTGAGCCACTGACAGAAAAAAGTGCTATATACATAGTTTATTATTATTGTACTTTCCTAGGAAAGGGAAAGGACACAATATTCGAGTAAGTTTATAAAGTCTATTGATATTAGAATTATTGCTGTTTGAATTAAAGTTTATGTTGTACTAGATTATATTTGATTAGAGTATTATATTAAATTTCATGGTTACATACCATGTGCATTTTTTCCAAATATTTAAATAATACATTTAAATGTTGTAGATTTAAATGACAAGATGATAATAGTTGCATAAGCGTCAAAAATGCTTAGAAATTACACAATGGAACTCAGGAAAAGAACATTTAGAACAGGTAAATGCTTATAACAGATCCCTGGGGCAACTCTGGATCCAGGTTCATTTATTTATTCATTCACAAAACAAATAAATATTGAACATTTATTATGAATAAAGAACTATGCTCAACATTATGGAGAATATAAAGATAAACATAGTTGGTCCTCAAGCTTCCAAGAAATTTTTTAAGAAAAATAAATACTCATTGTGATTTTGATTTGCATTTCCCTGATGATTAGTGATGTTGAACAACTTTTCATATATACATATTGGCCATTTGTAGGTCTTCTTTGGATGTGTTAATTAACGGGATCTCGGCAATCATTCCACAATGTATATGTCTATCAAATCATGTTGTGCACTTTAAATATATATAATTACATTTGTCAATTATTCCTCAATAAAGTTAAAAAAAGGAAAGCAAATAAAAGAAAATACATACTTAAAACATAAGGCAGAATGTGGTGTCACCAAAAACAAATAAATAAATAAGCAAGCAAGTTAAGTAAGTAAGTAAGAAGCAAATGAATAAATAGAGAACTATGGGGAACTCAGAAAAAAGAGTAAACTTTGGGCTAGGGGAGTTGATAGTCTTTAAAGAGGGATTTCAACTGTACTTTAAGTGCAGATAGAATATCAACCATTGGTAAAAGGGCCAAGATGGATATGGCCTCCAAGATGGAAGGACTTTGCCTTTCTTTCTCATCTGTGTGTCCCTAGGACCTGAAACAGGACCTGGCACCTGGTAGATATCTAATAGATATGTATCAAACGTATTCAAGGAAGTTACAGTGAAGGTTGTGTTTGGAAGATGGCAGATTATTTAATATGAATCAGAATACCTAGTAGAGCATGTGAAAGGAATGAAGGTGATAGGGTAGGCTAGAGCCTCATCTCAGAGCCCTAAAGCCCTGTGAGGGTATTTATACTCTTTTTGGTAGTTACCAAATTGTGATTGCAGGTTTTTGAGCAGAGTAATGACATGAGCAGAACAAAATTTTAGGATGATTAACTTGGCAGAAGGATGTAGGATCAGCAGAAATGGGCAGAGTTTGAAAGTCAGGTGTTAGAATATTACAACACTAATTACAGATGTGAAGCAATGAGAGTCTGAAACTATAAAGGTCACAGTGAAAATGGAAAGAAAAACACTAGCTGAATAGAATGCCCAGGCAGTGGTGATTAAGGTAGACATATTAAAAAAAAAAAAAAAAAAAGGCAAGGGAATTGGAGATGTCACTGTTTTTTAACATGGACAGATGTGTTGGTAGCCGCAATAACAGAATAGAAACATCTCCAAAAGTTTATTGGGTAGCGATGATTAGTTGGTGCTTAAACTACTCAAGCTCTGGATGAATGGCTGTTGAAAACAACAGACATTCCACACCAGACTATGAGGCTTGCTCTAAAAGCAAACAAAAGGCAAGATAAAGCAAAAAAAAAATCTTATTTATGTTCTGAGTGGTAATATATTTATATGTTTTAAAATTCAAGAGTTACAAGAGGACATAAAGTAAAAACCTTTTTTCCTTCTACCTGTTCTTCAGCCACTTAATACTCCAACTATGAGGCAAACTATTATTCAGTTTATGAGACCTATTTTAATTAAACTTATCTTCCCTAAACTGAAACAGTAAGAGATGGAGGTCAACAAGAACTACATCTTACTGTTTGGCACTCTTGCAGGGAGACAGAGGATGGACTTGAAGATTTCTGGATACATTGAAAAAAAAGAAAAACTATAGAAAGAGCATGCTGGCGAAGTCTCAGTGATACTTAATATACTTGTTCTTTCTCTCATTAAGAGTATTAGGCATTCTTCCTTCTACTGTGATCCCATTATGTGTCAGCCACTTAAATGTACTATCATCCGAAGGCCAACCCTCTAAAGTTGATTACCTTAACACCACTTTAGATGAGGGCACAGAGGCTTGGATAAATAATTTTCTAATAGTCAGGCCAACATTAAGTGGCAGGGTTGGAGTCAGATTTGAATTGCAGTTGTGGCCTCCAAAGCCTGTGTTCTTTTCATTCCACTGCTTGATCAGAGAAAGGATCAAGGAAAGTTCTTGAAGTCTGATTTCAGGAAGACTGAGTGGCAAAACAGAAAAAGCCAAGAATAAATAGGTCTAAAATAGTTTTTAGATTTTTAAAAACAAAAAGTTAAATACAGCTTTCATAGGCATATCACCAAAATGACCCAAATCAAAACTTCAGTCGCAAAACAGTTACGTCATCCACACGGTGTTTGAAAAACCAATCAGACTCATCTACACATAAAGAGTTGGGAGACTGTTGGGGAAGGCCCACTCATTGGGCAGAAGTCAGGTTACGGAGAATGACTCACCAATCACTAAAATAAGAACATGTAACTGCCCAGAAACTTATTTTTCTTCCAGAGAAGAAATGCAAAGAACAATGCAAACCTTTTCCACACCAGAGCCCAAATACATGCATTTATTATTCCCACTTTATAAGTGAGGAAATGGACACCCTGTGAGTCAACTGCATAGCCCAGTCCTATGCTCAGATTACATGAACACTGCTAATGTTAACATCTTAGGTAACAGGTGGAAGAAAGAACCTGATGCAGTAATGCCAGAGGGTTTAACTGGTCCTTATTATTTCTTTGACAACAAAATTTCCTACCAATTTACTGAAGAGTTTTAGGTTATGAAAATTGTTAATAAGAATAGAAAGAGAACTCCCTCTTCATTCCTTTGCTCTCAAATAGCACAAAACTTGGATAAATTAAAATCTTGAGGAGCAGCATCCAAAACGGGAAGATCAACTTGCTTCAGAATATCGAAAGGGTCTATCAGGGTTAGATACCCATAAATTTACATAGCTGATTCTAAAATATTTTCAGCCTTTCTAACCAACTACCACTCTTCAAACTTGACTACATACACATACACACATTTGCCAAGCACTTGCTCCACAGAACTCAAGGCCCAGGTGAAACAGACACCACATATTATCTATCACTAGATCTGGATTATGATATACAAAAAATGGGTACAATCTCCAGAGGTGTCTCAAATTTACTGTGAGATCTGGCCCATCCAAGCCTGATAGCAAGACAGCAAAGTAAAGCTACAGGCAGATGAAAGTCCAGTAACACTGGCAGTGCTGAAGCTGAGGGATTTATTTGACACTGGATACTAACAGCCTCCGACCAATCAGGCACCGAGCATGATGAATTCTGACATTAGATATAGGGGGAGGAGAGGAGAGTGTGGCAATCATGGATTTTAACTCGGTAAGGACTGAATGCAGGGCCTAGTTAAATCTCCACTGGAAGGCAAATACACAAGACTAGTGACTAGACCCACCGACTAATACATTCGATCACAGGTCAACGGCACAGGACTGGAATGTCTGGAAACAGAAACTAATACTAACTTTCCCTTAAAACCTGGACAGTGCACGGAAATTGTTCAGGATGTGAGAGACATGCAAAATTTCTGGTCGTTTGTCTTCTGATTCAGTGTACTGTTAGCAAAATAATACACTTACCCCCTGGGAACAGGCTTCCCAGCGAGAGTGAGAGGAGAAACTCAACCAAGTTGACTGTGGTATCTAAACTTTCATGACCGTATGTAATAAACCACAAACAAAACAAAAACAACCGCAGGCCCACACAGAAACACCCTGACTTTTGGTGTCTGGAGAGAGGACGCCAGGAGTAAGAGGGACGGGGAAAGAGAGGGCAGTGGAGAGAAGAGGTGAGCAGAGGAATGCGACAGTTCTATCTCCGGAGAAGCCAGTTCCCCCCACCACGCGAGCCCCGAGCCTTGAAGCGCTGCGCAGAGGTAACGAGGGGTGGGGCCGAACCCCGGCGTCCCCGCCGTTTGGGCTCTAGAGGCGCTTGTCCCGGGCTGGTGTTCGGGGATTCGCGCGGGCGCCCTACCTGTCGAGCATCGGGGTGTGGATGTGCAGCTGCTTCACGGCCACCTGAACGCGCCAGTCTGCGTGGCGGGCGGACGACACGGTGCCCGACGCGCCGCGGCTCAGGTAGCGCAGGTCGGCGAGCTTGTGGCAGGGAATGGTGGGCAGGGCGCTGCAGATAGCCTCCCGGTTCATGATCGCGGGCGGCGCGCGCGCTCAGGCCGCGGGCCGGTCTGGGTGTGCCCGCCGCTTCGGCGGCTTCCGGGGCTCCTGCGCTGCGCTCGGGCGCCCGCCCCCGCCCCCCTATGCCGGAGTCGGAGCTGCCAGGCACTTCCCGCGGCCGGACGCTAGGTCACGAGGCAGCCCATGCCCCGCGCGGCCCACGCCAGCCGCTGCTTTTCTGGGGCCGGAGCGGACTTTTCTGGGGACCGGAGTCAACTCTGCCGGGCTACGCGACGAGGAGGAGCTTCCTCCCCCGACCTGGCCCTCCCAGGCGCGCCAGCCACCCGAGCCGGGCGGTCCGAGCTCCTCCCTCCCCAAACTTCTCAGGCGACGTCAGCGGCGGACCCTGAGGCGGGGAGAGGGGCCCCGGCCGGCGGCCCTCCTCACTGGCTCGCGCCCGGGCCCGGGGGTCTCCGCCACGTGGCGCGGCCCCCACGCTCTGGGCGACACCCGCGGGGCTGGGGCGGGGGCTAGGGGAGGAGAAGGGAGCCAGGGACGTTCGTTCTGTCTTCTCTCCCCCCAACTTCCAGGTTTGGAAAAGTTTTCTCTGAGGGGAAAAAAAAAGTTCCTTTCAGCAGCCTGCTGTCTGATTTTGGTCAACTTGCTCTCACACCGGGGAGGGATCTCCTCTGAGCCGCGTTGTGTGAGGGAGTCGCCAGACCCCAGGGGTGGCGGGGTGTGAGTGGGGGCACCGGATTACCGACTCCGCGCCTGCGCTAGACGCGCTGGTGAGGGGTGGGCGTGGTGGTGACTTGGGGAATTTGGCAGGGATGAGCCCAGCGAGTCAGGTAGGGTGTAAATTCACCTGCCTACCTGGACGGCAGTCATCCCTTTCTTCCAGGTGCGTCCGGAGTGAGAGGTGGGTGATAAACCCTGTCAGAGAGTCTGAGTCTGTTTGCAAGTTCTCGTGTTTAGCTCCTGTTCCGTGCTTCTCCACGAGGATACTTTTCTCTCTCTTCTCTCGTGCATCCATAACTATGTGGAGATTGAAAAATAACTTTGAGAAGAGTCAGTCCCTCTGATTCCAGGTAAGACTGCAAAAATTTCTTTCTCATAGATCTGGGAGGAATGCATTTCATTTTTAACAACCAAACATCTTTCCGTTTTTTACCTTAGAAAACACCTCTCTTCTAGGATGATTATTTTGTAGAGTGTGAGTGCAAATATTGTATACAATACTAAGTCCATACTAGGCATTTTAATGAGTTCTAAGGCCACAGTAATAAGGAATGCCTTACTTGAATAGGGGATTTCTGTCAGCAGAGAACAAATGTTTCCTGTGTTTGTGTGTTGCCTGAACCAAGAGTAGCAATGTTGTATTTTACAATACTGGGAAGTTGTGATGAAACACTGTATTTTAAAATTTTGATCATTTAAGATAAAATATTTAGTTTTAAAGATGTGGTCTGGTACTCTGTGCTTTATTGCTTAACAAACTTTTTGCTGCAAAAAGTGCTCAGAAAACTTTTCCCATTCATTCATTCATTCATTCAATTTCCCAGTCATTTAATAAACTAAGCGTTCCAGAAAAAGAACAAAAAATAGGAAAGGAGGAAATCATCAAAACAATAATTGAAGAAATTTTGGTAGGATTGAAGGACAGGGGTCTCCATATTGAAAGGGCCACCAAGTACCCTTAGTGAATGAAAAAAGACCTGTATGTAAGCGCATCGTTAAAAAGGTCAGAACCCTAGGAACAAATAGAAGATTCTACAGGTTTTCAGAAGGAAGAAGCAAGAATAAAGGGATGGGGATTAGAATGGCATTAGATTTCTCAACAATAACACATTCATGGTAAAACACAGTGTATTGAAATTTCTTCAAATTCTGAAAGACAGTAGCTTCCAACCTACAATTTTACAGTCAGCCAAACATCAAGTGTAAGAACAGAATAAAAACGTTTTCACATATACAAAGATGCAAATGTTTCCTTTCTTTCCATCCACCTTTTTCTTTTCTTTTCTTTCCTTTTTTTTTTTTTGAAAGAAAGCTACTGGAGGATGAGCTCCAACAAAACATGGGAATAAATCAAGAAAGACATGGGCTCCAGAAAACAGGACCAGGAGGATGTAAAGGTAAACCCCAGGATGTGGCAGAATTAGAGAGCAACCTTTTTTCATTGGAGCAGGGGATGGCAGATTCCAAGGGAAAAACTCTAGTTACAGTAATTGATTTTATAGGTTATCTAATTTTGAGTTTTGGGGAAATTATATTGATAGATGTTTGATAGGTCTAATGAAATATGTGATAAAATTGGAGACAGAACTTAAAAAAATCTAAGTGAAAAGCAATTTTTCTATGAGAAATAAAAATTGTGCAAAAACAGAAGCAACATTTCTACAAACTGGTAATGGTGAAAAGGGTAAGACTTTTCAGAGCTTTTGTAATATTGATTTATTATAAATCTCCAAGAAGGAGAGAGCATGAAGCATAGAACTCTATAAAATTTATATTTTAATTACAGTGCTTAAAAAATAAGTAATATATGCACATGGTTCAATATTTAAAAGTATAAAACAGATAATCCCATGGGAAACTAGGCAGAAGACCTAAACACCTCACAAAAGGGACTATCTAAATAGAAAATAGAAAATGAAGGTGCTGAACCCTGTTAGTTATCAGGGAACTACAAGTTAAAAACCACAGTGTGATACACTACACAAATACTAACTAAAAATTAGAAAGACCGAATATACCAAGTGTAGGTGAGGATTTGTAGCAACTGGAACTCTCTTACACTGCTGGTGGGAGTGTCAGTTGGTACAATGAATTTTGCAAACTATGAAGCAGTTTCTATTAAAATTGTGGCTGTGCGGATTCTATGACACGCCAATTCTTCCTCTAGGTATGTGAACATGTATATGCGAAGGCTAGGGTGTTCATAACAGTGCTATCTATAATAGCGTCAAACTGGAAATTATCCAAATACCCATAAACTGTAGAATTGGGTAAATACATTGTGGCCCATTTACACAATGGAACACTAAACAGCAATGAGATTGGACGATGTACAACAGTATTGATGAATCACACAAATATAATGTTGGATGAAAAAAATCAGACACAAAAGAGTGTATGTTTGTATGAGTTCATTTCTATTAAGTATAAAAATAAACAAAACTAATCTATGATTTTAGAAATCAGGATACTGACTTCTCCAGTAGAGAGAAAGGTAGTGACCAGAAGGGGCATGATGAGACTTTTGGGGTGATAGTAACATTCTGTTTCTTGATTTAGGACCTAGACTCTAGGTGCCAGTTACATGGGTGTGTTCACTTAATGAACAGTCTTTGAGGTTACACTTAACATGCACTTTTCAATAGTTCAATAAAAAGCTAATAGGTTTAAATATAAAATATGTATGTGGATGTATATTATGTTTCTCACTTTATGAAATTAGTTTCACACTATAGCCTGTTCACCTTGCTTGTCTTTTACTTACGGTCTATCTTGGATATCTTTCCATGTGAATGCGTAAGTTTCCTCATCCTTTCTTTATGCTATAATTTGTCCCTGATTAGTGAACACTTAGATTGTTTCCCCATATTTGCTATTAAAAATAATGCTGCAATAAATAATCTTTACATATGTCATTTGTACTTGCAAGTATATTTACATATGTAATTCCTAGAAGCTGAATTGCTGGACCAACGAGTTATGCCCATTTGCAATTTTGGTTTATATTGTCAAGTTATATTATCAAATTGCTCTTCATTGAGGTTCTACCAAATTTTTTACTGCAGACGGTAAGAGTGCTGTTCCTCCACACAGTTGCTTTCATTTTCTTTTGAAATAGAGGGTGCAATGTTGGCCTGATGATTGCTGGAGTTCAATGCTTCTAAACTCATTTAAATGCTAAGATTCTTTTTATTGCAAAACTTTTAAGTAGTTGATTCAGTTTATTTATCACAACCTCAGACCTTTAGGCTTCATGAATGTATTCACCATGACAAAGTTTAAAAATGTATTCTTAGTCATATATGTATTGTTTAATTAATTCCCATAATTAATTGGCTAAAGACAGAAAACTTAAAGAATACCGATGCTGAATTATATCAACTAAATGAGGAAAAATGAGAATACACAAATTAGGTGAAAAAACAAGTATCATATTTGTATTTTGAATTTATCTGTTCAAAATTCTGTAAAATCACTCTCTCTGACAAATAAATAAATAAAATCTTTAAAAAAATTCTGTAAAATCACATTAAGATTTGTTTTTCCATTTACTGAGAATTAAGGTTATATGGCAAGTGCTGTTTTATGAAATAGAAACTTGAAATCTCTAATATTTTTTCATTAGAAAAAAGATAGAAAAAATTAAAAAATAAAGCACTTAATGTACAAATCCAAGAATTTCAAACATCTCATATTCTAATTTTTTTCTCTTTTTCAGTCTGAAAGCTCCTAGTAAGTTTTAATAATACAAATCCTGGGGAGGTCTCTATAGTTGCATAACAATGAACAGTTTGCATGGGAAAACTAACATTGGTACCTTTTCCTCCCAAAAAATCCCCAAAAATACCTGATAAACTCTGTGATGATGTGGAGTCTATTGTTACGGAGAGTCAGAGAACCACACAATTTTGCAGTTAATGAGCACCATGATGTTTCTCATTTAGCATTCTAATTGTGCTCCATCCTAAAATTGAACATGTTATTTTAAAATTGTTGATAAGTGATGCTTTTTCTGATAATTAAGCCAAATTAAACAAAATGCTTCATCTCAATTGGAAAAAAGTAAACAGTTCTCATAGTAGAATTATTAATAAGGAACATTAAAATCAACCTATTAATATAGTATTGATAATAACAGGTTTCTCAAACATTTTTCAATTGAAAGTTGCACCTTTCTCATTTAGCATTCAGAAAAAGGTGAAATTATTTTAAAAAATTCCTAAGAAGTTAAATTAATATAGCTTTCTGTGAAAGTGCTGAAAAGTTAAAAAAAAAAAAAGGAAAAAAAAGTTTGAAGATGCTAGTACAGTCTCCCATTGAATGAATACCTAGTAAAGGCTTGCTTAGCTTCTTTTGAGCATTTCCTGACAATAGGGAATAAACTACATTTTGAACAAGATGTTTCCATTGATTGATTTGAAATTCTATTATTAAAATTCTCTAACATTCTGAGTTTTACGAAGTTCTTCTGGTCTTCATATTAGCTGCTTATGCTGTATTGAATAGACCTAATTCTTCTACCTGGACGATTTGAGCTTTGTCATTCATTCGGCAAACACAAAGGGGATACCGCTTTTTTTTTTTTTCCTTTTTGATTTATTTATATGTTTGAGAGAGAGAGAGAGCACGCTCAGTGGGGAGGGGCAGAGTGAGAGGGAGAGAGAGTCTTAAGCAGACTCTGCTCTGAGCATGGAGCCCAACATGGGACTTGATCTCACGACCCTGAGATCACAAACTCTGAGATCTTAGGACCTGAGCTGAAACCAAGAGGCTGATACCTAAGAGACTAGGCCACCCAGGTGCCCCTAAAGGGGATACCACTTTTTAAGGTGATACGAGGGATTTAAAAAACGAATACTTTGAAAGCAGTTATGTCATCTTTAGTTTTGGCATCTTAATGTATCTTGTTTATTTCAACTCGATTTTCAGACTCACAGTGTTTTTCTATGAATCTACTTAACTTCACCAGTATTCCCGTAAATCCAAATGGATTAGAAAATTCCGTATGAAGTTTGATAGGCGAGAGGGATATGTGGCTATGCCTGTCTCTGATCTGAATCTATTAGTACAATGGAATATAATGTTTTTTTAAGCATTCTGGTTAAACTATTAATTTAGATTGGACCTGTGGTCAACTAAAACTGGAGCTTTTGTTTGTTAACTTGTTTCTTTGTTTGTTTGTTTTTAATATAAACTGCCTTTAGATCTGGTTTTCTCTCCTGCATTTGTGCATTGATGCTTTTAGATGTAGTGTTATGGGTTGAATTGTGTACTGTAAACAGATTTTGAAGTCTTAACCCCCCCCAGTACCTGTGAATTTACCCATATTTGGAAACAGGTCTCTGCCTCAAGTTAAGATGGGGTCATTAGGATGGGGCCTAGTCCAATATTGCTAGTATCCTTATAAGAAGGGGAAATTTTGACACTGACAGGCATATATAAAATGAAGATATTGTGAAGACACAGGAAGAAGACTATCTACAAGCTAAGGAATGCCCAAGGCTACCAGAGGCTAGAGGAGAGTCCTGGAACAAATTCTCTCTCGCAGTCCTCAGAAGGAACCAACTCTGTTAACATCCTGTTTTTGAACTTCTGGCCTCCAGAAATGTGAGAGAATACATTTCTGTGGTTTGAGCCATCAAGTTTGTGGTTCTTCGTTATGGCAGCCCTGGGAAACTAAGAGCCCAGGTACAAGTTTTACAAACTTTTTTATTTGGTTGATAAAAATAGAGCCACAGGGAGTTGCAAAGATCTTCCATAATTAAAATATAATATCAAAACTAGCAATTTAACATTCATCCAATGTGCGTAGTTGCTCTGTATCATTTTATCACATGCATAGATTCCTGTACCACCATCTCTGTCTGTCATAATACTGAACTATTCCATGACTACAAAGATCTTCCTCCCCCCACCCCACCTACTTCTATCCTTAAAGCCTGGTAGCCACTAATCTGCTTTCCATATCTATAATTTTCTCATTTCACAAATGTTATCTTAGTGATATCTATGTGATATTTTGAGATTGGATTTGCTATTCAGCATAAGGCCTTTGAGATCCATCAAGTTGTTTCTTGTATCAGTAGTTGTTTCTTTTTTATTGCTGAACAGTATTCCATGGTTTTGGTATACCAAAGTTGTTTCACCAGTCACCTATTGAAGGACATTTTAGTTGTTTCCAGATTTTAGCTATTACAAATGAAGCTGCTATGAATAGTTATGTACAGTTTTTTGTGTGGACATACATCTTTATTTCTCAGGTTTTTGTTTTTATTTATTTTAGAGAGAAAGAGAGAGAGTGCAGTGAGGAGGGGCAGGACAGGGAGAGAGAGATTCCCAAGCAGATTCCCTGCTGAGCATGGAGCCAATGTGGGGCTCCATCCCAGGACCCTTGTATCATGGCCTAACCCGAAACCGAGAGTTGGACACTTAACCTACTGAGCCACCCAGGTGCCCCTATTTCTAAGTGTTTTAAAAAGAAAGTGCCACACTATTTTCTTTTTCTTTTTTTTTTTTTTTTTAAGATTTTATTTATTTATTCGACAGAGATAGAGACAGCCAGCGAGAGAGGGAACACAAGCAGGGGGAGTGGGAGAGGAAGAAGCAGGCTCATAGCAGAAGAGCCTGATGTGGGGCTCGATCCCAGATCGCCGGGATCACGCCCTGAGCCGAAGGCAGACGCTTAACCGCTGTGCCACCCAGGCGCCCCCCTCTTTTTCTTTTTTTTAAAGATTTTATTTATTTATTTGACCGAGACAGCCAGCGAGAGAGGGAACACAAGCAGGGGGAGTGGGAGAGTCAGAAGCAGGCTCCTAGCGGAGGAGCCTGATGTGGGGCTCGATCCCAGAGCACCGGGATCACGCCCTGAGCCGAAGGCAGACGCTTAACAACTGTGCCACCCAGGCACCCCCTGCCACACTATTTTCTAAGCAACTCTGCCATTTTACATCCACACCAGCAATAGAGGAGGGATTCCAGTTTTCTGCATCATTGCCAGCATTTGGCATTTTCACTATTTTTAATTTTAGTTGTCTAGTAAATATATGATAATATCTCATTTGTAGACCCATGTTCAATTTTTGAGTTTATTCATATAAATTTTACTGTATCTTTGTAGGTCCATTCTTCCAGCCTTCCATGATTCTCTTAAATCTGTACTTTGCTGTATTGGCTCTTCTGGAAATGTGATGTTTGGGATTATACATGTTTGACTTCAGTTCTCTGCTTCTTGATGTATGAACTGGGTAACTTTGGGCAGCCTGTTTAAATTCTTTTAAGGCTTATTCTCTCCCTTTGTGAAATTAGTGCTCTAACAAAGTTTATAAATATGAAGTAAGATAATGCATATAAAATGATTAGTATGTGGCATACCCGCAACAGATGCTACGTTCATTCCCTTCTGTGTTTTCAATTCAACAAAAATGTGAACCAGAACAAATCAAGTTCAGAGTCTAGAGGTAACTACTAGAGACCCCGCTTCATTAATTAACCAAATAAATTACTATGTAGAAAATATTTCTAACTTAGATTGTAAAGCTTTAGGAATTTTTTTTTTTAACATTTTAGATTATAGCCTGGGAAAAGTGCTTGTCTTATTTGCTCATTGAAACAAATCATATTTTTAAGATTAATTTATTTTATTTTTTGTTATTTATTTATTTTTAAAAGATTTTATTTATTTGAGAGAGAGAGCATGAGGTGGGGGAAGGTGGGGAGGAGCAGAGAGAAGCAGACTCCCCACTGAGGAAGGGTCCATCCCAGGACCCAGGGATCATGACTTGAGCCCAAGGCAGATGCTTAACTGACTGGGCCACTCAGGTGGCCCTTTCTGTTAAGTTTTTAAAAGTGCAAATATAAAACATAATTTGGCAGAAAACATTCAATTAGTATGTAAAATCTGATTCAGATCTTTCTGTATCAGCTTGATCTGAGTTATGTGGCTAAAGAAACAGAAGTCCTTTAGAAAGACTAAAGAATTTATCGTGATCAGTCAGAGTAAGATGATCGGTGATCAAAATCTTTGGAGGTAATCCATGCAGGGAAACTTGTTTGCTAAAAAGTACAAATTGCTAGTGGGTGAAATTAGGGATTTCGGTGCTATTTCATGGTATTTGGACAAGGAACTGAGGAGTGGATACATCATGGCTCAGTCCCCAGCTATCTCATTCCATGAGGTGGGTGCCGTGATAGAGCTATTCATACAAAGAATAGTGGCAAAAGAAGGACAAATGGTACTATATTTTTAAAACTGATTAGCTGACTGCAGTGCTAGGCCAAATGTCCAGGGATCGTCCCCCTCACTGTCCTCCTCCATCTAGCCTCAAGTTGGAATGTTCTGGACTTAAGATAGAACTGGCTGGTCTCTCACTTTTTCATAAAAGAAAAATTACAGCTGAATAAATTTACACTTTAGTCCTTAAATCATACATTTGGTTATTATGTAGTAGATAGAGAAAATAATTTGCCATAAAATCATCTACTTTGATCCCATGCTTAAACAAGAAAGGCAGCTGAACAGTACTGAGTGACTACTATCCCTTTACCAAATATTTATTGGCAAGAAATATTTTCTCCTTTTTCTTCTTTTCATGTAAATATTATTTTTAATTAAAAAGAAATATATGTACCAAATTGGCATGGTAAAATATTCAAAGTTATAAAAATGTATGTAAAAGAAAAGTAAACCTTCCTGATTCTCTAGATTTCCAGTCCATTTTCCCTAAGGCAACAAATAAATTTAACAAATATTTTATGTGCCATAACTTTAGGTCCTGGAAGTACAAGGACAACAAAATACACATGGTCTCTGCCCTCTAAATGCTTTTTTTTTGTTCCAAGTGGGATAGAAATCTGAACATAGAGTGTGATAAATGTTCTGATGGGGAAGTCCAGAGTACTCTCTGGTAATAGAGGAGAGAAGCATGCATCATAACTTAATGAAAGAGAGATTAGATGAATTGCCCAAGTCACAGAGTTTGTGAGTTACTGTGACAGGATTTCCTGAACAAATCTGAATCAGAGCCCATAGTTTTTCCGGGAACTGCCTGTTATATCAGTAGAGTATTCCATTTTCAGTTTCGGTTTATATAATGTTTCAGGAGAGAAATTTAGTAGCAAGAGGGAATTTCCCAGTTTCAAAAAAACGGCGCTGGACAAGAAAAATCACTATTAAGGGACATTTCATGGGGAATTCCATTTTCCTTTGACATTTTACTTGGTAGGTTTCCAAGACTGTGGAAAGATATGTTATTAGCAGCTCAGTTTGCATTTAAAAATTTCAGGCCCTGAATTTAGTAGGATATTCTGCTTTTTAAAATTTCTTCAGAACTCAAAATCATTTTTTTCCGTCTGCCATTCTGACATTGCAAGCAACATGTACTACGATATATTAACTTTTTAGGCAACACACACACACACACACACTTTTTTCCTCCCCTCTCTCTAGGAAGTGACTGTGTGAAAAAGGTATGTTGTAAGTTCAGTAACCTTTTTAGCATTCTGTTTTGGGAAGGCACAGACAAAGTTGTAGAAGAAGGCGGAGCTTTTTTTGGTTTGGCAGCCAGTATAGTCTAGATTATAACAGAACAGGCTGAAGAAATTGTCTGGAAGTGGAAACTATGACTGAATCAAGGATCAACGTCAGTGGCTGAGCAGGTTGCCAGAGAGAACTCTAGGGTTTATTGGGAAATAAAGAATACTCAAGAAGCTTCTCTGACTCAATTTTCATAAATTGTAAAGAAGAATGCTGCAGCCTTATTGCGTAACTCCAAAAGTCACTCTTCATATTGGGGTGGTGCCAGTCACATGGAATACATAATGAATTGGGCCTCTACAGTTGTGCAATCTCCTGGGATTGTTCTGAGAGGCTCAAATTATCAATCAATATAAAGGGACTTTATAAACTAGAAACCTGTCAATACGTGTAAATAGTAATCATAGTTGTTCTTTTCCTGGCGAGCCCTGCTCTTCAAGCAAAGCATTCTCATCTAGTTCGAGAAAGTGAAAGGCAGCACCTATTAGCTGGCCAGCCACTCAGAGTAAAGTTCTCATGTTGAGTATAAGCACTTTCATTTAAGACCAACTTCAGACAAGACTGCTTTGTGACTGTAACGGAGCAAGACAAATAATAAGACCATTTCATGATTATGTCTGAACAGACAAAAGTAAGAACATTGTCCAAACCAGAAAAGAGAGTAAATATACCCCTTTCCTGGCTAATAATGAGTGACTGCCACTCTTTTACTGATTACTTTAGCTCAATTTCATTCCTCTCACAGATAAGAATGATTAAGACACTTAATCAGATCTTAGTACATCTAAATGCCTGAGATACCTCAGCTATTAAAGGTTACATTGGAGACATAGCAGAGTGCACATATGTATAAACATACAAATATTTAACAGAAATACTTAAAGAGATTCAGTAATATTCATTCTAAAACATGGCGGTTGCCAGACAGGTAGTGAATGACGAATTGAGTCACTATTATTTTGTAGAGTATAAATGGGAAAACATGGAAAGAGGTGATCTGAAGGTGCAGTTCGAAGGAAGGGACCAATTTTTGGTATTGCAGATAGGAAAAAAGTTGTTCCCAGAATATTTTTGATATATTTAGAGAGGGCTACAAGGTCCGAGAATGAAAACCATGTCTTTCAGGACCACTCACGGGCCTGAATGACACAAGGGAGCAAAAGCCATAGTGAGTCAAGTCTGTACTACATTCTGGGGCAATAAAATATTTTAAGAGTTGAGTTCCATCACATGAGTTTGTAATATCTTATTTATAATTTGTGGGTAAATGGCCAAGGGCTCTAATTCTGCAAAATGTGTGCCTGGCCTTCACCATATATAAAGACATGTTAATAATATTGTGCTTGGTTTAAAGCTCAGTCTCTATTTTAGTACCCACATTACATATCTTTACTGAAACTTGCTGTTGTCATTCATGGGGGTTATGAGAGGAATGAATGAGATAACAGATACGGAAGTGCTTCATGATTGGGACACAATTTCAGTTTTGAATCAAGGCTCTGCTTTAAGATTTTCTTTATTCTAGTTCAGTGCCATTTGAGGGCAAGCACTGTGCTAGGCACATATAGAAAAACACAGGGTATTTCCTGCCTGCCAGGAGTTCCAAGAGAAGAGACAACAGTTTTTAGAGGCTTAGCAATTATTCACCCTAGGATGTTTTCCTGTTAACGCAGTTTCTAAAATTACTCATCTGTGGGGAGCTCAATAAAGATTTCTCCACTGACTAACATAAGGCAGAGGGATCAGGTAATTCATGTAAGACTTTCATTCATATAATAAAGCATTTAATCTTACACATGGAAGTTGGCAAAATGGGCAAAGAGTGACCAAACTGGCTTTGGGGATCTACCTGTGCCAGTCAGTTTTGGCTTATTATACCTCCTATGCCTGCTGTAACTTGTTTGTTTATATAATCTCATATGTAATATCTGAGCCCTTAGCAAGAGCTTAATACTATGGCTTTGAATGCAGGTAAGTCACAACCCTATTAAGGAAGAGCTTTTCTTTTCTTTACTTTTCTTTTCTTTTCTTTTTTCTTTTCTTTCCTTTCTTTTCTTCTTTTTTCTTTCTTTCTTTCTTTTTTAAATTTTATTAGAAAGAGACAGAGAGAGGAAGGGGGAGAGGCAGAGGGAGAGAGAGGTTCCATGCCCAGCACAGAGCCCAATGTGGGGCTCAATCCCACAACCCTGAGATCAAGACCTGAGCCGAAATCAAGAGTCAAACACACAATGGACTGATGACCCGAGCGCCCCCAAGGAATTGTTTTCCAATGCAGCTCTTTCCCTAAATGTCAAAACATTTAAAGAATTCCAAAGTTCTCATATGCCTCAGTTACCGCACGTAGCACTAATGCAGGAGGTGGGCTGCCTCAACATTATAGTGTTTGCTTTGACTGTTGAGCTTTCCAATACTACAAATAAACCATGGATTAAGAAAGTGCAAAGGTTCAACATCTTCCCACAAAAATAGTGATGGAGTTTCTTTCTTTCTTTCTTTCTTTCTTTCTTTCTTTCTTTCTTTCTTTCTTTCTTTCTTTAAGATTTTATTTATTTTTCCACAGAGATAGAGACAGCCAGCGAGAGAGGGAACACAAGCAGGGGGAGTGGGAGAGGAAGAAGCAGGCTCATAGCGGAGGAGCCTGATGTGGGGCTCGATCCTATAATGCCGGGATCACGCCCTGAGCCGAAGGCAGATGCTTAACCGCTGTGCCACCCAGGTGCCCCCGTTCTTTCTTTCTTTCTTTCTTTCTTTCTTTCTTTCTTTCTTTCTTTCTTTCTTTCTTTCTTTCTAGGTTTTATTTGAGAGAGAGCACGAGTGGCGGAGGGGCAGAGGGAGAGGGAGAAGCAGGCTCCCCACTGAGCACGGAGCCTATGCAGGCAAATCCCAGCACCCTGGGACCATGACCTGAGCCAAAGACACAGCTTAACCGATTGAGCCATCCAAATGTCCCAGTGATGGAGTTATTTCATTAGTTAACTCTTAAAAACAAGATTAACAGTAGGATACCTGTTGATCTATGAGATAAAAAAAATTCTTTTAAATTGCATACTAATTTAAAATATAAATACTGATGCTAATAGCCTGGTGATGAGGTGGAGCCTAGGGTGTGAGGATGAGGCCAGTTGGCAGGTGTTGTCTGAGCCTGGACTCTGGGCAGGTCGGAATGTGTAGGCCTTGTTATTCTATTACTGATCATGGATCCTGGGGGTAAATGACATGATCCTGTGAGATTTCTGAGTTATTTCTGAAGTAGGTTTTCATTCAAGTTGGACAGCCATATAAAAGTAATGCAAAATACCTGGGCACTAGCCTAACCTTGAGTTGATGCCTAGAATGAGGTTGGTAAACAAGAGACCCAATTTTTTAAGCCAATGAGAAAATTGCTGAAGTTGTTTTCCTCAGGGTCAGGGTTGGTCAGAATGAGGGTTTATCCTAAGCTCTTAAGTGTACTAAAAGTAGATGCCTAGCTTTACCTATATGGCACTTTGAGTCTGTAGATAGTCTTCTATACATGTATCAGTATATTTCAGATATATATGATTTATTTATAATGTATGTATTCTGTATTACTAGCTAATATATGTGTATTGCATCAAATTTAGAAGAATCAAAAGGGGTATAGGGAAAAGTTAGTCCCCACCCCCTTCCATGCCTCCCACCCACCCAGTATCCCTCCTGGAAGGCTAATTACAACTGCCAGTTTCTTCCTTTTTTCTTGCTCTTTGTTCTACCTGATTAACATCTCCAAGCCCAAGCACTTCTGCTCTGAAACTTTCCAGCCTTTGCATTTTCCTGCCTCGTTAAATTTAACCTTATTTACCTCTTTCAAAGCCTTGAGGCTTTATTTATTCTCCTTTAGTCTCTTTTCCAGTTCTCCCTAACAAGGTGCCTACATTTCATCTTTACATATACTTTTTCCCATTTCCTAGACATCATTCATGTTCTTTGTTCTTCTCTGGTCTGTCTGAAACTACTTCTCTGAGACTGAAGTCAGAGCCCGTTTTTTCCGACAGCTCTCCATCCCCATTGATTTCCTTCTTTTCTGAACTCCTATGCATCTACAAAGGGGGTTATTTGAGTTCCGATTTTCAGTATTCCAAAATGATACCAGAACATATTAAATAAAATATTATGTTGCATTATTTTGGCTGGAACTAGATAAATCCAAAAAGAGGCAAAGAGACTAGCTCAAAGCTGCCAGATGTTAAAATTAGAAATTTGTCTTTGATTATTGAACAAAAACACTTAATATATAAAATCTTTCAAAATAAGGTCCCTGGGGAAAAAGAGAAAAGGAGTTCATGATGGGGAGAAGCTGAAAACTACTAAATGTATACACGTTTAATATTTATTTATATGTAGTAAAGGGGTGGAGAGCATGATATTTGAAGTCAGACGGATCTGGGTTTGATGCTATCTGTACAACTTTGGGCAATTTTCATTATCTCTTGGACCCTTGGTTTCTCTACAAGGAAATGAGTCAAGGCAAGTAAAGCACTCAGAAAAATGCTTAGTAAATGATCAATAAATGTTATGTGTTATTGTTATTGTTGTCACATCTTATTGTGGGTGATTTATCTCCTCTGTTAGACAGAATAGTTGTCCCTCCTCCACCTCCAAATGTCCACATCCTAATCTCCAGAACCTTTGAAGGTTACCTTATGTGGCAATAGGGAGATTATTCTGGATTATTCAGGTGGATCCAGTGTAAGCACTAGGGTCCTTAAAGGGTGGACAAAGGTAGAAGATTCACAGAAGGTGATGAGATGACAAGTCATTGTCAAAGTTAGAGTGATTCGATGTGACATTTTAACCTGCTGCTGTAGGCCTTGAAGGTAGAGGAAGGGGCCAGGGGCCAGGAGCCAAGGAATACAAATAGCCCCTAAAAGGAGCTGGAAAATGTATAGAAATAGATTCTCCCTTAGAGACTCCAGGGAGGAATAGCCCTGCCAACACCTTGTTTTTGGCATAGGGAGACCCAATTCAGACTTCTGACCTCTAGAACTGGAAGATAATCAATTTGTGTTGCTTTAAGCCACTAAGTTAGTGGTCATATATAAAGCATCAGTAGGAAATGAATATATCTCCTTAGCTGGACTCCTTCATGAAGACCAATTTGGTATTGCTCCTAGTGTCCAGAATAGTGCTGGATGTAAACACAGATCAATGAGTTGGGTATACTGAGGGCTCCTGCAGAGAGGCATAGCAGTTTGTAAATTGCTCTTTTTAGTGGAGAAGAGGAAACCAGAGTTAGCCACCAGTCAGCTCTCTGAATATGGATTTCTATTACAGTACAAGTTAAAAATACTGGGGAAATTCCCTATCTCACTGCCAGGGATAGATGCTAACTGGCAATAAAATTCATCTACAGCCCAGTAATGTTTTTCCCCTCAGTGTCTCTGCCTCCCATAATTAGAGCTAGTTTACAAGCTCAATAATAATTACTACCATCTACTGAGCACAGAGTATGTACTAGGCCTTGTACTAAATGTTCTGCACATATTAGCCTATGTAATCCTCACAAAATTCTTCTGGTGGTAAAAGGAAATGTAGTGCCTTGTTTTTCAAACTTGAGGTTATGACTTTCAGTGGATCCTGAAATCAGTTTGATGAGGAGCGATCAGCAGTTCTAAAAAAATAAAATATAATAGAAAATATCGATGCATTGCATGAAGGAAGAGTAAGAATGGTTTCATAAAATGGTTTCAAATATATATATATATATATATTTGAAAATATATTTTTTATATATATATAAAATACATATATGTGCATGTACTGGGTTGTGTTATAGAACATATTCTTTTTTTTTCTTTAAAGATTTTATTTATTTATTTGACAGAGACAGCCAGTGAGAGAGGGAACACAAGCAGGGGGAGTGGGAGAGGAAGAAGCAGGCTCCTAGCAGAGGAGCCTGATGTGGGGCTCGATCCCAGAATGCTGGGATCACGCCCTGAGCTGAAGGCAGACACTTAACGACTGCGCCACCCAGGCGCCCCTATAGAACAAATTTCTTACTTTTTATGGGTTATAGTAAAAATATTTCTTATAATAGGTTATATTTAAAAATTTTAAAAACCACCAATGGGGGTGCTTGGGTGACTCAGTCTGTTGAGTGTCTGCTGGAGACACAGCATTGCATAAGAGAGGCAAATTCTTTGCTCTCCTGTATGTTTTTTTCTTCTGTTTGTGGGGGAAAGGAGGTAAAGCAGGGTGCCATAGGCAGCAGAGACAGTAAAGAAATACATGATTCTGGTTGGCAGACTGGCTCTGAAAAGATTGAGAGAGGGTCTATGAACTGTCTCAGTTTCTTGTTCTAATTCAGTTATCCTGGGAAGGAGCCTGTAAGAGAGGGAAAGATGCAAGGAATATTAGTATGATCTCTTTAAGTAAACATGAGGCAAAAGTGTATTTGGTGGAGCCTGGCTGGCTCACTCAGAAGAGCATGTGACTCTTGATCTGGAGGTCATGAGTTTGAGACCCACATTGGGTGTAGAGATTACTTAAATAAGTAAAACTTAGAAAAATGTTTAAAAATTCATATTTGTACACAATATTCAACAGATGTGGATAATGCAATAAGTGAAAGCCTTCCCTGATTCTCAAAGAATCACCCCTTCTGCCTCCTACAAGATAACCATTGTTAACATTTTATGTTAATATCAGTAAGTACCCAATCAATATCAACGTATTTTTCTCTGAACATAAAACATACATAGTATGTGTAATTAACCATTTAAAATATTTGCCAGGCATAAATGGAAAAATAAAGTAGAAAAAGATAAATGAATATGCAGATACTTTAGATATCCTTACTAAACACAACTGCTATTTAGTTGTAAAACAGTACTTTTTACCTTAACTTTCATCTTTCTAATGTGGGAGAAAAGGGAGAAAAACCCCAACATTTTAATTCTCTTGCATCTATTGTGATCTTGAGTCTTTTTCTTATTCATTAAATACCCACAATTCACCATGTAAGGTACCAGAAGTAGCAAGATTCATAAATACTAATTTACTTTAAAGTTGATGTCTGTTTTGCCTGTGCTTCCAGGAAAACTGCTTTTGGTGGGGCTGCTGAGAAACTTTCAGCTCTCTCCTGCAGTGTGCACTGATTGAGAGTCTTCCTTTCTTGGCATGGTATCTTGGCATCTCAGTAATTAGCTGGTTCTTCTCTTGAAGTAGTGATATCTTAAAGCTCTCCAAGAAGGCCTCATGACATGTCTCTAATACCTTATATTCTGTGATCTCTTTTCTTACTCTTGGAGATAGAAGGACGTTGAAAAGATGCTGCTTCATTTCTTTCCCTCTCTGGATTAAGAAGGAGTTATATATTGGAATTTTGATGCTGGTTTACCCCTTACAGCTCTTCTTTCCAAAGCCTATCACGGAGGATCAAATTATTAGAGAATAAGGAAGCTCATATGTTTCCTTGTAAGGAGCATCATAGTTCTGGTTCTTTACGGAATTTCTTAAAGGTTGATACAAACTCTGCACTTTTAATATCCTCTGTTTTCCATGGGATCACATTTTTGAATAATTCTTCAAAAAGAGCAGAGCAGTTCCCTAGGCATTCAAAACGATAATCTTCCGTCAAGTTACTTGACAGTAAAGCCTGGGTCATCTGAATTATGGCCTGAATTCTACCGTTTACTCACTAGTAAGTGTGTGACTGGAGAATGATAACAAGTATTCACATTATGCTACCTAATTACAAAGCAGCATAGCTAAAGGACTTCATTTGATTTTTCATGAATAGAGGACTCAAAATCTAAGCCAAAAATAATACACAAAACAGTAATGAAAACATGGTATACCAGAAGTGTAAATCCTTATAAACAATGGCAACCTACCAATTTAATGGACTCAGTTACTTTAATCTTTTCATCTCCTAATATCCCTTATTATGAAAAGCCATTATATGAAGGTACACATACGAATCAAGCAAAGTAATTCACAAAAGTACCACGAGAGTTTTGGACTCCTTTCAGCTCACGGGAGTCCTTAAATAGAAGAAGAATTAGGAGGAAGTCTACATACTGTTTTCTGAACATGATTGTTAAGACTAAACTGGTTATACGTGTCTAGCTTCTCCAGCTAGTCAGACATTCAAATAAAAACTAAGGAAATATGTAATTTGTTTATGCACACTTGTACAGGACTATAACAACAAGTACCCTTTTTGAGAATAATATCCAATTATTCATGACCCCAACAGTCCCAAACATTTAACCTGTTCTACTCTCCTTTCCGTCTGAGTCATCATCTTAGATTGTAGGTTATATTACATGACAGTCAGTCTTTGAAGCCACCAAGATAGCCTTTAGTTCTCTGCTCTGATATGCTAAGCTAGTGGAATTTAATTATGAAATTCTGGACATTGACAGTCCTGTAGCAGAAAAGTTGAAGGTTTCTGTATGTTTTCTGATATTGTGCTTCTCAAACTTTATTGAGTATATGAATCACCTGGGACTCTTCTGATTCAACAAGAATGGGTGGGGCTTGAGATCCTGCAGATCTAACAAGCTCCCAGGAAGTGCCCAGTGCTGCTAACCCATGCACCATAGTTACAGTGGCACAAAATAAAATAGCTGAGGGGTCTCAGGAGATACTGTGGTCTAAGTAGAATTGCTCTCCCTGATATTCGCAAAGAGTACCTATTATATATAGCACTGGGTGCATTTTAACCCAAACAGAATTAAAGATCTTGTCCTTGTAAAGATATATACCTACATAATTTCCACTAAGTATCAAAAATAAGAATATTTATTTTACAGTTTTAGATAGTTTTAGAGTAATCTTTATGGAAATAGGAAAAAACTTTTGAAGAGGGGGTACCAGAATAAAGGAAAAGAATGAAAGACATACAAGAAATGAATCGGAATAAGAAATTAAAGAGAAAAACATAAGTTGCAAAGATGTGAGGTGTCACAATTGGACAGGAGCAAGAGTAGAAAATAAATAACAAAATGAAGGCAGAATTGGAAGCAAGGTTTTTGGGGAAGGAAAGAGTTTTGGGGAAGGGAAGGGAAAGTATTCTTAGTCCACATTTCAAAGGGCTCCAAGTAAGCAAACCAGTCATGCTGGGAAGTTTCATTTGGCTTCCATTGTGTCCCTGGGTCTATGTCTGCTTAGTTCTGACAAGCTAAAGAATATACATTTAGTCTTTGATGTATGACTACAGCTGTAACACTGGCTAAATTATAATCTATCCTCTAGTCTAGTTTTGTAAAGAACCTCCCATTTACTCCTCTTTAGTTCCCCTTTAAGGATATCCCTTCTGGTATGTCATTCCAATTTCTTAGAGTAATTCCTTAATTTTCCACAAGGAAAATTGAGTTTTCCTCTCAAAACAAAGCCCATATTTGGTATTGTAAAGAAAAGGACTAGATTTTGATGCATCTTATTTTAATCATCTATTATGTAGAAAATCACTACAGTCAGCCTTTACAAAGCAGCTTATGTCAAAAGTTGCAATATTTGGAAACCTAGTTAAAGAATAATTTCTATTTTGTTCTATACAAAATAACCTTTAATTAATTTAATCAATTCAACTTGGGGGAAGGGAAACTAGATCTGGTGCCCAGGCCTTATATCTTCTGTCCTTTGAGGATCTCACTAATCATTGTTGCCACCACCACCCTTGCTCCCAGGGAAGATGTTGACATTGCCATCTTTAGCACCCAGGCCTAGCTAAGGGCACACACCCCGTCCTGAGTTTACCACAGCAGAGCTGAGACCACTCTGTAGCCCCTAACAATGTTTACCACAAGTTCAGGGCTAACAACAGAGAATTACAATATAACGAGATAAAAGTAACTGCTTGTATGTGCCTTGCTCTTTAGAGCATACAGAACCCACCATCAACTACCTGGAAAGTACCAGGAAGAAGAGAACAATTTGGGAAGATCCTTTATTTTGGTCTTGCTGAGCTGCTGTCCCTTCTGTTTTTGACAGACTTAGGAGGAAGTTCTCTGATGACTGAACAATCACTTCTTCATAGCCCTGAACTCAGAGGCTTATTGGGTATGAGGGGAGGAGCCTAATAAAGATTACATCAGAGGAACTGTTGAAATAAAATGCCTTGAGAGTTTATTACCGCCATTTTCAAAAGAAAAACTTAGTAGGTTACAGATATTTTAAAAAGCCAGCAACCAAACAAACAACACATATATATATTTTTTAAATCCAGAATAATCTGTAAGTCAGTGCTTTTACACACTACAAATTCAAAATGAAAAAGATTTCTCAAAATGTGTGTTATCTCATATGGTGTTAGTGGTCAAGGTTGGAGATAGTAGTTGTGGTGTGTGCTGCCTTTTTGCTGCTCATTTTCCCAAACTTTTATTTGTCATTTTGTGTTGTCTCCATTGGGAGCTGAAGGCACATATTCTGGATGATGTAACTCTTTAATTCATGTGAGGATATTTGGTTATACATTTTTGGAGTTAGGTTTATGCATGCCACCTTCTGGCCATTGTTAAGAACACATCTAAAATGAAGGAAAACAGAATTGGGGAGAGAGACTTCAACCTGCAGCAGTGCTTTCTGAAGCCCAGTTCTTCAACCTCACCATTAGAACTGCCTGTGGTACTTGTTAAATGCAGTTTCCTGGACCCCAGCCCATACTTAACATGATCAGAATCTTTGGAGGTGGAGGAGGAGTCTGTTTGTAGCAAGAACTGGTGGTTTCTTTGACCACTAAAGTTGGAGAACTACTGGCTTAGCGACATGCAGAATTTTTCTGTCCCTAATTAACTACGTAACTTAGCTGCCTTCTCTTCCTTCCCATACCCCGTGCCTCCATTGCTACCAATGCCCTCAACTACAGGGGCTAACATAGTCCATGCGTCCTCTTAGTGAGCACCAAAGCTTTTACTGTCCTGACAGCATAGGTGCCATGGTAAACCCAACTCCCTGACTCACTTTTAGGATCATCATAAAAATGAAAAAAAATATTTTCCATTTTTAAAACTTAATTTCCTTTAAACTTTGCAAAGCACTTTTGTGTGCCTTATTTCATTGGTCCTCAAAGTTTACTTTCTGTGACTCCCTTCAGAGATCATAGAACCAGTTTTCTTCAATTTTAATATGCACTTTCCATTCCATATACATAGGAGAGATGCATATTAAAGTTGAAAAAAATTCAGTTTATCATAGATACTGAATTATCATATATTTTGAATTCGTCATTCGTGTGTATGAAAAATAAGGGCTGACCTCCTCTAAATGATCAAATGCCTTAACATGTACTCTTTCTAGAAGTTCCTAGATCATATAATTCCTGTTTGTACACGTTTTAATTTTGCATTAAGTTCCTCAAAGATAGTTTTTATCATTAAAAACTCCTTAAAGTTTTTTGTTTTGTTTTTTAATGCTAACCTGGAATTCCTGAACTTCTTCATCAGTCTAGATGCGGTCTCTGGCATTCAAAGAATAAACGCAGATTGAACATCAGAATTGTTCTGGTAGAATGGCTCTCCCTGTTAAGACAATTTATTTATAATAATAGAGCATCCTTATTTATGTTAGCTTATTGTTAATTTATTCCATAAATATTTATCAAGTGCCTATTATCTACAAGGCACTATTCCAGGGGATACAGAAGTGAATAAAACATAAAAATTACCTACCCTCTTGGAGTTCACATTTTAATGGGAAGAGACAGACAGTACCCAATGTAAAGTATAATAAGTGCTAAGGAGAAAAATAATGCAGAAGTGATGGCTAGGGAGTATTGAATGGTTTGAAATAATAAATAGGGAATTCTGGGAAGGCTCACTAAGAAGGTTATGTTTGAGTAAGGATCTGGAAGGGGTGTGAGACATCTGGGGGAATAATGTTTTAGAGGGCAGTATGAATACAAAGACTCTGAGAAGCAAATATTTTTTTCCAGTTTTATTGAGAAATAATTGACATACATCACTGTATAAATTTAAGGAATATGGCACAATATGATTTGACTTACATATATTGTAAAATGATTGCAGTTATATGTTTAGTTAGCACCCATCATCTCATATAGATACAATAAAAAGAGAAAGCAAAAAAAAAAAAAAAAAGAAATAAATTTTTCTTGTAATGAGAACTCTTAGGATTTACTCTCTTAACAACTTTCCTACATATCATTTAGCAATGTTAGCTAGAGTTATCAAGTTGTACATTACATCCCTAGTATTTGTTTGTCCTGTACTTGGGAGTTCGTACCTTTGACTCCCCTTTCTCCGATTGAGGTCATACAGTATTTGTCTTTTTCTGTCTGACTTATTTCACTTAACATAATGCCTTTGAGGTTCATCCATGTTATCACAAATGGCAAGATTTCCTTGTTCCTAATGGCTGAATAATATTTCTACATACACATACACACACACCATAGCTTCTTTACCCATTCATCTATGAGTGAACACTTAGGTAGTTTCCATGTCTTGACTTTGCAAATAATGCCCCTATGAACATAGAGGTGCAGGTATCTTTTTGAGTTAGTGTTTCCGTTTTCTTCAGATAAATACCTTAAAGTGGAATTGCTGGATCATATGGTAGTTCTATTTTTAGTTTTCTGAGGATTTTCCATACTGTTTTCCATAATGTCTGTGCCAATTTACATTCACACCAATATTATGTGAGGTTTCCCTTCTCTCCACATCCTTACCACCATTTATTATCTCTTGTCTTTTTGATGAGTCCATCCTAACAGGTGGGAGGTGATAGGAGAAAGTAATGTGCATGGTCTGTTCCAGGTTAGCAAGGAGACCTGTGTTACTGGGACTGAGAAAGTGAGGAGGCAATAGTAGAAACTGAAATCAGAGAGGCGACTGGGTGCTGGATTGACCAAGACATTATAGACCATGTGTGGACTCTGAGTGCAATGGGTAGCTATTGATGGGTTTTTAGTAAAGTAGGGTCCTGGAATGTTTTAAAAAGTTCATTCTGAATCTTATGTTAAGAACAGATTGAAAAAGGCCAGGGAAAGAACAGGAAGACCAATTAGGAGGCTGTGGTAGACTATTATTCAACAAATATTCGCATTCCTATCCTCTATATTAGGTAGGATAAATTTTCCCCATACGTTAAAACTGGATTTGCTGATTTAACTTGCTTTAGCCAATGACATGTGAGTGAAAAGTGAATGTATGCCAATTGAGAGATGAGACTTTAAAAGACACAGCTACTTTTTTTCAGCCCTCTTCTGCTTTGTCAAAAGACTATCCCAAGTAGACAGAGTTCTTTTAGCCTGGGCCCCAGAATGAGAGACATGAATCAGATAGGAACTTAACCAGCAGTCTAGAGACAAGATGACCTAGCAAAGCTCAAGCAAGCACAGGAAAGTCACAGCAGACTTGTGGATTTATGAGCAAGAAGTAACTTATGTTGAAAGCCACTGAAATTTGGAAGAATATTTTTTATGCAGTAAAGCCTGATTCATACAGGTACTATTATAATAATTTAGACAAAGAGTGATGGCAAACTAGAGTGAAATAGGATGGTTGTGGTAGGATTAGAATCTGGATATATTTTTGAAGACATAGGGAAGATTGAAAGAGGGACATGATGCAGGGCATGCATAGGAAATCAGAGTTAAACTTTGTACATGTTAAGTTTGATATACCTATTATATTTACAAATAGAGGTATCCACCGAGCAGTTTGAGATTTAAAAAGAGTCTTCAGAAGAACACTTCTGCTTCTGGCCATGATAGATTAACAAGGACTGGATTTATTCTCCCACCTTAAACAACTAGAAGATGGAAAATAATATTTTCAAAGCATTGGATAACAGGCACTGGGTATCCTGAGAGAAGGAAAAACAAACAAGGCAAACCTTATTGCCCCATTTTGGCTTGCCATCTGGAGGCAGTTTTCAGTCTTCAGTGCGTGGGAGGAAAGGTCAAATAAAGCCTGGTGGTCTAACTGAGTGGAGGAAATAAAGACAGGAGTTCAGAGAGACTAAGATGGCCAGAATCTTTTCTGGGAGGCAGGTGGGGCAGAAAGAGAAAGAGAGGGAGAGGGGGAGAGAGGAAGAGAGAGAGAAAGATTAATTCAGAAATTTGCAGAGATCCCTTGAGCCTTTGTCCAAATACTGATAAATGCATGCGAGAGAGGAAACTACCCCAGGCAGGGGAAAGAGCCACTGAAAAACAAAAAACCAAATAATTCTTAAAGCTCATGTGAGGCTGGGATGAGTTTGTGTTTTCAGCAGTCAAAGAGGAAAGATCTTGTATTGTATGGGACATTGGAGAGAATGCTCAGAAGGGTACCTTAGTAGTGAGGTAGTAGTGAGGCTAAATTAGCAGTAGGCTAAAGGATGCTCTGAGGTTTCCCAACAAAAGTTCAATATAAGCCTCAAAAGGGCTAGACTGATTCAAAGTAACTTAACTGTGTGACAGAAGAAAGCCCAACACTATTAAAAGGAACACAACAAATTGTACCACCCGATTATGTAAGGTCTAAATGTCTAGTGTTCAGTAAAAAATTACCAGAAATTCAAAGGCAGAAATATGACCTAAAATCACAAGAGAAATGTCAATAAGTAGAAATAGAAATTACATAGGTGATAAAATAACTAAAATTGATTATTATAAATTTACTTCATGTTAAAAAGAAGGCAGAGGGAAACATGGATGTAATGAAGAGAGAAATAGATAATATAAAAAAGACCCAAATCAAACTTCAAGAGATAAAAAATACAACATCCAAAATGAAGAATAGATGGAATAAATAGACTAAGTAGAAGCTGCAGAAGGACAGAGCAATAGAAACCATAAAAATGTAGTACAGAGAGGAAAAAGGGCGAAACAGAAGTGAATAGAGCATTAATGTCCCGAGGTACCGTACCAGGAGTTGCTACGTATTTAGAATTGAAATCCTAGAAGCAAGTGGGAGAGGGCAGAAAATATTTAAAGGAAAATGGCCAAATTTTCTCCAAATCTAATGAAAACTCCGAGTTCCCAGATCCAAGAAACTCAACAAATCCCAAGAAGGGAAAACATGAAGAAAACTGTGCCAAGACACATTATAATCACATTTTAGGAAAACAATGATAAAGAGAAGATCTTAATAGTAGCCAGAGGGAAAAAGACATATTCTCATCAGGAATTTTTTGTCAGAAACTTTGCAAGGCAGAAGACAATCCTGAGTATTAAAAGAAAAAAAGTCAATCTGGAATTCTATACCCAGCTTTCTGATTTTTCAAAACTGAAAGTGAAATAAATACTTTCAGACAAACAAAAGCAGGCAAAATTAGTGTCAGCATATCTACACTGTAAGAAATGTTAAAGGAACTTATCAGGCAGAAAGAAAATGATAGATACCAGATGGAAATTTGAATCTTCACTAAGGAATGGAAAGTGCCAGAAATGGTAAATATGTGGTAAATATAAAATACTTTATGTTCTTAGTTTTTAGGTCTCTTTAAAAAATAATAGACTGCTTAAATGAAATAGAAATAATGTATTTTGGGTTTAAAACATATGAAGTAAAGTGTATAATAGAAATAGCTCAAAGGGCAGGATGGCAAAATAGAAGCATATTGTTGAAAGTTCTCATACTGTGCATAAAATGATTTATCATTTGAAGGTAGATGGTTGTATTAGTTACCTATTGCTGAATAACAAATTATCCCAAAACTTAGCAGCTTGAAACAGCAGTGAACCTGTGTTATCTCACATAGTTTCTGTGCTTTAAGATGGGCTTAACTGGGTGGCTTTGGCTCAGGATCTCTCATGAGGTTGCAGTTAAGATTGAAAGGGATTGCTGTCATCTGAACTCTTTACTGGGGATGGAGCATTTGCTTCCAGGATGGCCCACTCATGTGACTGGAAATTTGGTGCTGGGTCTTGGCCACTGTCCTCACTTACTTTCCATGTGAACTCTCCATAGGACTCTTGATTGTCTGCAGGGCATGACAGCTGACTTTCCTCAGAGTGAGTGATGCAAAACAGAATAAGTTGGAAGCCACAATATCTTTTTAACCTAGCTTAAAAAGTCATATACCATCAGTTTTATATGAACTATTGTTTACACAGGTCATCTCTAGTCCATGTGGGAGTAGACTACATTAGGTCTGAGCACTAGAATGCAGAAATTGTTGGAGGACATCTTGGAAGCTGATTAACTCAACTGTAGTCAGTCAGAGTGACATATTGTAAACTCAAGAGCATCAGTGAAAAATTCCTTAAGCAAAACTTTAGCAAATCTAATCCAACCATATATAAAAAAGAATAATACATCTTTTCCCTCCATTTTATTGAAAAATAACTGACATACATCACTGTATAAGTTTAAGGCATACAGCTTGAGGGTTTGATTTACATATATTGTGAAATGGTTATCACAGTAGGTTCAGTTAACATCCATATTCTCATATGGATACAATAAAAAAAAGGAAGAAGAAAATAATAAAGGAAAAGGAAATTCCTCCTTCTTAGAAGAACTCTTAGGATTTACTCTCTTAATAACTTTCCTATGTATCATACGTTAGTGTTATAATTATCACGTTGTACATTGTATCCCTACTACTTATTTATCTTATAACTGGAAGTTAAATCCTTTTGACTACTTTCCTTTAATTCCTTTTCCCCTACCCCTGTGTCTGTAACCATGTCTTGGCTATTGTAAATAGTGCTGCTTTGAACATGGAGGTGTACATATCTCTTCAAGTTAGTGTTTTCATTACCTTTGGATATATTCCCAGAAGTGAAATTAGTCCTATTTATACTTTTAATTTTTTGCAGATCCTCTGTACTGTTTTCCTTAGGGGCTATACCAATTTACAGTCTTGCCAACAGTGCACAACGATTTCCTTTTTCCCACATCTATACCAGAATTTTTTATCCCTTGTCTTTTTGATAATAGCCGTTCTAATAGGTGTGAGGTGATATCTCATTGTGGCTGTGGTTTGCATAAGATAATAAATCTTGACCAATTAAAGTTTATCTCAGGAGTTTAGTGTTGGTTTAACATTCAAAAATAAATATAATTCACCAATTAACATAAAATAAGGAAGATTAAACTCATAATCACCTCAATGGATGGAGTAAAAACATTTTTCTCAAAATTCAACACCCATTCATGATAAAAACTCTACAAACCAAAACGAGAAGAAGGGCATTTACAAAATCCATATAACCAATATTATACTGAATACTTTCTCCTTAAAAGTGGGAACAAGGGGAACAAGGCAAGGCTGTCCCCTCTCACCACTTCTTTTCTATTTTTATTGTGATTTTTAGCTAGTGCAATATAAGGAAAATAAGCAAAAGACATAGAAATTGGAAAGGAAAGGAACTTTTATTTGCATATGACATGATCATCTACTTTTATTTTATTTATTTATTTATTTAGAGCATGTGAGGTGGGGGGGAGGGGCAGAGTGAAAGAGAGAGAGAGAAAATCTTGACCAGGCTTCACACCCAGCATGGAGCCTGACACAGGGCTTGACCTCAAGACGCTGAGATCATGACCTGAGCCGAAATCAAGAGTTGGAAGCTTAACCAACTGAGCTGTCCAGGTACCCCAATCATTTACATTTAAAACAACAACAGTTAGGGAATCTACATAGAAGGAACTGGGCAAAAAAAGAAGCTATTGGAAATAATACATAAATAGCAAAGTTGCAGGATACAAAGTCACTATTCAATAAACTAATTATATTTCTTTTTTCCAACAAACTAATTGTATTTCTATATATTCGCAACCAACAATTGGGATTTGAAAATAACAGGATACTTATTAATATTATAATATTAATTATTATTTGATTATACAATATTAATACATTATATATTAACAATATATAATATATTCTATAGTATAATCATATAATGTAATAATATAATATTAAATTTATGTAATTACTTCATTTATTATAATTAATTATAGAATTACAATTAATATAATGTTAATATAATAAATAATACAATATATTAATATAATAATAATCTTTGAAAAAGATTTTATTTATTTATTTGAGAGAGAGAGAGAGCGAGCACAAGCAGGCAGAGATGTAGAGGGAGAGGGAGAAACAGACTCACTGCTGAGCAGAGAGCCTGATGTGGGGCTTGATGGGACCCTGGGATCATGAGCTGAGGTGAAGGCAGATGCTTAACTGACTGAGCCACCCAGGTGCCCCTATAATAATACATTTTAATGGCATTAAAAATGTTTTATAGTTTTAAAATATGAAATATTTATTTTCAATTTTATAAAATATGTGCAAGAATCATTCACTTAAACATACAAAATTTATTGAAAGAAAGTAAAGAAAATCTCAATAATTGGAGACTTATACCAGGTTCACAGATTGAAAGACTAATTAGTGTTAAAATGTCAAGTCTCCCTAAATTATCTATAGATTCAGTGCTATCTAATTAAACCCCAGTACCTTTTATTATTTGGTAAAAATTGACAGGTTGATTCGAGAATCTGTATGCAAATTAGAAGTGCTAAAGAGCCAAAACAATTTTTGAAAAAGAACAAAATTTGAGAACTTACACTATCTGATTTCTAGTCTTACTCTAAAGTTTTGGAGTAATCAAATAGCATGGTATTGGGATAAGGATAAATATATCGAAAAATGGAAATAGACAATCCCAAAGTAGATACATTCACTTATTTATTTTCAACAAAGATTTCAAGGTAATTCAGTGGGGGAAAGGATAGTTGTTGCAATAAATGGTGTTGAAACAATTGGATATCCACATGAACCTTGCCCCTTAGCACACATTCTGTAAAAAATTAGCTTTAAATGGATTATACACCTAAATGTGAGCTAACACCATAAAACTTATAGAAGAAAACATAGGCAAAAATCTTTATAACCTTGGTTTAGGTAAATACATCTTAGGATACAAAATGAATAACCCATACATTTAAAAAAAAAGATGGTAAAATAAGAATTAATCAAAATATAAAATGTTTGCTCTTCAAAATATACGGTTAAGGAGAGGAAAAGGCAAGCTACAGATGGGAAGAATATTGGCAAAACCTCTAACTGTTTAAGAACTTGTGTCCATAATAGAAGAATTCTTACAGCTCAATAAGAAGAAGATAAATATATGAGAGCTTGTTTGGAGGTTCTAGCAGGGGAGTGCAGCTACTCATATACCCTTGACGGAAGAACGGTCCTCCTCTATCGGGGAAGGTCGTCCTCTTCAACCGAGCGCGCAGCTTCGGGAGGGACACACATGGAGCGGTGAGGGAGGAAGGGGACACCCGCCTAGCCAGCCAGATCAGCCGAATCAACCCTGGCGATCAATGGGGTGACAGATGTCTCAGCCAGATTGCCCTCACATCAGGATAGGCTGGTGATGGGTATTAAGGAGGGCATGTATTGCATGGTGCACTGGGTGTTATACGCAAGTAATGAATCATGGAACTTTACATCAAAAACTTGGGATGTACTGTATGGTGACTAACATAACATAATAAAATTTTTTTTTATAAAAAAAAGATAAATATATGGAAACAAAAATTGGTGACAGATTTGTAGACACTTCTCCAAATAAGTTGTGTGAATGGTAAATAAGCATACATAAGATGTTCAACATTGTTGGTTACTAGGGCAATGTAAAATAAAATCACAATGAAAAGTTCACATGTGAATATTTTTGGTAGCTTTATTTGTAATAGGTAAAACTAGAAAGAACTCGAATGTTCCTCTCCTGGGAATGAATAAACAGATTGCTGTACATCCATGCCTGTAATTCTATACAGCAATGAAAAAGAAAGAACTACGGATAGATGTAATAATGTGGATGAGTACCAAAAGCATTATGCTACATGAAAAAACATGTAACATTCTCAAAAAACATGTAACATATAATTCCACAAAGTTCTAGAAAAGATAAAACTATAATGACAGAAAGCAGATTGATGGTTGCCAGAACCTGAGGCAGGGTGTGTGTGGGGAGGGGGTGGAGTTTTACTGCAAAGGAGCAGGAAAGAACTTTTTGGATGAAGTAAATGTTCTATATCTTGCTTTTGGTGGTGGTTACGTGACTGTATTCATTTGTTAAAACTCATAAATTGTATAATTTTACTGAATGGAGATTATACCTCAAAACAGCTAATTAAAAAATTTTAAGAGCTGTCTGGGATAGAGATAAATGTGTGAATCATGTGCGTATAGATGGTATTTAAGGCTGTGAAACTGGATGACATATATGAAGTTCAAAGATTGAGCACGGGGGTACTGCAGTGTTTAGAAACCAGGGAGATAAGTAGAAAGTAGCAAAAATGACTCAGACGAAGTAGTCAGTAAGGAAAACGAACCACGCGAAGTATCTTGGAAGCCAAGTGATAAAGGTATTTCAGAAAGAAGTGAATGATAAATCTGTGTCACGTGCTGTTGAAGTGTCAAAAAATATGAGGGATGAATATTTCTTATTAAATTTAACAATATGAGGCAATTCATATTTTCCCTTGATAAGAGAATATTGACTGGGACTGATTGAATTGGTTCAAAAAAGAATGGGTGTAGATAAATCAGAGATGATGAATATAGACAACTCCAAATTAGTTTTGTTGTACAGTGAAGAAGTATAATGGAGTGTAGTTTGGAGGTTAGTAAGGTAATGAGGGAGATGATGATGATGATGATGATGATGCTGACAATAATGATGATGATGATAATTTTAGATGGTGCAATTTAGCATGTTTTTATGCTTAATGGGAAGGATTCAGCAGAGAGAGAAACATTATGATATAGGAAAAAGAGGGAATATTTCCAGGAGCAATATCCTTAAGCAAGAGAAAGTTGATGGGATCTAGTGGACGAGCTGAAACATTGGCCTTGGATAGGGGTATGGACAGTTTGTATTAATAGAGTTTTTGTGTGTTTTTAGAGAGGGAGAGGGTGGGGAGGGGCAGAGGGAAAGGGAGAGAGAAAATCTTAAGTAGGCTCCATGCCCAGTGTGGAGCCCGACACAGGGCTGGATCTCACAACCCTGAGATCATGACCTAAATCAAAATCAAGAGTCGGACCAACTGGGCCACCCAGGCGTCCCTAATAGAAGAGTGTATGGGCACATATATGATGAGATGGGTAGATGTGTTGATGGAGCTTGTGGGGATTCAAAATAAGTTACTTCTGTTTTCTACTTCTATTTTCTCAGAGATACAGGAAGCAAGATTGTCAACTGGAAATGAAGATAAAGGGGAAGTTGGAGGATGGAAGTGAGAATAGAAATGAAACAGCCATCTAGGGTGGGTGTGTGAAGGAACCAGGGAAATTCAGTTTGATTGTTGGCAGCATTAAAAGGCTACTTGTGCAGAATGACTGTCCCTTTAAAATGAGAACAGTCAGTTTTTCTCTGGATTTATCCAGCTACAGGATGCAGGACCAGAGTAGATGGAGAGACAAACTTACCCAATATGAGAGTTTTGCTACGAGAAAATGAGGAGGTGGAAGAGAAGCAAGAGAGTTGAGAATATGTGCAAGGGAATGATGATAAAGATGGACCGTGTATTTAATCTGTGAAAGGAAGTGAGGACACGAGGAGTTGTGGCCAATAGAAAGGTGGTAGGGTTAATGGATTGGAGAATCTAATAGGGAGTAAGAAT